>NC_071570.1:13955383-14311633 GCF_026979565.1 Vidua chalybeata | reverse complement strand
AAAATACTAACAATTGTAGAAGTAGTCATAAGATGACTTTCACCAGTGGGAAAAGGTAATGATAAAAGAGATCTCTTTCTTTCAAAAGAGGCTGGGAAGGTTTGCCTGGGAAGCACTATGATATTCTAGATGTAATTGTAATCATTCTTAGGCATTCAGTGTTGGCTATTGTCCCCTATCTGATGAAATCCATCACCAATTGAGACAATTTTTCAAATTTTCATAGTTTTCATTGCTCTAGGAAAAAGGATACTGGGCTAGGTAGTCTCACAAACATGTCTTACAGGGACTTCATAATATTCTTGCCCTCTTAGATTAACATCATGATAGTATTCTAAAGGAATATATATTACTTAAATATTCAGAATCCTTCAGGAAAAAAAATAAGATGACATAAATTTTATTTCTATATTGTATAAATTACTTAATCAATACTCTTAGCTTTCCAGGAATACAGTAATAGCTGTCCATTTGTGGACTATAAAAGCACATCTGATATGGGGATCAGAAGTTATATTTTGAAGAAATACATGTGGATCCAACATGTTGACTCAAATTTTTATTCAAACAAGCTAAAGATACACAAATTATCTTTCAGTGAATTGTATGTTGTTAAATGTACAGTCTACACTCTAAATCAAATTTCCATTCTGATGGCTTTATATAAAAGGGAATAAAATATCACTGATATCCACAAGCATTCCATAAATTGTTGGGAGGGGGAGCATGAATATTGCTTCTAGTATGCAATGCCACCCTTTTTGTTATTCTCTTAGAATTTTTCCCCACCTTTTTCCTCTATTTTTGTTCATTCTAGTGAGGGATGACAGCTACTAAGTCTCTATTGACTACTGATTTGGACTATGTGGGAGTTGGGTGTAAACTGTGTTTCTCTGAAGCTTATGAATCACGTAAATAAGAGCCAAAATAAATCAACACCAAAAGAGAAAATTAAATTCTGTGTAGACCACCACATCATCCTACATGTTCTATCACTAATACCTGGGTTTGGTTTGGTATATTTTCCTGCTTCTCACATTGATTAAAGAACTATCAAAATTAGACCATTCATTTGACATTTCTTAATAGTTCTAACTTGTATCTGAACATTGTTGCGTAAGGTTAATTAAATGCTCTGTTAATAAAGGAAAAATGCATTTTAATTTCTAATGGATTATGCAGATTTCAAGTGTCTGTGTTTAAAAAAAATAACAGTTATGTGTGTTTTCTATCTTACTTAGAAGAGCAGTTGCCTTTTGTTTTTACAGAGAATGGAAGACAACTCTTTCAACAATTTGATGAGTTTTGTTAATTCAATCTATCTCTGGAAATCTATAACAAAAAGGTCAGACATCAAAAGATTTATGCTTTCTTTTATGTGATCTTTTTGTAAAAGATGCTTCCTTTCTCTTCTTTTTATGCTACTTCTTTATGCTGCTTGTTTTCTGTTCACTGTGCAGATGTTAGTTAAAAAAAAAAAAAAAAAAAAAAAAAACAAACACCAAACCAAACTTCCTGCAATCAGAAGAAAATAATTCACTCACTTTTCAGATTGCAGCAATGGTGAAAAAAAGTAGCCATACAGGGTCAGCAGCCAAAATCCTCTCTGAGAGGGCCACATGCACCAGTGAGCATTGTAAATCTTTTTAAAACTCAGTCTCGGTCCTGGATTTATTTGTTTTTCTAAGCAGACTGATCTGGCTCCCTTCAGGCCCTACAAAATGGTCTGTTACTGTCTACTCAGATAACCTGAGGCAGCCAATAATAAAGTCAGCTCACCAGGCTTTGCAAATGTGCCTGGTATCTTAGATCATGTAAGACCTTTTCACTTATTAGGTTTCCACCTCAGGGTCCCCTCTGCCTCTCTGCCTTTCCCTGGTGTATGCACATGTGTGCAGCTGAAGTCGCCTCCTGGGAAGATTCTGGGACAGCTACAGAGGAACTTGGTGATTTGATTCAGAAAAACTGAATGTTTCCAAATTAAAGAAGAAGGTCCCTGGTTTAGTTTGTTCTTATATTGATGCTGGTGTTCTTTTAATGGCCTTGGAGGCTGATGATCACAGCTGTTAAATACTTTCAGCCTTGACTCAGAGAGTAATAAAAACCTGTGACTTAGTTAAGTGCAGGTCTTCACCTAACTCTAAAATAGAAGATTGTTTTTGTATTAGAGTAAATATTAGATTATTTGGGATTAGGTTTAGATAACCCCAAAGCAATGAAGAAATTATTTATGTTAGGTATGTCATAATCACAGAATCACAGAATCAGAGAATCAGACAACCTGGAATGGACCACAGTGGATCATCTGGTCCAACCTCCCTCCTCAAGGAGAATCATCCTAGAACACATGGCAGAGGATTTTGTCCAGATGGTTCTTGAATATCTCCACTGAAGGAGATCTGACAACCTCTCTGGGCAGTCTCTGCCCAGTGCTTAGCTACTTGCCCAGTAAAGTTCTTCAACATAATAACCATGAAATAAAAGGTATGACAGAAAGCATAATTTTACTTTCCCAACCTATATCTCCCCAAGATTCCCAGAGAATTTATGCATTTTCTCTTACAGTTTCTATCTAGGTTGAATGTAATTATTTTTCTCTGTATTTCTCTTTGCTATGCTGCAATATTAGAAAAAAAATATGAGTTTACACATTTCCATTAGCAGAATAAGGAACTTACTCTGATCACTCTGGTTTTAAATCTGGGCAATACAATTCACCTGCTCTTTATGATGCCCATAACCTCATGTGGCAATATGCACTTTCCAGCCAAGAGTCAGTGTAGCAGCATTTTCTGCAAGCTTAACAAAATCAGAGGTGATGAATCAAGCTGATGACCTATCACTTCAGATGGAGATGTTCAATAACACAGAAACTGACCCAGTGATCTGAGCTCAGAAATGAGGTCTTATTGTACATTTTTGTTACCCATACTCTCAAAGCTTCACAGTTTTCTCTTGGTTTCCTGACAGCACTCACTGCCTAAAAATCAACAGCTTTGGCTTTTTATTGGAGCTCTCTAGTGGCTTTTCCTATCACACAAAATAAGTGCAGAGAATGGTTAACCCACAGCTGAATCCCAAGCTAGAGATGTAAACTGTATGTTTCAGATGCTTTCATCCACCTCTGAAGAAAAAGTGGTGTGAATCTTTGCTCTGGAACAAGATGTGTGCTTGGTTTTTTAACAAAAGTGTTATAAACGAAAGGTTTTAAATGAAATTGAGATCCAATATAGACTCTCTCTATGGCTTTGACAGTATTACTTTGACCTGGATTTTCATTAAGTGCATAACAAAATTTCTTCAGAATTAGTTCCTTCATAAGTGTTTATTTATTAGGTTGTGTGGAGAGTTTCTATTGTTATTTAAAAAAGATTTCCACTCATGAGTGAACTGAATGTTTTCACTTATGGTTTAATTCCATTTAAGTATGGACTGTGGAATCCCAACCTGAAAGGGGAAGGGAAGTTCCGGGAAGAGAAGTTCAGGGAAAGGAAGGGAAGTTCCGGGAAGGGAAGTTCTGGGAGGGGAAGTAGGGAAGTTCTGGGAAGGGAAGGGAAGTTCCGGGAAGGGAAGTAGGGAAGTTCCGGGAAGGAAAAGGAAGGGAAGGGAAGGGAAGGGAAGGGAAGGGAAGGGAAGGGAAGGGAAGGGAAGGGAAGGGAAGGGAAGGGAAGGGAAGGGAAGGGAAGGGAAGGGAAGGGAAGGGAAGGGAAGGGAAGGGAAGGGAAGGGAAGGGAAGGGAAGGGAAGGGAAGGGAAGGGAAGGGAAGGGAAGGGAAGGGAAGGGAAGGGAAGGGAAGGGAAGGGAAGGGAAGGGAAGGGAAGGGAAGGGAAGGGATGCAGATGTGTAATTGCTTATGATCAAAAAGGAGCAACACAAGTCAGATAGTCTGCAAACGCTTATAATGTTTTTATTAGTAAATTATACACACAGCATGGAAATTGGTACATTAGTCTCTTCTCTTACAGTAGAAAAACATGATGGAGTTTTGTATAAGGTGTGGGGTAAAAGAGCAGAGAGAGAAAGAGAGAGAGAGAGATTAAAAAGAGGGAGAGTGACAGGAAGAAAGATCACCAGTCCTGGCTCCAGCATTGATCCAGTTGATGTAGTGTTCAGGGTCCTCAGAGAAGCATCTTTTTATATATAAGTTTCCCCACCCTAGAGCTGAGTTTCTCACTTATACTAACAAGCAAATTAGTTATAATGTACAATTCATTCTTTTACACCTTTCTGGAAATAGGTCCAAGGGTTTCAGGAGACCTTAATTATCTTGATGCCCCCACTACTGGGGGGCAGCCTCATTTCTGCATGTTCGCTGTGCTGTGTTGTGTCTTCAGAACTGGAACAAGGAGGTTTGTCCCAGAAAAGTGTTGTACTACCTGTTGTATGGCCCTCTTTTCCTGTAAAATGATCTTTCTGATGGCATGTTCTTACCAATAGTCCTTGGCTGGCTCCATGACTATCCAGCTATCAGTGTTTGAGACACATACATTAGCCTCTTCTGTGCTTGTAAAAGGCATGGGTGGCCTTCAGACTATGAGTAGGGGAGCTTAAGATCACATGATTAAAAATCTAGATCTTTTGAGAGTCAATGGCATCCCAAATATAACACCTCCATTATAAATTGTTAAGTGTTTATATATCTGGCATTAAATATACAAAAATAATATTTTATGAAAAGAAATCACAAACTAGGGATTTAGTCACAAGTTCTTAATAATTCCACTGGAAATCATGCACCCATTTATCCTTAATAACTTTGAAAATCTCAATCAATAAATGCAAGCACATTCATAAAAATAAGGTTCTGATCTTTTAGCCCATCACATAGAATAGAGACAAACAAGGCAGGAGAAGAGAAAAAAAGAGATTTAGGAAGTCACCCTATGGAGAATAAAAAGCCTGAGAAAGTCAGTTTCTACAATATGGTGAAAAGAACAAAAAAAAAATAAAATACTACAAATATCAACTGCTTTAATAAGTTTGAAAATTTTGTAGTAAAAGTTTCACAGGGCTGCTCATTAAATATGAAGTTAAAATTCTGATCAATTATTTGACTAACTATAATCAATCAAGACTCTAGTCTTGTTCTTGTGATCGATCTTGTTTCCTACGCTTTTAGTGAAACACATCATGGTAGAAAAAAATCATGGAATTCTGTCATTCACACCATAAGTTAGAAAAAATAGTCACATGTTATCAATGTGAAAACTATCATACATCAAAAACTAAGTAGGTTCATTTTACATTTGGTATGACGGTACGATTTGGCAGATTTCTAGTACAGAAATCTGCCAAATATTATCCTATTGTTCATATACTTGAATGAGGTAATTCCCTACCAAATTTCTGATCTGAAGCATAGCATACTCAATAGGAACAAAAAATACATGTGTGAATTAGGGAAAATAAATTGTGCAGTGATATAGCTTCTTCTTTTCAACTCACAGGCTGTGGTGTAAAAATGGGAAGATTTCCACCTTTATGAGACATACAAGCACTGCAGCTTCCATTTGACAGTAGCTATGCCCTTTCTGAAGGCCTTTAAAGAATCATTAAAAAAAAAAAATCATCCAGTGAAGAAAAGAATTTGCAGCATTTCTTTTCCATTAACACTTTATTTTTCCTGGATATAAACTCAGCTTGCTGGTACTTCATGGTATTTATCATACATTATATGAAAGACTATCCATTAGAATATTAGAAATAGACTTTGACAGAATTTAAACGCAACAGCTAATAGCCTTATTTTCAGGTAAAACTTTCTGACACTTTGTGATGACAGTATATGCCACATAAGGGTGATTGGCAGACCCTAAAAGATCTATACTACTCAGATATGATGATGAATAGTGTCAGCAGAAAACAAAATTATTAGGCCTTTATGAAGGGAACAGAGAAGTAGAGCCAGATTTGGAGCCAATTTTGAAGCAAGGCACTGGCTTTTCCGGCTAACTGCTTGGTAGCTCTAACATTATATATTTATCACAGATCATTTCAGCAAAATCTTATAAATTTTGTATCAGTCTGACTTGGGCAATGCCTTATGGTCATCTGTTCACATAACAGTGTAATCCCGAGTCCACAATAATCGTACACTTCCTTTACAGAAAAGCTCTGGAATGAGAGGAAAGACAATAAACTCAGTACCTGTATCTACAGTTTACCTGGAAAAGTGCATGACAGGAGCATGAAACAAGGAGTTATTCTGGGAACAATTAATATAGGCTAGCAGAAATTTCATTAAACATTTCTTCTTTTTATAGTGCCCTGGACCTAGGGCCACACACATGCATGCACATGCCTTCTGAAGCTTTTTATCATTTATCCAGGTGGAGTGGAAGGGATGGGTAGATCATGCTTCCTATTCAGTCAGAATAAGAAGTTTACCAAATTTTTGCCATTAGCATTCTACTCTGAATTCACCTCTTTCAGCTACACAATTCTCTAAATCACCCATGCAATAAACCTAGCTTCTCTAATTACCTGTATCAGTGGGCAATCTTTAATCACTTACATGCCTCAAATTTTCAGAAATTCTCTTATACTTCTATTTTGGCACCCAGTTTTGAAAAGAGGACAGAAAATAGTGTAGAAATTATATAAACATAATTTTAAAAATCTGTCACAGAGTTGCTGACCTGCTTTTCAGAGCTCATCTTTATCAGGTTTCTACATCTTTTCCTCACTGAATTCCTACTGTTACATTCCTTACAAATAAGGACTCTGCTTTAGAAAATTAAGCACATATTCTTGTTCCTACTAAATAAATCATCATAAATACTCATCATACTAAATAATCATCATAATCTTCACTTAATGTGTCACATCCATTGTGGTTATAACCTCACTAATGACATCACCTCTCTTTTGCAACTTCCATGAAGCACTCAGCACACTTAGAAACAGCATATTTTCTATTAAAATTAATTTCCCCAACACAGAAATTACTCATCTCAATAATATGGTCATGACGTTGACAGTGCAGAGACTTAGGCACAAAGAAACAACCAAACACAAAAGCTCATTCAAAAAGCTCTTTGTACCACTGACCAAAGTTCTTGAGCAAGACCCTATTGACTTCTGCTCATGGATCACACTGGGGAATGCAGGTAGGATGACCTGCTTCCACTGAATCAAAAAACTTAAATCCCTTGGAAACTTCAACAGTTGCATCATGTAGATTTCGGTTTTACATCCACGACTTCTTAAAGAGAAATATCAGACACACTGAGATTTTGGACCTAAGAATGATTCCCTGAAAGCACTAGCAAATAAAAGGTTCAAGGAAATAAATTGCCACAATCATGGGGAAATTAACCACAGGAAACTGAGAAGGGGAAAAAAGAGAGATACAGAGAATGAAGGAGAGGTTTCACATTCTGTTATATAATAGTGCATGAATTCAAAATGAAGAAAACACCTTTGCCACCACACACACTTCCTTTGCCTCCAAAAAATGGTTGCTCTGTTCTGCCACCACATGGAAAGAGGGAAATAAACACAGTTGATGTTAAGCTACCAGCACTCAAGGACTGCCTTCAATGTGCAAGTGGCCACAGCAGAAGAAAAAACAGTGTTATGCAAAAACAGGGCTGAAGAAAATACAAACAAAACAACGGGAAGAAAATTAGGAAACAAAAGTGGTACCTGAATCAAAACGAGAGTGATCAAACTTAGTCTTTCCTTCCCACCACATCTTGCATAACAAAATATAGAATGGAGGAAAAAAATAGAATAAAACCTTCCAACTCATCCAGAAGCAACAAACCATTCCAGGCAGAACTTTCAAGAAAGCCAAAATGAGTCACAATTCAAGACAATGTCTCTCATTTTCATTATCTAATCCTAAAGCTACACAAATCACACCCAGAAGTGGTGAAAGGCAATTGACCTAATCCTTCTAGCCTTAATTTTTGCCCCCCTTATCTTCAAATCTATCATATCCTGGCAAGAAATTGCAATCTAGCTCAGAAATATTGAATCAAACCAAATGGTGACAATGGAGAAAAACCCAGCAGCTACATTAAACTTGAATTTAGGTTCTCAGTGAGCTACACCAACACCTATACCACTCATGCAAACTAGTAGTATCTGTGTCAAGGGGTGGAAAAAATAGCAAAAATCAATAACACAGCCACTACATGAACCACTATGCAAAGGACACTTACTCATTTTTTGTGACAACAAAAGGGGTTCAGAAATAAAGGAACTATTTCAAATTATGAGAATATTTGTAATTTATGAAAAATTATAAAAATATTTGTAACATATTGAAGGAAATGTTGCAGGACTTCAGAATTTTCCATGAGCTGTATCACTAGTAATATCCCATCTGATCATCTTTAGCAGCAGAAGTTTGTTTATTATTGATATGTTTTCAAAAATCACTACTATTTGACTAAGCCAAACACACATTTGAACTGCAAATCTGAATGACAAAATTTTTAGAAGCATTGAATATACCAGCAAAACCCCCAAAAACTCAAGACAAACAGTCCACTTAAATAATATTAACAATTGCAAAAGTGACTTAACAAACCAGCATGGTCAATAAAAACTGGAGCCTTGTTTCCATGTTTTTTTCATCTTTCAGCTTTCCACCTTTTTTTCAGTTTCTACACAAACATCTATTTCTTCATGCAGAAACAGAAACTATTAAAAGCAGCAGGCCCCGTATTACTTCTTTGTTAATGCTCTAAGCCTTAGACTTAGTCTGTTTCCTTATGCACTAGAAATGGCCTTGCTTAGGATATATTTATAAACAATGTGCATTCTTTCTCCTCCTCTTCTCCTTAAAAATCAAACCCATTTTGAATTTGATTCAAAAATTACCAGGTATTTTCCACGTGACAGAAGTGATTTTTTTTTTTAGGTACTCAAAAATGGGTTTTCTTCAAGCCTCTTTTAATACATATAGGTTCTTAAATTGATATACTTTACCTAATTTCATTTTTTAAAAATCCCAAACAAATATAAACCCAAATCCAGAAATGTAAAGATTATCATATATATCTACAGTCTCATTGCAATTTATGTTCATTTTTTTAATACATAACTGAATTCTTAAAAGACCAGTGTTACCAAGGTAATGAGTATCTCTGGACATGAGCAATGCTGCTGTGATGGCACTGTCGCCAGTGGAACAATGCTTCAACTACTAAGCACGAAGCACAGGAGAACTCATCCTGGTCTGTGGCAACATCCCATTGTTGAAAGAAAACTAATGACTAAATCATTACAATGCTCCCTGTGAGCTCACATGAACATTTAATGATACTTACAATAGCTGACTATGTCCCTTATATGTTAATACTTTTAATAGTTAAATATTTTAAAAAGGTCAGTGATTATTACTGTATTTGATGTCTGTCGTTCACCCATGTGACGAACAGCACTGTGCCTGCTGTTCTTTGGGGGAAATTAACTGGGGAGATGTAATCTCAGCAGGCTGGAAGCAATCAAGTAACCTAGCCTTCAATCAAACACAAACACATATTATGTAAATTGTGCTCTCAGTCTGACTCCTAGAACTAATCTGGTGTCATATAGCACCGCAGATCACTATGAAAAGCCCTTTCTACTTTTCCACTTCTAATCTTGTAAAAGAACAAAGTATACCCCAAGTATTTATCTTTTTGTTTTCAAAATCAGTGTTACAGAGTGTTTAGCATTAATTATCTGACTTACCAAAAAATGCTGAATACAGATCTTTCAATAAATGTCACAGGAAGGATCTTCAGATATTCAGCATCTCTGACAGGACCTACATATTCCACCCAAGCATGAAATCAATTTAGTTTTTAAACATAAAGAAAAGTTCTTAAGACTACAGACATGAGCTACGTTTCTGTGCTTTGAGCAACACTGTTTATTCATGATAACTGCTTATGTTCATATAGTGGTACAAAACCAAAACTAGAATCAGATCCCCTTCATGTGGGAAGTTCTGAGACATAGTGTCTTCTTGACACACTCATCTCCAGGAATTTTTGAAAACAAAAAAAGATATCTTGAAAAACCTAAAGTAGTTACCTAAAGTTATTACCTACCTATTACCATCCTAAAGTTATTACCAGCTGACAGGAAGAGTTTGATTAGCTCCTCTACAGTCTTATTCATGTGTTTAAGAAACTATTTGGCAGACATGAGTCAGAAACCTTTCTTGAACAGATGTGTGTCAAACACCCAGGCATTTATCTTTTGTACACCAACTTTTATTCATTTCTGCACCATTAAAATCAGCAATGGAAAGAAAAGCAAAAACTGCCGCACATAAATTTGCATTGCTGTCTAAGCATGTCTAACTAAAAATTCTCCAACAGAAACTTTATTAATAAATAAATCTATTAATTTCTATTGAAGTAAAGCCTATCCAGAAATATACTGATTCCAGCTCTCATTAATACACCCAGACTTGTCTGATGGGAGTTAGGCATGTTTTTATTTCCCATGCACCTGAGTTGCCCTAGTTGACTGAAAAGTGTGTGAAACCACACCCAACTGCAAAGAATCTGATGACACAACACTAAGTAAACACTGATCAGGAAGCTGGTCCCGCAACACCACAGCTACAGGGTATTGGCTTTCCCATCAGTTTTGGAAAAAACCTCACCCAAGTATAACTAGGTTTTGGCTACTACGATTTATGAACTTCAGCCTATGTAAATCTATGATCCTTGTCACTCCTGTGTGTTTAGAGGCATCTTAGCTCATCCAAAAATGAAAGCGACAACACCATTCTCAGGACAAATTTGGTAGAAAGAGCAACACACACATGAAAAGTTTGGTAGGAAAAAAAATGTTTTATGACTGAAATGTATAGAATATCTAAGAGAGATTGGACCATAAAGAAATGTGGATACCATACTTGAAAGCACCATGAGGCAGACCCCCATCATTGCTAAATCTAAAGCATGGAGACCCAATGTATTCTTTGCTGATGTACTCTGCATTTGATACCTGCATCACAGGCATTTGCCACATCGGACTTATGTCTAAGAACTGATAAATCCCTGCCCAAAGCCCAGCAAGTTATAGTGAAGTGAGACGTTGGTAGATTAGGACAATACTTGAAAGACATCAAGAGTCTGAACAAACAGGACACAAAATGTTGGGGAGAAATTCTTGGAGGTACCTTGATAAGTCATATGTGACAGACAGAATGAGTAAGACCTCCCCAGCTACAGTATCTCCACCTTCACCCAGGACCAACTTTCCTTGCTAATGAAACCATACAATAAACTCATAATTTTTCAGTTTGAGTCCCTCTAGCTGTATCAGCACAAAATCAGAGATTGTTAAGAGAAAGGATTCTTCCCCTCAGCTCTCAGTCAGATAATCACTTGTATTTCCTCACAATAATGTCTTTTTGTGAAATGAAAATTATTTCAAAGAACATGAACTGACAATTGAAAGCTACCATGGATGCCCACAGGATGTCATACATCTCCCTTTCAGGAAATTAAAGCAGTAAGAAAGCAGGCAGAGACAGTAAAATGACGATAAAAATGTATTTTGATTAAATTATTCTGCAATAAAACTAAAAGGAAACTAAAAGCAAAGTTAGATTATCATCCTCATCATGCCTGTTGAATGACTTGAACACAAAAACATTTCAAGATGAGCACTGAACTAGCTGCAAACAACATTAAAAGTCATATCTTTCCTCTCCCCTTCCTCTTCAGCTGTCATGCCATCAAGATCAGCTTAAACAGCCCCATGCAACTTAAAATATCACCTGCATAGAAAAGGAATCCCTTCTGAACACAGCACTTCCAGTAAAAATGCTCTGCCAACAAAAACATTGTTCAAAAGATGGTCAGATCTTCTTCCCCCACTTTGCACTCCATCTTTCCATACAGCATAAAACAGTCATTTCCTAAGAAACCAATAGATAAAGACAAATTGATTACAGAGAAAAATGTTTTTCTCTTTCTTTAAGAAACCAAAGCAGAGATGTTTTACTACGACACACAATAACTCACACATAGACGCTAGATGTAAAAGAGGGAAGACAAGAACTAAAAGAGAGAGTTTTATTTTCTGACTCTGCTATATATAGAATTATAAAAGTGACAGTGAATTGGAGGATAAAAATATTACTTCTCTAACTACACTGGTTAAACTAGCAGTATCAATTCTCTCTACAAAGAAGAATGTAAAACAATCATTATTTACATAAACATGTGTGAGAACTACAGTAGAAATATGTAAACATCAGAAGATATAGAAAACTTTTAGAAGAAGTTTAAAACTCTCAAAAGAACAGGGTGACACAGAGGTATATTATTAGTGATTAACTATACCAAAATAATGCATGATTTATTCAAAACCCAGACATTGTTTCAAAAGACAATTTTTAATCACTTATTTTTATTCTTATTTTTGTTTTTAGGTGAATTTTTTCTAGTGACTTGGTAAATATTTTCTAACTACATCTTATGTGTTGGTTTTACACAGCCTGGTTTTTGGTAGTCGGGGTGGGTGGTGGGGCTGGCATTTGGCCAGTGTCAAGCCATGACATTATGGTTTTTGGACCAGTTTTCTTTTTTGAATACTTTAAAAAAAACACATTCTTTGAGAGACAAAATTTTATTTGCTTTCACCAATAAATTTCTAAAATCAAATAGAATGGGAACTACAGTTTGACAGAAGAATAGACTGCAGCTGTAAACAATTGATGAAGTTTTATTCAATAAAATGACTATGGCATTAAGAAATTCTTTTTTCTCTTCCAAGAAATGAGAGTATTAACAACAAAATGTACCAAATTTAAACCTGTATAATGTAAAAAGAAAAACCTCTATTTGTTCACAGTGACCCCATGAAGGATGACAAAAACATAGTATTCTTGTCAAGCTTTACATTTTGCATGAAAATGGTCTATTTCAAAAATATATTACTTAGAGTCCCAAGCTGTGAATTTTAAAATCTTACATCTCAATAAATATCCCAGTTTTCATCATTGTTCCATACCCATAACAACTTCAAACAAGATATACAGGAACATCTCATTGCTTTTCCACATTTATGAATTTACTATGTGTGTGATCTTAAATATCTAAAGAAACATCCATCTGCTTTGGTTTAGATTTGTAGTGGTGGTGTTCTTTTCACACTGCTGTTACTGGTGTGTTTGTTGCTTTATGCTTTGCAAATCTCAGGCTTGAATTTTGCAGAACTAAAGCACCGTACTTTGTCAGAAAGTGGTTCAGAAACAAAAGTTGTCATAACTATGTAAAACAGGATTCTGACTAAAAGCAAGACTAATGCTGGTATCAAAAGTCTCACGCCATGAGGCCTGATGAGCAATGTCATGGTTCTTCATGCTGCTGAGAAATAGATGTGAGAGTTATTTATGGTTTTATATCAAGACTGCCATTTTACAGTCACTGTGCAAATAGGTTGAAAGTACAACAGTACCTTGAGTCCTAGAAACTAACACCACAATGTGTGGGGCACCCATGGCTTCCTCTGAGGTGATGAATAGTTTGTCTGTCCACATTCACAATTTATTTGAAAGAACATTACAGGTATCTGAGCTACACAGAAGGAGAGAGAAATAAGACTGCAGAGTGAGATTAAAGGCTATAGTAGGTTTCTGTAAATTGAAAACTAAAAAAAAAACCAAAGAAACCAAACCAAACCAAACCAAACCAAATAAAAAAACCAAAACTAAAACCAAAACCAACTAACCAAACAACAACAACAAAAAAAAAGAAAAATAAGAAGAAAAATAAAAAAAGAAAAAAAGAAAAAAAAGAAAAGAAAAAGAAAAAGAAAAAGAAAAAGAAAAAGAAAAGAAAAAGAAAAAGAAAAAGAAAAAGAAAAAGAAAAAGAAAAAGAAAAAGAAAAAGAAAAAGAAAAAGAAAAAGAAAAAGAAAAAGAAAAACCCAACGAAAAAAAAATCCCCAAACAAAAAAAAAACCCCAAACCAACCAACCAACTAATGAAACAAAACACATTTATTAGCTCTATTGATTATATGAACAGTTTGAAAGTAATGCTAGAATTCACCTCTACAACATGCAAAATACTGCTACAATAAATACTCATACATACAATAAATAAGAAAAATAGAAAAAAATCATCAAGTTCCATTACCATGCTGTTGCCTCTAATATTTATTTGACTAAAGTGTGAAAAATACTATTTTCATATCAAACATTGTTTTTTAAATAACAATAATAATTTAAATAATAATGCAATTCAAACTGATGAAAGATCAGTTGTTTACCAGATGCATACAAGATATTTTATTCCGATATTTCACTTGTCCATTGTTTGTTATTTTTGTGTTTGAGTTATACTGACAGATGTTTGCAGTTCCTCTCCCTTTCCTATCCTCCTGCTGTTTACTTGGACAGTAGTAGCACTTTTTAGCTGTTTAAATGAATGCTGTTGTGATCAAAGAGAGACTTCCCTACTGACTATTATTCATCCCCTTTCTGCATGCTCCTAAATTATTCCTTTCATAGATAATACCTATCCCTGGCTTGCTTTTTAAGAGTGGTGCAGCATAGACCTCAGTTTATTCAGTGTTTGTATATAAACAATGAGAAATTGATTATTGGAACACTGTAGTGCTTCCTGTAGTAAAGCTTGCCACAAAAGATCGCAGAATCACAGAATATGAGGTAGAAGGGACCTACAAGGATTACCAAGTCCTATACCTGGTCCTGCACAACACCATCCCCAAGAGTACCACCATGTGCCTGAGAGCATTATCTAAATGATTCTTGAACTCTGTCAAGCTGGTGCTGTGACCAGTCCCTGGGGAGCTGTTCCAGTATCTGAGTGTAGGCTAAAGCAAAATCAAAAGAAAACTCAGTAAATAAGCAAGCTTAGATTCAAGTAATCTATAGAATAAAAGTACTCATTTGGTATATTTTAAAGATAAATATATAATCAGATGGCACTAGATGGAAACAAAAAGAACTGGAAAGCTATTTTATCTTGGTAGTTGCCAATATCAGGAAGCTATAGCAAACAACACAAACGAAGTCAAATATTTCTGTCCTGGTGAGAAATTCATAGCTGTGCCTCTTACCAAATCAAATGCATTCTGAAAATTCCTGACTGTTAACATGAATATATAACCTCAATATGTCATAATCCCACATCCACCCACCTACAAACCTGTACTGTCCAAATAATCCTTCTGCACAAAAATTATCTGTTGTATTTTTTTGAAGTAGTTCCTTGCCTGAGGATAAGCTGAACCATAATCATAAAAGAGAGGAAAGCATACATAGATTCAACACCAAAGAGTGAGAAAAAAAGCAGAATAAGAGCATGATGTTGTTCTTTTGAAGCAGATACACTGAAGGGGTTATTATTTTATTAAAAGTGCTCTCACTTACATTATTCTGGTGTTATTTGAACAAACTGCCTTCTATGGTAATCTGTAGTGACACAAAGCTCTGCAAGAGACAGGATGCTTTGAACAATTCCCATTTTAGATTACGTCTAGAAATTGCATGTTTAAAGCTGAATTTACATGTTGAATGCAAATCTTTGAGACTGAACTGGCATATCAAACTGGTGCAGCTGTACACAATTAGTGGAAAATGTGGCTGCTGTTTCAAAAAGCCTTTCCTTTGTTGTAGTTTATACTCTTGTTCATTTGTTTGGAAATATATCACTTATCTCCAACAGATAGGATTATTTGTGAATTAAGAGCTGTTATTTCAAAAAGATTACATAATCATTGAAAAACTATCCTACACCCCATAGCAGGTTTTTGGGTCAGAAACTGCTGTCTGGATCTAGATTTGACTAGGTTTAGAAAGTCTTCCAGTAGTAATGATTTTGGGGTTGAGGTTTTTTTGGTTTTTTTTTCAAATCATATTTTAGTCATGGTCAGAGCTTCCATGTACTCCTTACCTTACACAAAAAGCAAGTTTCTTCTCTGTGTCTAAATGATGTCTTTCTATTTCCTCATCTCAGAAGGTGTCAGCTTCACTAAGGATTCCCACTTAAACTGAGCGGCAGAGGACAGTGCAGACTGAATACAAATCTGTGCTGGAGAAGTGGAACAAGGTTAGTGAAGTGTGCAGTTGGTAAGATAGATGTTGATACCCTTCACTGCCAAGTGAAATGCCAATAATGCTTGTATAGCATTTTGTGAGGGCAATGGGAGTATTGATTCCTGAGCAATAATAAAGAATGAAGCTGCTCTCTCAGGTATAAAAATATTGGCAACTGTTACAAAGAATTGACTCATAGAGGCCTGAGTGTTGGCCTATCTTAATCCAAATAATTCAGGCTTCAGAAGGATTTCAAGAGCAGCCAGGCATGGTCCTCAGGCACATTCTCTTCTATTAATTTATCTGCAGCTTTCACAAGTGTCTCTGTCTATCAGCCAATTGGTTTTTGAGGTGCAGAGACAAAAATGGATTTTTGAAGGCTTGTTGGGAGACAATATGAAAAGCCAGCTGAGCCATGAATTTTTAACATATAAAATAAAAAAAAGTTGCATTCCTTTCTTGCCATTTTTATGAGAAAAAGCAGAACATATGGTTTCCATGCACTCCATAAATAAATTTAACATGCATTTCATTGGGAACTGAGATTTCTAAGGTTAGTATTTTTATTATGTTGCTTAAAATAGCTTTACTCGCTGAAAGAAATGTAAAGCTCCCAGAATATGAAGCTATTAAAGGCTATAGTACATCTTACTCATTCCCTAAAAATTTGCAGTATGCTGTCTGTGCTTAAACATGAGTATTAAGTGTTTCCTGAAAAATTCTGAAGATTAGCTGCCTTTTGTGGTGTTGAAAAGCAAACACCTTTAAATGACTTCTCACTTCTAAAATTGTGCGGCATGTCTGTTCACTCTGTTAACTAACAGGATTCTGCTCCATCACCAGCTATCAAAAGTACAACAGAAATGGAAGCACTGGGAGTACATCAACACTCATTACAAAAGCTGTGATGAAATCCACACCGTGGTATAGAATTAGCTGCATTTCATTGGCAAATGCCTCACCCATGCTTAGTGTAATAATAAATATCTCACAGAACTGCTGCTGACTTGTGAACAATCAGTTTTCTTTCAATGGTTATTAGATACCAAAAAATTCATCATTATTATCTATTGTTTTTTATTTAGCAGTAGATTTCTCACACTAATATTAGAGGCTTAATGATTTTTAATCAAGAAAACGATCCAAAAAAAGGGTAAATAAAGTCACAAATAATTTCCAAAAATGAAAAATATTAATAAAGAATTCTAATTACTGGACTTACTGATTCCAAGTAATCAATGTTTAAATCACACTTAAAACATGACTGTTTTACAACAGACATCTTAAACCATTGTGAAGTAACTTACTTTGCCACAAATATCCCCACTGAAATGAAATACACTGACTGGAAGGCTTTCATCCTGGTCATGCTCTTCCTGATTCAAGCACACAATGAATTTCTCAGTCTCACGGGCTCAGAAACCTTGACAAATGTCTTTCAAATCTGCAAAGAAAACTCTTGGTCTCTGAATAAATGACCAATCAAATGGGAAGAACATACAATTTGAAACAGAAGGGCAGGTGGCCAGTATTGAGTCCAGGCTAAATGAAAACAGGACAAACACAATATGGCTGGTGGAGAACCACAGGAGAAATTGCTAGTAGCCATGACTACTGAACTACTGCCTTTGGATGATTACATATGAAAAAACCCAATGGAGTCACACAGAGTTGAAAAATATTTGAAAAACTTATATTTAACAAGACAAGGAGGTATTGGACCAGAACCATGTGAAAGAAAGAATGTTAAGGAAACTTGATTCAAAGAAACAATTTGTAATTTCTTTACCCTCAATAGACCCTTTTCTATGCTTTTTTAGACATCCATCCTTCTATTATGTCAATAAAGGAACATAGCCAAAGGAAGCCACAGCTTTTGTTATCTGGAAGAAAATGTTCCCTTCTACAACTGATAGGCTTTGGCATTCATAACCCTGACCCATTCCTCACTTTACCAAGACAAAAACTGGCTGAGAAAGTACTTATTTTTAACAGTTTGTTTCATATAAGATAGTTGTGCCTTTAATCAGACCTCATCCAGAGTTGGACAAATAATATCTTTATTTCCTTATATATATTAAAAAACACTTTTGATAGAAGCTCACTTTTGCTATGGGAGGCACCAAAATGGTCTACTACCTGTTTCTTTCTCAGATGTAAAGCATCTCATATTATTGTAGTAAAAGTAATTTTGTACATGCATGCATAGTCACCTGATCAGCTTCTCTTTCCTTCACCCCCACAGCTAAAAATCTCTCCTACTGCCTAGAATATGGGGCAGTTATAATGTAAATTTCCTTTATATTATGCAAGTAAATAAGAACTAAATATATAATATCTGTCTTTACTTTTGACTACTCAATACTGGCACCCAAAATCCACAACAATGCTTGATTTTTATTTTCCTCAGTAATTTTCATGTAAAGAAAATTCACTAGAGTAAGAAATTATTCTTCCAATTGCACATCATTTTGTCTCTATTGACATAAAATTTCACCTGCCATCATGTCGCCTATTAATCTATTACAGTCATCTCATCTTTGATATCATAAATCACTCAGTATCATTTGTATGTTTCTTTTCTGTTTTCCTTTCTTTTATTTTTCATAGCTATATTAAGAGATACTAGTCCTAGAAAAGGCAAGTGTGGTAAAGATTTGAAAAGACAGGTTGTATATGTTTAGAGATATGACCTGCTTCTTAGTGTTTTCTTTAGAAAAGATCAGGAAGTGCCATTTCTTGTGAGATTCAGTTTCTCAAAAAGGTTCTTTCAGAGCCTTTGGTTCAAACTTCCAGATGGCAGTCTGGTACAGAAGAAGTACAAGAGTAAAATGAAGATTAATCTCCATGTGTGTGATAAGTGCTGAGAGCACTGCAGGATCGGTCTGGTAAAAATCCACTGTGTCAGACCTGGGGAAAGCAGACAACCAAACTGACATAAAGATGCTGAGTTTTGCCCTTTGAATTCTGAAGGTTATTTTTGTTGATCAGACACTGGAGAATCATAAAAACATTAAACATCAAAAGTTGTGCTATTTGGTCCTGCGTTTTAACCCTGCTGTCATGTTTTGCTTCTTTTCCTTGCCAAGGTTAGACTTTAGTACTCAAGCACAACCTAGATGATATCTCAGTGCATTCACCAACACTTACCATGTCTTTCAAACACTCTGTCTAGTGACTTTAGAGAAACCAGTAGGAGGGAAGAAAAATTGTTTCAATTTGGTTTTTGTTTTTTGTTGTTTTTAATATGTCCACTTATGTTCTGCAGAAAGGACAGATTCCCTTCTGAAATCTGCTGAACAAAACAATTGGTAATGGACTGAAGATATTTAAATTCCAGCTATAAATTCATTCATAAAGTGAATTTAGTTATCTTGAGAGGTATTAGACTGAATGCCCCAGAGACTGAACTCATTGGCTTATTCACAGGACTGCAGCTGTGAAATATGAAATAGTGCAAGTTGTCCTACTAGAGTAGGACCAGAATTACCTAGGAGGTAATTCTGACCTCCCAGAATTACCTGGGAGAGGGAGGGGAGGGGAGAGATTAGTTCAGCTTTTATGTTCATTTAGGAAAGCACTCCTTTCACTTTAATCAAAGGCAAAACCTCTTCTGAATTCATTGAAGGTTTGATCAGATCTTTGTCCTGTAAGAAAGACACTGTGACCACTGAACAAGCCACAGACACAAAAGATCAGGAAGAGATGATAAAATGTCTATGGACACATGCAGTAAATATGATAATGATACTCCTGGGCACACAGATCTGGTCTTCGTACAAGTATACAGGTGGCAAAGGATCATTATCTGTTTTAGACCTATACTTGGGATTTTTTAAATATTAAATTAATGATAGAATTATACCTCAAATACATGCTTTGTTTTTTGCTACCAAAAGAAGAGAAAGGAATCTTGAATATTCGGTTCTACCAAGCATGTGAATTGGGAAACTCATTTGGTGCCTACTTTGACGCACTCTCACTCCCATCTTTACCCATATGTGAAGTGGGAGGTAATAACAGCTACCAAATTAGTGGATGAAAAGAAGATGCAGACATGCAAAAAAGGTAATTTGTGTTTTTACTCCAAATTTTTGAGTAAGAGATATCTTTAATGCCCATGGTATCGCACTTGTTGACAAAGTCACATACTTGTGTAACAGACCCCTTTGGAATAATAATATTCCTTCATGCAAGTGCAATAGGATCTGTCCACTATGGTAAAAATAAAAATATTTTAAATGTATGGTAAGTATAAAAATATTTGTATTTATTTAGCTGCCAAGTGCAGTGATAGCTACTATATTCTACAGAAAACCCATTGGTGGATATTCAGCTTTCCTGAGTTCTGTTGAATTTTCATTACAAGTGCTAGGATGCAAGTTACACATTTTTAAGTGTGGTAACAGAAGAAATCTGGAGGTGGAGACCTTGTCAGTCACTGACAACAGGCTATTGAAAATAAAACTACTGAGAAAAACTACTGCACTCTGAGAAAGCTTTCTGTTAGCATTTGGGAAAGAAAACAAGGTGATATTTGTTTCCAAGACCCAAATACCCAAAGTGTCTGCCATGATCTAAGCCTTTTGCTAGGATTTGGTGGGCTTTTTTTTTTGTATTTGCCACTTTACGCTATATCTTGACACTCAAGAGATTTTAAAATACTTGAAAATATAAAAGACTTAACTGATATTGTCTTATACCTCTTCTTTACTGCTTTTGTACCCTTTCACTCTTATTTTAATTACTCATGACACTCAGGCATTATTTTCTGCTGTTCTTCCTACTTTTATCCTAGATTTAAATTACTCCTCTCCTCTTATATACATTTATCAACATTGATACTTTTCTTCTACTGAACATAGATTAGCACATGTAGGGCTTCTATATATGTGTGGGTACTCTGCCACTTAGTTCAGCAGCAGTGGCAGGCCTTGTATACAGATTCCTACTGAACACTGGATTCATTACTATTGAAACTGATAAAGCCAATTGAAGAGGTTTCTTTCAGCAGCTCAAACTATTACTCTAGCTAGCCTGATGGCAGCTCAAAGTTGGATTTTCAGCCCAAACTACTGATCTGACATCCACATAAAACTTTCACTGGTGTGCTCTCAGACATTTAAGACAAACTCATGAGTTGTTACTGAAGATTCAGCTGCACAGGAAGCATGGAGGTATCCAAAATGATGTTCACTACAATAAAGCTGAAGACAAGAGACAGCAACTTCTGTCTATTTAGTTATTCCCTTGCAAACATAAGATTAAAGTTTCTCATGCCAGCCAAGCAGGGATACTCAAAATTCAAGTCTGTAAAAACCACATTAGACTTGAGAAAAGGTTTATAATTCTGAAATTTTGCCAAACTGCTAAAAGCTGAAGCATGAAGATAGAAGAACACACAGAACTTGACTGAACACCCACAGAAATCAGTGGGTGACTTTCCACACATTTCAGTCAGTAACAGCTGAAGCCATCCAACACATTTCAGAACTATTAGTATGATTTTTTTTTTTCAGTCTCACAAGTTAAGTAATATATTCAAATGCAAAACCACATGTCAATGTGAATTAAGAGGAGTGGAAAATACAGAGCTTTTATGCAACACACATTTTTGACATTGGAATGTAGATATATCAAAACTTTCTTCTTCTGAGAAGACTAAGTTAACTAATCATTCCCTTTTATCATCTAATTCACATCACTGAAAACAAAAGAATTTCTGATAATACAGAAGGGTTTCAAGTAAACATACTTGCCTTTAAAATATGTATTGTCATCACATGACATGGTAAAAAAACTTCACAAGTGTATAAATGTGATGTGTAGAGCATTCCATGAACATATAAAACAAATGACCCTGCTTCAAAAATGTTAGACTAATTAGACAGTACATACATAAGGAAGTAGGAAGGAGGAAAGTAAATTGATGAAATCACTGAAAAGAAAGGGTAAAAGCTAAAACCACATTTTGTTAGCCCCGTGACTCATAATTCTCTTATTTATATAGAAATGCTTCTACTCACTGGATGAGCAGGCCAACATTTATAATTTTCTTTTCTCAAGTTGTGTGTCTTCACGAGTCATTCAGAAAGAGTGTGAAGGGTTGTCAGACTGCTTCAGGAAGTGGGATGAAGACAAACAGGGCCATATGGAAGAAGTTATGAGAGCAGAGAGAGAGGAGACAAGCTTGCAAGTCTTTTCCTTGGGTCAAACAAAGAGAGAATAGAAAAAGCAGGTAAAAGTACGGAAGTCAATGGGTGGACAGAATCATACAAAACCTTGAAGTGAAATCATGGCCTTTCAAGCCAGGTACCAATGGAGATGGTATTTTGTGCTCTACACAGTAAACCAAGCAGTCACCAGGCAGCCTATTTTCTAATCCTTTGAACAACAGATTATTGCATCACCTCTGTGCAAACTTCTTTCCTTAGGTGTATCTTCACCAGCAATGGCCAAAATATGAGTCTGAAGCTACAGCTTTGAAATTGTGCATGGTATTTGTGTTTGTAGCCCCCTCTATGGATTTCCAGGCTAGGAAGAGTTATTGGAAGTTGCTGCACTATAAAAGTGAAGGATAAGTCTTTCAAACACTAATGTGACATGGAATTTTGTTTGTAAGCAAGACAGAAATAAAGCAGGTAATGTTGGTACATTAGGGAAATGAATTAATAATTAATTGCTTATAAATTAACAGCTCTTTACAATGACACATAATTGTAGAGAAAAAATTTATTACCAAAAGATCACTATCAGCTTCTAAATATGTTGGTTATTCCAGTGAGAAAACATGAGTGTTCAAAAAATTCAGTTAGATACCTCTTAGGTTATAACTGTCACATAAACAGCTTGTAAGTGGGTAAAAAAAACAGTATTCTAAAGTAAACTTCCACTCTCCAGCTGTTGCTACTGTTAGCAAAGCAAGCAACCTGGTTATACTACAAAATGAAACAAAAAAAAAAGGCAAAACAAAAACAAATGACAAAAAAACCAAACACATCCCCCAACCATTAAATCATTACAGTTTGGATATATTTTTTTTTTTTATCAGAAAGAATGAAAAAATTACTGTTTAAATGAAACAAAGATACCACCTCTTCGTAATATTTCACATAGAAAAGAATATTTAGACATGAGATAAGGTTCAGGCATAATTCAGCCTAACTCAGCATAATTCCTATGTAGGAAATAAAAGATCCTATATAAAAAACATGATAGAGGAATAAGGAAATACATTGTTGTCCACATAGCTGGAAGTCATTTGCTAGTTGATGATATAAAACTGATAAAGACATGTAGAATTAAAATAGTATATTACTTCTGTGGGGACTGCATTGACTTGGAGAGTACATACCTATGTTATGCAGAAAATCATATTAATGCCTCCTATTACATCTTCATCTTCAAGTTCAGAAAGACTTTGCAAGCAGAAGAATAATCCTATAACATTCCAGTGTCACTTTATGCTAATTATTTATGTTCCATATGCATTATATTCCCCATTTGTAAGAATATTAAGGATATTAAATCACTGAAATTTTAATTACTAGCAGCATTGAATTCCAAGGTGAAATATGTATCACTGTATTAAAATCAATACAAATAGAACTGATTATGGGAAAGTATGTGAATGAGAAGATGTGAATGTGTAAGCACGGGGGAATGGCTTCTGTGCTGGCAAAAAAAAAAGCCTGGACTCACAAAATAACTTGCAGACGAAAAAAATACCATCCATTTTTTCCTCAGTTCACATCCATTTCTTGACTTTATACTTGCTATCTTCACACTTACTCTATTTTCAGAAAAACTTCAGCACATTAGCTAAAATATTGACTGTCTTGAAATCTAACCCTGATTTATAAGAACTACTAGGACTATTCTCCTATGTGCAAATGCAGGAAAATGCTGAATTACTGAAATTACTGGGGCAAGACATTGACCAATCAGAATCAAAGACTGTTCTTGAGCTGCAGGAGCATTTTCAGGTGAATCAAGCAGAAAAGAGGCTCAGAATAGCATATAAGTAACCTTTAAATAAGTATAGGTTCACTTTTTAAGAAAAAATCACTAACAAATGTAGAAGTGGATTTCAGTAAACAAACGTTAATAGCTCATTCCAGCATAGACCAATATAGTCAGATGAAAAGCCTCACTTTCAACATACTTTCTTGGGTTTTTGTTTAAATACCATCTGAAAACCAAGGCTGTTCTTTCTGTGCAAACTGCTC
Source organism: Vidua chalybeata (assembly GCF_026979565.1). Classification (NCBI taxonomy): domain Eukaryota; kingdom Metazoa; phylum Chordata; class Aves; order Passeriformes; family Viduidae; genus Vidua; species Vidua chalybeata. The sequence continues at coordinate 14,287,377 of NC_071570.1, read as the reverse complement.
TAACATGCTAGCCCAAAGCTACTTCTGCAGGACTCTTGACACTTCTTATGGGCAATTGTTGCATCCTGGGATTGGGTTTTAGGAGTTCTTGTTTGTGTTAGCTAGCCAAGTCTTGTGTACCCCCGTGTCGTTCCCCGCCCTGCGGTTTCTGGCCCCCTGCTGCCTGCCATTGGATCCCCCCCCCCCCCCCCCCCCCCCCGCCACTTCTGTGACCACTCCCCCGTCCGGCCCCGGAACCCCCCTGTCTGCTGCCCCACCCTCACAATCCCACTCAGCCCGAGGCTCGGTGTCCGCCCCTGCGGTTCCCTGATTGGTCGCTGTCTTATGTCATCATCGCAGCACCCGCACGGATTGGGGGGGGGACGTCTGCCCTCCCTATCACATCCCCTATATCATCCCGCTCTCTCCCGGGTTCCAGCGCCGTTTCCCCCACATGGAGTGGGAAGCATGGGTCACTATCCCCCCACCACAGCTCTCTGTGACAATAAAGCCTTCCTGCCTTCCTTGTGGGTGATTTGGACGTTCCTTGCCTCTTTGCCTCGGACCAGTGCGCAGGCGACCGAACCTGGCAGACCCCAACCGGCATGCCAGCTGCAGTGGCATGCGGGAAAGAAGTGGCAGACCCGGAAGTCCGGATGGGGGCGGTGCCGGAGGGCGCTGGAGCTGCCCCGGACCTGGGGGAAAGAGTGAACGCCACAGGCAATGGCGTTTTTGTATTAGTTTAACCTCGTACTCCTATATACACGTAAAGACTTGCACAATTATAGTTAATGTCAACTGTCTTCATCATTTCATTTTATCTTAAATAGAAAACCAGCTATATATAACTAGTTGATTAGTCAGCAAAGTAGCATAGACTTAATCAAAGATCAAAAGCAGACCAGGCTATACAAGAGCTATACATACAAACAAATCTACTAATTTGTTGGTGGCATATTAAAAATTGTGTCCTGAACCTTGTACATTGAAATTTAAATAAGAATTATTAAGGCTACATAGGTTGAGTGGTTATGGGAAAATAGGGTATCACAAGATGCCAAAACAAGCAATAAAACTCTGCAGATTAAGACCAGTTAAATAAGCACAAAAAGGTAATACAAAAGTTATGTGAGCTGACTTATTTATTATGGCCAATATGAGCCATGAAAAATAAAACAATATAATTATTTCTCAAGATGTCAAGGTAATTGTGTCAGCACTTACATAGACTCTGGGAAAGCAGCAATACAAAATGGCAAGAAGAAAAGCCAGGTGAAAAAGTGCACAGTGATGTGCTGTAGAAGGTATGGCTGTCAGAATGAAAAACACAATACAGACTTGTACAATGATAACAACTGTGCTAGAAAGCATTGTATTTACTAATACAGTAATAATATCCTATCCATTATTAAAACTCAATCTACTTGCAATGCCATACACAGGAGTATAATTTTCTAGAAATCAGGCATGTTTCACTAACTTGTACATTCTTGAAATAATAGGCATAAAATTTACTCTTAAGCAACAGTTGCAAATTAATCTAGTAGACTGTTAAGAAGAGCTTAAATAAGAGAGGTTGAACTCCAGAATATCATGGAAAATGAGACATCTGAAATGAGATGTTTATTTAAGCACATTATATCTGACCTAAGTTGCCAGTGGCAACTCTTGTTTTCAAAAGCCTCAGTGGATCCCTGAGACCTAGCAGAGGATTTGTTAAGACCATCCCCACAATATCTTGCAAATCTGAGTGGGTTTTGTAATTAATAAAACATCTCTAGAAATGTGAATGAAGCAGTTTAAGAGGTTTAAATGCAACATGGAATCTGACAGGCCAGAGTGCTTTCTTTATCCAGTGTGTAATGACTTACATTGCTTTTGCTGTAAGACTGTAAGAATAAAAACTTGTGTGTTTCTTAATGTTGTAAATATGCTCTAAGTAAAATTAAGTGTCTTAAAATTTCTTTATAAAATACATACCATTATCTTAATTATAGGATATTTTAAGATATACTTCACAGAAAAATCAGCCCTATTTAATAAATCAGTGGACTAGGAGCAGAATGAAACATTGCAGGGTCATAGACTTAACTCCTTTTAGAAACTGTGTAATCCACCTTGTGATAATGTTCCAATTATTTAGTCATTCATCATTAATATGAAGTAATATTTGCTCAAATGCTTGAGTGACCTCAGAAATTAGGAGATATAGAATCAGTCTGGATGGAAATAATTAAAATAGATATGTCAAAATCAACTTTCAGGGAAATTGTACAGTAGCTCAAACTACCTGCTTTTGTTTTGAAAACTTTTGAAATACTGAGGTATTGTAAGAGCATTGAAACATTGGAAATTTTTTGACATGCCAGCAGATCTCAAAACACCCTTCAAAAAGGAAACATGAGTAATCTGATTATTTTTTCTTTATCCTTTTAAGGTAATGAGCACACAACTTGCAACAGTTGCATTCCATTGCAAACTTCTACAGTAATTTAAAGCAATAGTCTCTACTGGCTGTCACACCAACTTGACCAAATGCCAGTCCACCTCTTACAGAGTATAATTTGTTTTGTCATGTATGCCAGTATAAAAGATTAGTGTGTTACATGTCCACACACTTAGTCTCAAGAGACTCCTTAGCTTATACTTTGCCTAGGATCTGTTTAGCTTACAAGATTGAACTGGACAAATCCCAAGAACATCATGGCTACAAAATAACCAAATACTAGGATTTCAAGGAGAATAAACAGTTTTCTAAATCAATTTCAGAAGTTTAAAATACTTCATTTAACATTGACCTACATTTACTTCAAAATAATGTCTCTTTTTTTTTTTTTCATTCAATAATATTCCTTTTCTTACAAGCCCACATGGGTTAAATTTACAATTAGATAATAAAAATGTGTAGTAAATTATTTTTATATGGCTATTATTAGTAGTCTTTATACTAACATCCACCATGTTAATGTACTGATAATCTCAGTAATTTACATCTCCCATGGATATTGATGGCACCATTTGGAATTACAGTAATTCCACGTGTCTCTCAGCAAAGAAGAAAATTAATATTCAGCAATGATTTTACAACAAATGGGATGAGTAAGAGTAAGGCAGGTCATACTGTAACGCACATAAACTCATGCCTCTATTGAACACAGTCCAAAGGATAATGCAATTACTTATAAAGTCAGCTTTACTGTGAATAGATACAGCCTGTAACTTAAACAAACAATAAAAGCCTGTAAATAAATACTTTCTACAAAGATGAGTACACAGAGAGTATACAGCTCTAAGAGATGGAAGATATCTATAGACAAATTGGAATGGAAAATGCCACAATATTCCTGCATAATTAAGTGATCTAGAAAGAAGTACTCTGGGTTTTCACATTTTCATTTGGTAAATTTGACTTTCATTAATACCATTTCTCTATGAGTTATTTTAAAAAACTTCTTTTCATGGGTTCTATCTTGCATAGATGTATTAATGCAGTTGAATGGTAGAGAGGAAATAAATGCATGAAGAGCTAATTATAGGTGTAACTAACAGCTTCACTGGTGCCATAAATAATAGGATAGAATCTGAATTACAGTGTTTGGGCAAAAAAAGTTATTGGACTTTTTAAAAATAATATCAGCAAACAAACAGTTTTCAAGGAAACACTAGACCGAGAAGACAGAATTACTCCATGGAAGGGGCCAGAGGTTATGTTTTTAATGACGAAGTACCTTGATACTATACACTGACCTGAAAACTTGTGAAATACAGTGTAATTGGCAAAAAGCTGTCATTTCAAACCCAAAAGAATGCTAAATGCCATTGTTTCACACTAGAGGTCACCCCCAGTAAGAAAATATAATTGTAGCATCTTTTATTTTTTGCCTGTAGCTGGTACAATATTGAAAGAGTGTCCTTTGTAGTAGAGATGTAGGAATGTAGTTTGGGTTTTTTTTGGTTTTTTTTTTTTTTGGTTTTTTTTTTTTTTGTTTGTTTGTTTTTTTTATTTTTTTTTTTTGGTGTGCTAAACACCAATTCAGTTGAGTAAAAGGGAACCTTATTAAATAGGGTTCACTTTTCATTATCATACAGAACCTGTCTATTATTCCTCATACAGAAAAAGCTTTTGTTAAAGAAAGCAGATATTCGACTTTAGGGATTGTCTGTTAATGGACAATATAATGATATTTCAGTTGAAGAAATGTTGTATCTCTCATGATCTTAGACAATAATTTGCATTTGAGAAAAAATAGAATCTCTATAGTACTGAAAGTGAGTATATATTTACTACTACTCATAATTAGAATTTTTAAAAAATACATGTCTATGTCACTGCAAGTATTAAGATTAAACATTTAGGAGGATTTGAAAAAGAAAGAACTTAATATTAGGTTGATGTCAAGATCAAGATACAGCCACAGTAATTATTTGCATGTATTATTACTGTTGTATGCGGAGTTGGTTCAATTAGGGGTTTTAATAAATGTTAGCTAGTCAGTTCTCTGTACCCCATTTTCCCCTCACAATGGTGTGCTCCAAGTTGTCTACCATAGGAGCTTTCCCATGTCCATCTTGTAGCGACTCCCGAATTCTTCCTGAAAGTTCTGTGTCAGTCTCCCCATCCCCGCTGTACCCACCTCTGTTATGTTCCCGTAGGTTGCCGTGATCCACGTTACTCCCCTGCTGTCTGTCCCCATTGGGCAAAAGGGGCTTCTGCCCCTGTCTGCCCGCCCCCTATTTAACCCAATGCTTCCTTTGTTCAATCACCCTTTGTCCCCACACGCCCCTGGAGGCAGCTGCTCCAGCCATCGCAGCGGCCAGACAGGAAATAAACATTCTCCAGCCACGCAGGCAAGGTATGCCTTCTCTCGTCCCTTTGCTTCCTCTCAGTGTACGGCTGCGAAAGCTGCATTACCCGCGCCGGTGTGCTCAGTGCTAGAGCGCCCAGGCATGCAGCAGCTCCAGGCTCACGGAAAGGCAGAGCCTAGCCGGGTGTCCCAGCTGCCTGAGGCCGGGGCGAGAAGAACAAAAGCCACAATTGGCGCCCGCTGTGGGGCGACCAGCAACGTAGCCAACGCAGGTGGAGTTCACCGTCAGGTGCTCCACAGCTGTGTGGGGAGCCGCACTACCACCGAGCTGTGAGCCGAGACGCCGTCTCCACGTGGGAGAGCGCCTAACGCCAGACTGAAAACTGGAGCATGGCTCCACAAAGTAAGTCAGTGAAAACTCCATCACCCTCGAAGGAGAGCACGCAGAATTCTGTCCTGCTGTCCCCGCAAGGGAGGGAAGCATAACTTCCCATGGTTGAGAGCGACGAAGGGAAGCTGCTTCCAAGAGTGAGGACCTCGGCTGCAGCTTTTGTTTCTGAGGACGCCAGTTTGGTGAGTATTCAGTGGCAGGGACGGACCTGGTTGAAAACTGCCTTCACTGGGGTGGGTTAGCCATGATCCCAAGGGTAGGGGACGCGCAGTGCACGGCGCGAGGGGCAGCCGCTGATGGACTTCGCCTTTTTTTCTTTTTTTTTTCCACTTTTCCTGCAGCTGAGGGTGGGATCACGTGGACAGGTAGCATGGGGGCTGTGCTAACCTCCCACCAGAGGGAATTTTATATCCGAGTTAAGGAAATCCTGAAGGTGAAGGACAGTGGTGTCCCCAGAAGTTCTGTTAAAAATGTTCAGTGGTTGTTCCATGCTTTCCCCAGTGTCTCTGCAGAAGATGTTAGGAAAAAGGAATTTTAGAAGCGTGTGGGTGCGAAATTAATGGAGGGAATCAAATGCAGGGATTGCTCCGTCAAAGATAGCTTTATTAGGCATTATTTGCTAATCCAGGAAGTTGTTAGAACAGAAAGTGCACGGGACACGGGGGGGGGGGGGGGGGAGCCACCAAACAAAACCCCAGTTAACCCCGAACCCATGTTCCTACCCTCCTTTCCTTCCCCTTCTTCCCCTAAACCGGGTGGGCAGGGGGGAGTACTCTGCCGCTCAGAGGCACAGGACAGCCCCCCAAAACGGGGACCGTGTTCCTGGCTCCCCTGAGCCCCCCTGGCATCCCCGCCTTAGTGGCACTGACCACGTTGCTAGGGACCTGACCCCAAACCCTCATTCCAATCCCTTTTTCCCAGTTGAAAATCCCAGTTTTGGCACTACCCCGTGCAGTTTTGTCCCCCTGAACCCGTTTCTTTATTCCCTTGAGGAAGCCCCGCTGACCACATGGCGGGCACCTTTGTCTTCACAAAATGGAGGCCAGGCGCCTGAGGGCTCTTCTTCTTCCCATAATCCCTTTCTCCCCTTTGTTCCCTTTGTCCCTGCCTTTGACCCAAACCACTCCTGCTTCCCTGTGGGTGTGGGCACCACTCCCTCCAGGGATTGGGATGCTCCCCTTTCCCGTGTTCCTCCTCGTGTGGGCGTTCCCTCTAATCCTTTACATGTTCTCCCAGCCGTGTCATCGGCCCCACCCTCTCCCATCGGCGAGGGCTCTGTCGTCTCCGCCCTGCTGCCTCAGGAAGGGGACAGCCCCCATCCTGTCCCCCGCACCCTGCCTCCATGTTCCCATGGTCCCCGGAGATCAGGGTGGGGGGGGAAGAGAGGGGAGTGGGAACCCCCGCCCCCTCATTCCCATGGTCACCAGAGATCCGGGGTGGGGGGAAGAGGGGGAAGGGGGGAGCGGGAACCCCCGCCTCCACATTCCCATGGTCCCTGGAGATCCGGGGGGGGAAGGAAAGGGGGGGAGGGGGGAGCAGGAACAGGTTTCTGAGCCTTTTGCAGATTTCACGGATCGGGTCAGGGCGACAGTGGAGAGGCATGTGGAGGGATCAGAGATCCAGGACAGGTTTGTCCCAGAAATAGCATCCATAAATGTAAAAACACAGCTCAAGAGAAAAGAGATCCCAGAAAAGCCCAGAGACAATGTGGTCGCCTCGGCTGCTGTGCCTTCAAAAAATGCTGTTCCAAGGCAGTCTCCATCAAAGTGCTGGTGCTTCCACTGCGATCAGAAGGGACATTTTCTAATCCAATGTCCATTTTTGAGGAGGGCACCACCAGGAGCAGCGGGGGAGGGGGGGGAGGGCGAGGGGGACCCCACCTTCCAAAAAGCTAAAAGGAGAGCGCAAATCTGCCTCGCATGAGGATAAAAATGAGGCAGGTCACGGCACCTCAAGGGAAGCCGTGATTTATAGTGCAGGTGGTGAGTCAAAACAACAGGGTGCCGGTGAGTGCAACAGATGATCCCACTAACCAGGGGGTCACATCCAACCGCAAGCGCTGCAAGGAGGAAAAAAATTTTTCCCCAAAGCCAGAGAAAAAATCCGTCCAGCTGCCTCAGTCCATTTATGTTCCCAGTCCATTTGTTTGTAATAAAGTTGTTTTCCCAGTTCCCCTATCCCCAAACACCCAGGGAAGAACCAGCCCCAGCATCATCGCAGCAAGCTCTCTCCATCTATGAGGGCAGCCGTCACAGCAGCAGAAGAAAACACTGAGAGAAGAGGCGACCGCCTCTATATTTTTTATGTCTTAAAAACCAGGGATATGTTGCATCCCGGGTTGGTTCAGTTAGGGGTTTTAATAATGTTAGTTAGCCGGTTCTGTGTACCCCCATTTTCCCCTCACAATGGTCTGCTCCAGGTTGTCTGCCATTGGAGCTTTCCCGTGTCAGTCTTGTAGTCACCCCCTATTTGTTCCTGAAACTTCCAGTAGTAATGCATTTTCATAATAGAAAAAACAGCTTTAATTTATAAACAACCACTGCGTATCATAGCTCACAATTTTTCTAGTCTTCTAAGTAGACATCCTCAAAATAATTTCTGATGATTGAAACTAAAGGAATTATGGTCCCTTATTTTAGTTAATCTTAGCGTAGTTTTTGTAGATATGAAAGTTTAAATTACATATCTACTGTTTATGAAACATTTTGCAGCCTCTGACAGTCAGCTTTCAAATTGCCTCCAGATTAAAACTATCATTTTTAACATAAAAAGTGAAGTCCAACATTTCTATGCCTTTACTGTTAAAGTAGTCACAAATCATTGCTCAGAATGCAAATTACAGATGCATAATACCAGTATTGTCAGAAAACTGCATTCCTTTGACAAGGAAACTGTCAAAGCAGCACTTTGTTCTAGACTAGCATACTTTGAGTATGAGGTTCTCAACATAATTCTCTACAAAGTTCCTAACTAACTTTGTATAAGAAATTTCGCTAATTTAAAAATGAAAATGTTATAGACTAGTTAAAAGGAATAAAAAGGGATAATGACAAATAAACAGCATTTTCAAAGATTGGAAATAAATCAAGCACATCTCATCAAACATCTCTACACCTTGCCACGATTCATGCTGGTTTTTCCTTTGGAGAACCTGGATAACATGGAAGAAGAGCCCATTTTGAAAAAGTTACTCTGTAAGTGTTTGTCTTACTACCATGGGAAGCAGAAGAATGAAGTAAGCAGGATAAGGTCAACACATTAACATTTACATGAGTTCAGATCCCATATAGCTTTAATCCTCTTCAGTGACAGGCAAACCGTCACAGAGGAGGAAATGAGACTTCAACATTAATTCAAAATGCCTTGTTTAACCTTTAGAAAATAATTCAATTTTTTCTTTCTTTCTCTCTCCTGTTCTCCTTTCCATACACCACAAAGGCACTTTTCTGGTTCTTCAAAATAAACTATGTCTTTTTCAAGCTTTCATTTAAATTTGGAAAAACTGTCCATGCACACTTTATGAGCCCTAAAGTACACATGTGGGACTTAAACTCCTTTCTAACTCTTTGTGCCTCATTCCTGTAGACTTAACTGAACTAACAAAGAAGATTGAGTCAGGATTAGCTTCTATTCACCCAAAATACCAGTGGGCAAATGTTAGTAGTCACTGCCTAGGAGTTTCAGGTGAACTTTTCAGTAACAAAACACTCAAAAAAGAGACAAACAGGCCTAAAGTTACAATGAAGGGCACTCACCAATTATTTTAGACAGAGGAGTAAAGAATTGTTGTTTCAATGTAAGAAATGTTTCAGTGTCTAGAAAACTGCAGCTGGGAGAAGGACCAGTTAAAACAAATCTGACCTGGATTAGCAGAATCAAAATGAGATAACATAATGTCTTTGTCTCAGGCACGACATTAAAGAGAGAAAAATATAGTGCCCCAAAAAACTGAACATACTCAGACCCAGACTCAAATGAATAGAAGCCAGCTTACCTTGCTGAGGGTCTTTAAAGATCAAAATTTTCCTTATACAGTGATATCTTATTTCTAACCACATCAGAATAAGTTGTTCTTCTCTCTGAAAAGGTTTTCTGTTTACCTTCATATTGGTTAGTGTGAAAGAGTGTATTCATCTGCATCACTCTCATAAACAAATCTTAATGGCTTCCAAATGGCTTGTCTTTTGTGAAGGACAAGCATCTGTTATTTCTCTGTAGATCAGGCACTGCAATAGTACATATACACAAAAATTAGGATAGTCAGTTCCTCCATATGATCAGACACAGGAATATTACTGAAATTAAGCACTTGCAGGAGAAGTGTTCTCGTACTCCAGGTAATGTGGCATGTCGTGAAGCAGGACTGAAGCAGGACTGAAGAAGTGTTTCTTGAACTCAAAGGTGCAGGCTGAAAAACAAAAATAAGCAATCACAGATTCCATTTCTTGATGAATAGATAAAATATGTTTATTCCACTTAATTTCTACTTAAAAAAAAGGAAAAAAAAAAGAATAAAAAAAAGCCTAAAGCAAAGCAATCATTCTTATTTTAATTTCTTCTATCTTCACTATGGTCAAAGAAGTTCCATCCTTTTAATTTCTTGTCTGGCACTGACTTCATTTTAAATACAACCCAGCAGAGTGCTCAGTTGCCAAACTGCTGCATTTTTAAACATCCTAAATAGGACATTAGTTGTTAGCATGAATGTTTTGAAATCTGATCAACAAGCCGTTTCTCAATACATTAGGCAAAGCAAGCAAAATTAGGCTGTTTTATGTCAGGTACTTAGCACAAATCCCTTAATAATGTGTTTGAGTGCAGAAACCATTAATAAATGCATAATTCCCTAAGACAGGCTTGATTAATTAAGTCATATGTGTATCCTTCTAATTAAAAAAAGAACATTAGGCAGATGAGTGGAATTTCTGAGTACAAAATTCAAAGGCTGTTTTGCTTTTATTTGAACAATGAAAGAAAAGCTGCTCGTTAATATAGCTGCCAAAAAACCAGCAAGAGTGCTGACACAAACGCCCCAAACTCTGACTTGTTCAGAACAGCTAAGTATTTACTCGCTCATTTGTAGTCCAATTTTTAATCAGGTAGCTGCTTGATTAATCCAGGCAGTTCAAATTACAAAGGCAGCTGGTGCTAATATATACAAAAGTAGATGATATGTCGGTTGCATTTCTTCCAGTAAATTGTTTAAAACCAAAAACTCAGAGGTTTTTACACTCTCAGGAAAAACTATTTTATGAAAAAATAACACTCTAATGGTTCACCCTGGCTCTTCTCAAGCATGCACTTTACTGCTGTGTGGACTGCAAATTTTGGTGTGATAATGTAATTTGTAGCAATACTGAAACAATAGCTATTTTTAAATGCATAGCTTTTCTTATAAAACAATTAGCTTTTTGAGGTTCCTTGCTAAAACAAGTAAACAAAAACAGAAAAAAACAGAAAACATAATGTTATGAGACATAACAGGAACATAAAAAATTCTGCTAAGCTAACAAATACTGTTAAGCATAACAATTTGGCCAAGGTGATTTTTAAGGATAAGTAGGATTGATAACAGTCAGCAAAATTTGGTATAATAATGCTACTATGCCAAATAAGGTTTTACAGTACTGGACCTGTTGAAGATAAATGGTAAATTTAGTGGCTCATGGGTGGGCAAACCTGGTACCTGTCACACACAGACAACAGACTGATCTGCAGGATTAATTCCAGCTGGGAAAAGGACTCCATTGCTTTGAGTAGGGGGTTTGAACTTTAGGAACTTCAGAGATCATTCTGTGACACTGGCCCTTGAAGCATTGCCCTAATTACAAGAACACAATGTCCCATGGCTCTTTAATTTACAGAGAAGTGCCTTGATTTTGGTGAGAAAATGACCAGGTGTGTAAAAGCAAGAGGGAAAACAGTAGGCAACAATGACTAAAGAGCAAAGACTGATAGATAGAGACTTGATGAAATACATTGCACCCATGGGACAGGATGGAGAGAGGAAAGGAGAAACAAGGGTGTAGATGTGATTTGACTAAGACTTATAAGCACCCAAGAAACTAACAGACCTAACAGAGGTGGCAAAGGGCTTGAATCTCATGGCCTGAAAGAAACTAAAGTTAGATTGAGTTGAAAAGCCACTGAATTGGTTTCTCCAAATGCAACCAGTGATTCAAAGGGATTAAGTATTTTAATTCTTCCACTGCTATATCCTAAAGCATCGACATAAGCAACATTCCCAAACAAAAAGCAAAGCAACTCAGCATAAAACCAGCCAGAAGGCTGCTGTTTGTAGTCCTAATTGGTTGGTGCAGCTCAACTTCCAGTCCAGGCCTTATGTCTAGACAATTACATAATTCCCAACAAGAGTGACAAGGCTGAAATAAGGCCCACCATGACTGTTATTTTTTCCTCTGTGTCTTCCTCTAAAAGAGAGTTGGCTACAATGACCGAGAGAGTGGCTGAAGCTTAGACAGGCTGAGTCTGCAGCTATGAAGACAATACATTACTGCCACACAATGAGTGCAAGCTGTCTTGCTGTGTTGGACATTTCTAAGAGGTTACATATGGGCACAGTTGTTGTGCAGTCTGGAATGTGACTTTGAATTAAGTGGGACTGTACTTTATTAGACAAGTAAGAACTGCACACAGCTCATCATCTGAGTTCCAACTCCCTGAGTTGCAAGTCTGAGATTTCCACTCAGAGACAGATACTTGAGTACCTCTATCCAAAAAGACATACAACACTGCATTTGCCCTTGCCTACTTTTGCCATAACATATATTCAGGCATCTACCAGAGTTCTTAGTAGACTGATACACTGATACCACTCTAAAAAATCTAGTAAAGAGTTAAACTGACAAGACATTCATTATAAGACAACAAATCCTGTTACTAAAAGGTTGGAGAAATGCAGAGAAATCTACAGAGACAAGATCCTGGAAATGAGCAAAAAGAATATGTACAGTAAAAATTAGGTTGGAAACTGCTTATATGAGGAGAGAGTGTTGTGATAAGAATCAGACTTGAAAGCAACTTGCCTGTTGATGTGGTCAATAAGTATGATAGGAATGACAGAGAAAACAAACACAATCAATCTAGATTTAAGTGTTTAATAGTAACTCTTGTTAAAAAACAGGCTCCAGCTTGGCCTCAGTTAGAGACAAGGAAAAGAAAATAAAGTTTCCGTATTCTAGAGGGCTTTGAGCTTAATGGAATTAATTTTTGGCATGGGAAGAAGTAATATCTATCCTAAAAATCAGCCACCTTTTCCAATATTTTTTCTATCTAACACAACTCAAACTCTCAATGCCTTTCTGATCTATAATTAAATCCATGCACTAATTTCTTCCTGTGAGAAAACTGTCTTCTTTCTAATGTTTACATGCAAGCCTAGTGTCTCCTGTTCTTCAAACCCTCCAGATCATTCCTGTGCTATATTCCATCTCCCATGCCCTTGATCTGCTGCCTTCCTGAAAGATTTGCCAAGCTTAGCACGGTCTCAGGAAGTTATAGCCTCTCTCATATCTCCCACTCACCAAATTCTTTCTTTCCTCATCTTCTCTCTACTGTTCCATCCACAATCTTGTCAAAAGCCTATGCATTTTGGTTGGGGTTGTGGTGTTTTAATTTTGATTGTTTGTTTTGGTCTTTTGAGAAAAAACTCCAACATAATTATTAGTTTTATTATTAGTTATGCTGCATATTGTATGCATGAAAATGAGATCTGGAGTGATCTGGAAACTAACAGTTTGACTGATGAGGCTATTCCTGTTTTAGGTGATCTCAGAGTGTGAAGTCACACTGATTTACAAACAGAAATAAAAATCAGACCTTACTCTGCAGACAGGCATTGAAAAAACTCCAATAGGTAGATTTTTGTCAGTATTGTCAATTTTCCTTAGGCATTTGTTTTTTTTCTATTGCATGCCCTTGGTTCCTGCCTAGCAACTCATTAGAGTGCAAGTCTATTCCCTGAATACCAGAATTCTATCATAGCTTATCTTTCCTTTGGACTCAGGTCAGATTAAGAACCAGGTCCACATGATCTAATCTTCTAAGGTCAAATATCACATCACACAAACAAAAAAAAAAATTGTTGAGATATAGAAGTTATCCTCTCTATCAAATATGTTTTTCCCTTCACTGTTTCTCTTACTATCTTCTGGACCAAAAAGCTAAGGAACCTGGACAATTTGAGAACAAATTTTAGAATTTGTTAGCACTCATTTTTCCTCTCTGTTTTTTTGGTGGTTTTAAAATTATCTTTTGGGTTTTTTTGGTTGTTTGTTTCTTTTTACAATATCTTTGTTTTGTAGAAAATGCTTACAGTCCAAGTATATACTCCAGGGCACCAAAAGTATTCATTTTCACCTTCTTTATATACAGAAACCTTTCCTATATATGTAAAGCAGTATATAGATTGGGTGTGTTGACAAGCTTCAAAAACAAGGGGAAAATATTTGTCTATTTTTAACTTAACTAAGAGGAGCATCTCTTTCCTTGCAAGACCTCGTTCTTGTGAACACTGGGGACAAACGATGTAGCGTGGACATCCAGAGACAAGTTTCCTCAACAATTACATTTTCTTCCCTTGTACACAATTCCAGTGTTATTAAATGTTTGCAGATGATTCACTGCAGGAGACAAGGGCACAGCCAATTCAGACTGAAACCTGGAACACTGGGATAAACATTGAAATTCTGGAACTCACCTAACAGCCCAGGGTCTGGAGCCAGGGCCAGAATACAAGCCAAGGCTGAAGCCAAAGACAGGAACGAAACAAGCTGCCAAGAGGCAGGACCCAGAGCCAGGATATGATCCAAGGGTTGTGAGCCAGAGCCAAGATACAAGTCAAAGGTCAGGAACAGATGCCAGGGACTTGGATCAACAGTAGGCTTCAACCGTTCAACAGCTGAGGAGAAAATACAGACACCACTTTAATGCCCAGCGACTAACTACATGGGATGGCCACACATGTGACTGTGCTGCTGAAAAGCATTAGCCCTCTCTCACCCAACAATTTCTAACAGATTCCAGCCAGCACCGAGCTCAGGCCAAAGCCAGCAGTCCAGACTCAAATAAATTACAAATTATTGCATCACAGCTAAGTGATGGGGTACGAGCTAATTTCTGAAAATGGCATCACAGTTTACTTGCCCTCACAGCCCTGAATCAGCTCAAAAACATAGCTCATTACACATATCACATGCATGTGGTGCTGTGTTCTTGTGTCTTTGGCAGGGTAAGTGAGATCATCCACTACTGACAGGAAATGGGATCCCTAGATGACTAGAGATTGGAGCACAGAAAAGTTACATGTATACAACTACTTTTGCGGATAGTTTTATCAAAATACTCGTTGCTATAAAAACAAATATTCCAATAAAGCCAGATGGCAATCTGGTCCCTTTTTCAATAATCAGACTGTCATACTTGCTCAGACAAAATTTAGGAAAAAAGACAATGTGTGAATGATCCTTCTGTGCAGACACAAAGAGCCACAGCATCATAATTAATTCACTTTCTCCCATAAAGTCTGAAAAGTCTTAATTGAGAATTAGAAGTTTTAGAAATCAAAGTAGGAAAACAGCATGAACTACCTTATCACAATCTTTGGACAACTGTAGGAGAAGAAAACCAGTAATTGGATGCAAGCTGTAGATGGAACAAGAGTGGCTGATCTAACCAGTCAGAAAATAAGCCCAAGTGGTGGAGGAATGAACTAAGACAGATAATTAGAGCCTATTGCACTGCTGCCTCCAAAGCTTATTCAATTACAATGAGAAGCATTGATAAAATAGTGTTTTCTAATTTGCCCTGATTAAATACCTGACATTTCCCCAGACTTCATCCTCTCTGTATCAGGTTTGAAATAAGTTTTAATGAGATACATATATTCCTTTAAATCAGCCTTCAGTTTTTATTTTTCTAGATGCAAAATTTCAGGCTTTGTAGCAAGAAAAAAGTTGTATGTTATCAGCATCCAAAATCATCAGGAGTCATGGTCTTCCTACTCTTCCATATTTGCATTAAATATCCTGCTGACCCAGGTGAGGTAAATGACTGCTTATGTAAGCAAAAGGCGATGTTTTTCACTCCATTTTCTTTACAAATAGTTTTTAAATGCATGAAAAGGTGAAATAAGTTTGTTTTAGAGATTATAGTAGTTTCTATAGTAGCTTCTTAGGCAAGAGAGTAAGAGATAGGGTTGTGCAAAATATTATTCTTAAATAGGTAGGATAAGGGAAAAAACCCTAAAACTATTCATGTTTTGAAATACATTAGAAAATAAAATTGATAGGGCAAATAAATCAAATAATAGCTGTTTCTCTTGTTTGCTAAAAAACTCCAAAACATACTTAACAGACTTCAGAACATTTAAAGCTTTAGGCTTTCATGTGGCTCACTAGAAAATCAGCACATACTCTAAGTTTCCTCAGTGAAAGAAGCTGTGAAATGATTGCAGAGAGGTTTCCAGCTAAAATGTTGGGGGTGAGGGGCAGAAGGGAAAGACACATCCCTTCTTTAATTTTTTTTTTCTTTTTTGTGAGACTGCGCTGAGGAGATGGTTGTAATTCTTCTCACCAAAGAAGCAATACTGCTCAGATACCATTACTGAAGTCCCTTTCTTTCTGGTCCTTGAAGGTCTGTATCTTTCTAGTTAAATACTGAAAAATATCTACTATCAGTAGTGGCAATACCAAAAATGATCAAGCATTTGTTGAAGGTGTCAAGCATCTCCTGAACAGCACTGTTAAAACTTCTTTTGCAGATAGAAGAAATATCTACATGTTGATAGGGATGAGTCCTGTGGAGGGCTAATACACTTTAGAACAGCTAGAAAGGATTTACTTAGGCCACCCATAAAGTGAAAAAGTGTAAAAGTAGCTTTTATCTTGTCATTTAGCCTGAGGTCTAAAAATACTTCATGACAAGGTTATGACACATGTCCTACAAGCAGAAGCTCACTTCTTTACAGGGGAAGTACCTGGCTGTTATTAAAGCTGGATGGACTGTTAACAACACAGGTGCCCCTGTAATTTCACAGCTGCCTGGAGTGTTCATCAGGTATCTCTTCATTTAAACATCAGCAAGTGCCTGGAGGCAAAACCATATGGGATGAAAAAGGCTCTCCCAGTAAAGTAATTTCTTACTTGTAAATCCTACTAATTTATGACCTGTGTTAATTCCTTGAGCTCTTTGAAGAACTATTACATAAATCTTTTTAACTGCATTATCATCTCTTGCACACAAATCATAATTTATTCTAAGGACTTCAAAGGTCATCAGTTATCCTGACTGCAGCTCCAGACTGACATGGCAATCCATTAAAAACAGACTTTTACTAACAAAGTTTTTCACTTTAAATTGCCAGATGACCGAAACTGTTAAGAGGTCACTTTCAGACAAATAGTCATCTTATTTTTATCATCTTTAAAATCCTTTGTTAAGTTCTACAGTCTATTAAGACGCTAGCCATCTTCCCCATGGCCTCTATTATTCAAGAATTATTCAACACCCTCGTTATGATATGTAAATGTATATTTGACCTTGATGAGTTCCATTCTCAGTATTATCCCAAACAAACTCTTAGAATGGAACACACATCAAAGAATAAGTTCCTGCTTTGTAAATATATTCAGAAGAAAGGCACCCTTTTTACTGCATTTCAAGCAACATTTCTTTGGTGTTCAAAAAAGATCTTCCTGCTTCATATCTGTTTATACCCCTGGTTTGAATATGCTCTCTGTATGAAAAGGTCAAAATGTCTGTAAAAATATTTTGCGTGTTTATCATACAAAGTCCGAAACACACCTCCAGAGGAACTGGAAAAATGTAACAATAAAAAAAAAAAAAAAAAAAAACCCAAACAACAACCACCAACCAGAAAAACCCAAAAATGGAAAAAAAAAAAAAAACAAAAAACAAAAAACCAACAACAACACAAAAACACCAAACAAACAAAACCCAAAATCGAAAAACCTAAACAACAACAAAAAAACACCCAACAAATTAAAAAGGCTTGAAAGCAAATCAAACAAAGAGGGATTTACCAAATGGAAAAGGCAGCTGTAATGGCTGAATTATTTTTATCAGTATTCTGACAAATAACATCTCCTGTGCTTTAAATATTTAATGTGAAATCCATGGATTTATATAGCTTACAAAATGCCAGAGGCTTATTATCTTTACAGATTGCATGACAGGAATATTCATATAATTTGATTCCACTTTTTAAGACAACAGGAATTCCTCCAGGTGCTAATGGTAGATAACTTGTGTGCTGCTTCAATAATCTACTAATTATAGAATCCCTCAGGTAGAACAATGTCATTAATATGATTAAATTATTTATATTTCTG
Source organism: Vidua chalybeata (assembly GCF_026979565.1). Lineage (NCBI taxonomy): Eukaryota > Metazoa > Chordata > Aves > Passeriformes > Viduidae > Vidua > Vidua chalybeata. The sequence continues at coordinate 14,269,831 of NC_071570.1, read as the reverse complement.
GAAAGCAAAATCTTATTAGGTCCTTGGCATTTGACTGTGTATATTATGCAGCTGTGTTTGCAGTTTATGGTGTGGAGGAAAAAGATCTATATTTTACCTAACCATCAACGTAGCTGGAAAAAGACCAGAGTCTCTTATATCCTAACTTACATTGCTGTTCATAAATTCCAGTGCATACCCTGCATTGCATAGGTTGTCCATTTAGAGCACTATATTTAACACTTCTGAGAATGAAGGTTTGTTGTAGGCATTTATTAGGCACCTTATCTTCTCAAGAGTAAAATAACAACAGACATGGATGGATTCTCATCCACCCACTACATGGTAAGCATGCTAACACTAGTGAAATTATCAGACACTGTAATGTAAGATCAGGATCAACCAACTGCCAGAATTAAAGTGAGGGTTTTAGTTTTGCTAAATATAGCAGGACCAACAAAAGCAACATATGTTTGCAGAAAGCACAGTTTGATCTCACTTCAGTAGCTTTGATTTTAAAACAGGAAGGAGTGTAGGGGATTGAGAGCTGGTATTAACTTCTAACTTAGCACATAATAATGACATTGAAACTAGATTAATTTTAAGTTAGGGAAAACAGAAATTTTGATTAGTTCTTGCAGCAGATACTTTCTGCTGCAAGCATCATCACATCACATGGGATAGATAATGTGTTTTTTTATAGAGAAGCAAAAATTTCCTCTGTCATCTCTGTACACCATTGTGCAATATATCTAACTTCTATTCTGCCACATGCCTCCATTTGAAACTTATCTTTCTAAATTTGCATGACAATTAGACAAGTATAACCAACGTAAATATGTTCCCATAGTAAAGCAATAAAAACAACAGTAGATTTTAGTAATTTAAATATTAATATATTTAGAGATTTCTTAAGGATGTGGTTTGGTGTCGCACCTGTTTTAGCTGCTTTATCAGACATTTACATGTACAATAATTTACTGAATAATATAAAGCTGTCTTAGTAGGTCATTATTCTGCTAACATTTATTTGCAGTCAACATAAATTCACATCCATTCACAGCTACAGACAGGCTTAAATGTTAGCAGTATCCCTTCAAGCAAAAGATTACTCTGCTGCTTTTATGAAAAAAATCAACTCAGAATCATTTACCTTCTTGCCCTTCTAAACTTCTAGAATATTTAAGTACAAAATAAACTCTATAGAAAAAAGTTGAGAACACTAGTGTACCATTTGGTGCCTATTAAAATAAATTATCTAACAGTTCCTTCTTGCTTTAAAAATATATGAACTTTTACATTTCAGATTTTGCCAAGAATTCTAGTTTTGGTATTGGAAATAACATGTACAGTACATACTGTATGTAGGCAGCCATTCTAAATATTGTAAAGCATTATTATAAAACATTGCAAGTCCTAACATTACCGAATAAACTAGAGGGTTTTATTCTTTTATATGAATTACCAAGGATTCTTGCCAGTGCATTGCTGTCCATCTATCACATTTCTGAAAAGGGATAAGAAGAAGCATCTTCACATATTCAGCTGACTCTTCTAGTAAAAAAATAGTTTCAGTTTGTGAGTCATCTCACTTTCTGGCAACAATAACCCAAAAAAAGTGTGATAACATATTTCACCTCTGTACTACACAAATCTGGTCCTATAAAATGTAGGATGTTCATCACAGCAAAAGTGAGAAAGAGTCCTCTTCACCCTTCTTTAGCAACTCCTGCAATGTGTAATAGCAAAAAGTCCCCTTGCATAAAACACAGTTTTTGTCTCAGTCCAAATTCACTTCTAGTTGATCTGGCACAGTATAACTGAGATTAAATAACCATAAACCATTTGTACCATAAGAAAGTTCAGTGCTCTTTTTATCAACAAGTTTCTGATGTGCCTCTTTAGAACAGACTTTCCTAGGGGAAGGCAGTTTGCATGGCCCAGATCTGAATGATCTGGGTACCCTAACTAGCACGCTCCTGTTGATTATCACCATGTTGATAGACTTCCTTAAAATCTCTTAAGTGACATAAATGCCCATTTTTTCAGACACATCCACTTGAGTGATTGCCAGAGGAAATTTACAAGCCATCCTGAAAAATGCTAAAGTGATGAGTCTTCCATCTGCCTTAAATCACAGAGGTACTAAGCATGTTCCCACAATCAGTTCACTGCTTAGTTGGACAACATTCTCAAGGTTTGATTCTTTCTTATGCATAAGAAAGTCCTCTGCAAAGAATGAGATATGTAGATACAAGCACATTTTTTTTGTGATCAACTTCACCATTCCTCAGGCCAAGTATATCTGATTCATGTTTGCTAGATAGGGCATGCATCTGTTAAGTAGCCAAGTTTATAGAGAAGAGAAAAAGCACGAAATATCTCAACTTCAAGTTTAAAGACCTCATTTTCTCCTTCTCTACAGCTACTGTGGTATCATAAGGCATTGTCCAGCATATATAATGTTTCTCCAAAATCTACTGCTACATGCAATGATAAAGATCCAAGTGGGTAGAAAAACAAGATTATTCAATGCTGAATGAGTAGTAAAGGCCTGTTAAAAGTTCTCTGCTGAAGGATTTGAGAGTCTGCTCTAGCAAATACTCTTGTTTTCCTAGGTCCACTAGCCATCAAATCCCAAAGCAATGACTTTTTTTCCTCCTCTAAGATGTTATATCACACATCAGAAGACAAATCGAGATTCAGAAGGCACTAAAACCAGCATTGGTTCCTGTAGCTGTTAGTGGGAAGGAGAAGATTATAAGAAATGACAGAATCACCTGTAGATAATGCTGCCACATTATTCATAGTTCTCAGTGCGAAAAGGTTTTTGGCTTAAGCTATCATGCCTTCTTATCTAATGTGAATGGCTCTCTTTCAGTCTTTTGTAGGAAAGATAATGAACTTCACCAGGAAGATAAGTACAAGAACCCTGTTATTTAAAAAAAATTCTAAGGCTCCACTTAAAAAATTAAATTTGCTTTTGCCCTACACAAAGGACTGTTTCTGCTTATCCTCAAAAAAAAATAAAAGAAAACTAGTAATAGAAATTTCTAAATATTTAATTAATACATATTATTCTTTTTCTTTCACTACAATTTAAATAGGTCCTAAGTTCTCATGCATGTGTACTCCATTACTGAAAGTTAAACTGTAAAAAACAGACCAACAGTTCTTTTCATCTGAATGCAAATAGAAATACTAATAGACCTCCTAGGGCACAAAAAACTGAAGGAATGCAAGACAGAATAGCACAAGACAGGACTAACAGATAATCTATTATAACCTGTAGGAATTTCTTTGGCTCCAGTACACTACAATGGCTTGAACAGCTGAGAGGTCTTCTGGGATGAGAGATGGGAAAGAGGGATTGGACAGAATGAGGCATCACAATGCCTAGTCAAAACTGGATTTCAGGTGTTAACCTTTATTGAGAGATCTTTGATCTTCTGGCGATCCATGATGTTAGTTCAGTGGTGGTGACTAGAAAGGTGAGCACTCAAAAATATCTGCCAGGCCAGAAATACCTGCAGTATTAAACATGTACTCACAATGGGTATTACAGTTGCATTGTTTGTAGGAGGATTACTATTGTAAGAAGTTACTATTTTGGTTTTTTTCTATATCACTATGTACTTGACTATGTATTATTTTTCGGCAGATAAATAATTGTATGTGTAAATGGAAGACATAGAGAGTTGTGAATTTTCAAAAATAACCATTCTTGCAACATCAACAACACATACAAAATTCTTGTTCCTCCTATTCATTAAAAATTACAACCTCAGGTACAAAATCATTCACATTTTAGTCACTGAAAAAATATCTAAAATCTGATTATCAGGATTTATATATGCTCAGGCAGGTCTAGTGCCTCCAGCACAATGATACCTGATGTCCTTTATAGGATTTGATAACAAATATCAGCAAATGTATATGAATGCATTAGATGTCTGACTGTTCTTTTTGCGTCCATCATTCTTAAGGCTTCTTTTCCATCCAGTGAAATAATGACATCAGCATCACTCAGATTAACTCTTGGCTTTGTGTGAGTTTTTTAATCCAAAATGAATATTGTCCCTCTGTCTACTTCATTCTCCTGATTAAACTGGTATGTAGCTCAGTAAAACAAGAAGTACTAGTAGCCCTGACTAAAGAAAGCTGTCATCTCAGATACCTATAGCCCATTGCATAAGAATCCATTGGATTATAAATTCAATAACCATTTACAATAAAAATCACTATATCACAGAACTACACAATTCATGTAATTCAGAGACAATGCAAAACAATATAAATTGTTAGTGTACTTGTGTATAGTGAGTAAGATAGGGACATTTAGTTTAATTCTAAAAACTCATCTCAAATATATATTTTTATTACTTGATTTAGTCCTCACATGCTAGCTGAATGCAATGCTTATTAGGTTTTGGGAAAAGAGGGGCTAGTCAGCCATAACTGCCAAAGGAAAAAGAAAATTCTATAGTAGTAAGAATGTGGACTATGTATATTTTTATTACTTTTTCTGTCTCTAGCTTTCATGGTTGTATAATCAACTATTTATAAATATTGTCTTTTCTCAGAATGCCTTCAACATGTAAATAAAATTTCAATGTTACAATTCATTCTTGGTGCATCAGATGATTCAGCAATACTCTAAGCCCCGACCATACTTGTGTTGCTCAGAAATATCCACCAATACATATATACAACATAGAATTATTCAGGTAAGAAAAACCTTTAAGATTGTTAGGTTCAACTATTATGCCGGCACTACCAAGTTCACCACTAAACTATGTTCCTAAGCACCATGTCTATAAGTCTTTTAAATACCTCCAGGGATGATGACTCAGCCACCTACCTGGGCAGCCTGTTCCATTGCTTGACAACCCTTTCTGAGAAGGAATTTTTCCTGATAGCCAAATTAAAACTTCCCTGTGGCAACTTGTGTCCATTATCTCTCATCTAGTTGCTTCCTACTTGAGAGTAGAGACTACCCTCACCTCACTACACCTTCCTTTCAGGTAGTTTTAGAGAGTGATATGATCTCATGTCAGTCTCCTTTTCTCTAGACTCAACAATCCCAGCTCCCTCAGCCACTCCTCAAAGGACTTGTGCTCCAGACCCTTCACCAGCTCAGTTGTTCTGCTCTGAACAACTGTCTTCCTTGTCATGAGAGGCTCTAAACTGGATTCAAGGTGTGGCATCACCAGTGCTGGGTACAGAGTGACAATCCCTTCCCTAGTCCTGCTAGCCACATAATTTTTAATACAAACCAGGCTGCCGCTGACATTTTTGGCCACCTGGGCATACACTGGATCATGTTCAACTCTGTCAACAAGCACCCCCAGGTCCTTTTCCTGCAGGCAGTTTTTCAGCCACTCTACCTGAAATCTGTAGGGCTGCCTGGAGCTGTTGTGACTCAAGTGCAGACCCCACACTTGCCTTGTTGAACCTCATAGTTGTTCACAGTTTCAGTCCATATCCCTCTGCAGGGCCTTCCTATACAACAGCAGGTCAACACTCCCACCCAACTTAATGCCAAGCTGACTGAAGGGGCATTCATCCAGGTTGTTGATAAAGATATTAAACAGAACTGGCCCCAACACCAAGCTCTCAGAAACCCCACTAGTGACTGGCCACCAACAGGATGCGGCACCATTCACCAACCCTCTCTGGGCCAGGGGGTTTTTAAATCAGTGAAGAGTGCACTGGTCTAAGCCATGAGCAGCCAGTTTCTCCAGGACAGTGCTGTGGGAAACTGTATCAATGACTTTACTGAAGTCCATGAAGACAGATCCACATGAACATGGCTCAGGGAGTGCTTTCACCAGCTCCCTTAGTAGCCTCAGGTGGATCTATTCTGCCCCCATAGATTTGAGAGTGTATGTGGGCAAGCAGGTTGCTGACCATTTCCTCCTGGACTGTGGGGCCTTCATTTTACTCCCCATCCCTGTCTTCCAGCTTGGGGGGCTAGGTACCCTAACTAGGCAAAGAAAGCATTACAAGTCTTAGCCTTTTTTCCATCTTTAGTCGCTGACATGGTAATCGTATGGTCTTCCTACATGGCATCCTGGAAAAGCTGATCACCCTGTGCTACAACCAAACACAAAGGCTCTACCTCACCACATGAGTTATTTTCTAGTACTTCAACTGAAGTGAAGAAGCATAAATAAGGATAGCAAACAAAGCTCAGAAGTAGATAAGAAGCTAGCTAAGTAGGTGAGAAATAGCTCATCAATAAGAAGTAAGGTTAAATTCTCTGACATTACTGTCCCCAATGGTGCACATATTATAGGTGCAATTAATTCTAATTCTAATCCTGCTCAGTATTTGCATATTAGGGACAGGCCTAAATCTTCTCTAAAAAAATGTAACATGCTATATATCTTTAGGTCTAGTATTCATCACATTCATGTATATTATTTTTCAGGAGTATCTGCACTGTTTGGGATCATTTCTGAATGAAGACTGTATGGTAGGTTTAGTTCAGAAATTTCCTGATAAATTTTCTGCTCCATAAACCATCAAAAGACCTAAAAGTTTTCTTGCCACTTATTAAAACTGCTGGCCATTTCTGAATGCTTCTCAATATCCACCCAAAGGACTAGAGAATGGAGCTCCCAGCCTTAAGACCCCCTTGAATTCTCACTGAATGTACTGACTAAAACCTTTCTTCCTGGAATGATAAAAATGACCCTCTTCCCTCCGAATTATTAAAACTTTAAAATTACAGGGTTTTCAGACAAAGAGATGGGAAAAGGAATATCAGTTCTTTACTAGTGTGTGTCTGTGTAACCAGGCAAGCAAACAACAACAATGCTAGCACAGCAAACGAGAGCAGAAATCCCAGTGAAGTTTCTTCCGCTCTTTGAGCACTTTTGGTGCAGTTCCGGCTGCAGCCGGCAGGGGGCGCTGCTGGCTCCCGGCAGGCCGGGCGGGTGCGGTGATTCCCCCGCGCCTGCAGGGGGCGCTGTGGCGCGGGTCCGGCTCGGCTCCCTCACGCAGTAATGGCAGCTGAGGCAAGGGGAGATGGCTTCCCTTGTGAAACTCACGGGGAGTAGTCAGTCTCAATGCCACTCCCGGTCATGACCTGGACTGTAGCAGGAAACTTGGAGCAATGGGCTGGAACATCAAAGGCAAACGGGTCCAAGGGCAGCAAATCAAAGTGTAGCAATAATGTCGGCGCAGCAGCAGGAACAGCGGCTGGGTAGACCCCAGAGGGCGAGGGTGGAACTAAAATGTAGCGAAAACCTTGGTGCAACAGCAGGAAACAGCGGGGGCCAGATGTGGAGGGAAGTTGAGCTAAGTGTAGCAAAAGACCCCAGAGTAGTGGCAGGAAACAGCAGGGGCAAGCAGATCCAATTGGGCAGCAATGGACCTTGGTGTCATTCACTGGCAACTGGCAGCAATGGTGAAGGCGGGCAGGTCCAATCGAGCAGCAATTAATGTCGGCAGCCAGTAGAAACAGAAAAAAGAAAAAGAAGAAAAAGACAGACCCTGGGAGCAAACCACAGGTCAGTCCCATCAAGGGAAGGACAGGCACCTGCTCCCCACACCACACGTGGCTGCTTTCCCCTCTGATTGCAGAGAGGAGAAAGGGCTGAGCCCAGCCCCTGACCCCCAGCCAAGTCTCTGTTAGACTCTGACATTTCATGATATCACTGCACTTCCCAAGAGAAACTCTGCAGCCAGAGAGCTCACTCCCCAGCTAAGAGACTGCTGCAACCATACCCCTTCCCCTCTCCTCCCCCAGAACCATCTCAGTGGAATTTGAAGATGCCCAGCCATGTTTTTGTCTCTTAACACTGTCCGTTCATCATCTCCAGGGCAACAAATGGAAAGAAAAGTTCCCTGAGAGAAAGGAAAAAAAAAAGAAAAAGCCTAATCCCCAGCACGAAGATACTTACTTTTCCTTTCTGTAGGAAAGTTTGGAATTTCTATTTCTTGTTTCAGAAAGCTAGAATTTTGACTTTAGGACCAGCTTTACCATCTTATGTCTGAAGTAGACAAATCATTGTCATAAGAAAAGGAACACCATGGAAGAGTATCTTCTCTGCAATTCACCTTTCTGAATTCTGCCATGGGTCCATTTGGCGTTCTTAAAATTAGAATTTTAACATAGTGGTCAGACCACACCCTTGCCATATTCTTTACTTCCTTCTAAAGGCTGTCTGAATGGTGAAGGCAGCTAAGATGTGAGTAGGCACCTGATGCAAGGGGGAACTGAGATCTGTTGACCTGTTGTCCTGGATTGCAAGGCAAGATGTATTCTATTTGCCATCTGTTAGAGGTGTGGCAGTTATCTTCTGTTAATTGGGCAGTTTTCTTTATCTCTTCCACAAACCAATCCTCCCTCCGGGGAGACATCTGCTGTTAATGGCCTATTGACTGTCACTGCATGACATAAAAGTTACAGCATCCCATTGTGAGATGCTCCACCCAGAGGGAGGAGCCAAGCATTCCTATCTAGATGTCATCTGAGATTTCGGGTCAGCACAGCAGCTTTTCCACTGGATTCCCAGAGGAACAGCTGGGTTTTGCCACTGGATCTTCAGAGGAAGACTACACCCTTCTACAGGATCACTGTTCCAACAGAACCACATCTGCAACTCCAGGAGGACTGCAGCTGTTCCAATTTGGACTGCTACCAACACCCTGACCAAAAGGGTGTCCGGTTGTATTGTGACTCTGTCAGTGGTTTTTCTTTTGTAGTATTGAATGTATTTTTGGGTTTTTTTTCCCTTTTCCTATTAAATTGTATTTCTGTCTTGGAGTCTCTCCCTAGTTTTGCTTTCAAACCAGAACACCTGTCACCCTGAGTGCAAATGCAGGTTTTGACCAGGCAAGTTGGCTCAAGCAAGTCCAGCAGCAGCACCAGTTGCAGGTCAGACAACCAGCACTAAGTCTGCCAGCAGCACCATCATGACCAGGGGGGACCTGTAGAGGACTTGCATAGCTCAGCTCTCAAAAAAGGAAATATCTAGCTCATCTGGCTTTACTACTGATTCCCCCTTGGCAAAAAGAGAGCACCCTTCCACAACTGCTCACAAAAAATCTGATGTAATCAGTACACTAACCTTGAGAAGGGGTGTTTTTGGCAGCAGTCACCTCATGCATGGGGTCACCTTGCTGTGAGGCAGAGACACCCAGTTACATACTACGATCCCAGTTTATTTTCTGCAAAAGAAAAGCATTATGCTGCTCCACTGCTGTTTGTCCACTGCGCATCCAAGAGGGGACAAGACAGCTGCCAACTGGTACTAAGCTGTTTTACATCCAGTGGTGGACATGAATGAGAAGATGAGAAGATTCAGGGCTAACTAGATTCAATCATAAGATAATTTTGGTGGTTTTGATCATATGTCTGTGATGGGCATTACTCAGAGATACAAGCTGTGCCAAAAGGAGAGAGATCAAGATTATTGCAAAGTCCCAAACAATAAAAATAAATCCATGTTTGAGGAGGTATATGCACACATTTCATCCTTGCCTAGACATGACTCATCAGTACTCCTCACTCTATGCAGCCTGAGGAGCTACCCCAGAGCTTCCCTCCCTCTCCCTCACTTACAAACCATGTTGGCCATGGATTTACAGCTATATCACTTTCCCTGCACATGTATAGGCATATTGTGCATAGAAATTAAAGGACTATTGTTAAATAACTTTTTGTCAGCAAATAGGGATGCAATGAGATTAGCTTTCACTGCCTGACCTTACAGTCACACTACTTACCACTTAGAGACATTGCTTCTTTTTCATCATAACGTTGATGAAATGAGGTATTATTATAACCATTTTATAGAGACACAGAGTGATTAAGCTGTTTGCTTACAGTCAGCAGCAGATTCCACAGCCAAAGTCATGAAACTTAAAATCCCACAACTTGAAAAGTACAAAGTCATCCGTCATCTGTCTCCTTGATTACTCTAATGCTACATGAGAGAGTTTCCATGGACAATCATGTCCCACTGCTTTCTAAGCTCAGTGACCATTTCCCAAATTTGCAAATAATGGAATAAGAGAAGCAAGACATTATAGGACAGGTTTATCTTTAAGCTTAAGAACAACATGCAGTTTAATTGCACAATAAAACCTCAGGGGATTATACAAACAAGTATCACATTGTATACATTAAAGCAGAAAGGAAAACAGCCTAGTACAAAGGAAAAATACTTCAAAACTACAGCTATGGTCAAAGAACTACAAATACATTTATTTAGAAGTTTCTACTGGAAATCTTAATGAGAGATCTTGGTCACCCTGGACAGAGCCTCCTAGGATGAGTCTTCATGCTCCTCTAGCCTTTAAAAGCAAGTGTATTACCATTGCTTCAAATTCCCACACCTCTCACTCCTGTCCTTGACAATACATGCACTTCTGTAAGACATTTCCCAGATCAGAAGAACAAGATGTCAACTCACTGTATAACTTCCCTCTTAAAAGAGCTAATTTAAGTATTTAGACATCTAGTTTCCAAACAGAATCTTAACTCTGAGGAAGGTATTTCTGAAAGAGAAAAGTGTAAAAATTAATCCAGAAAGTTGCTTTTCCAGATATACATGACCTATATATGACAGTAGAAGACTTCCACTGTTATACCACATCAAAGGACAAACACTTCCTCCCTTTCAGTTCACAATTAGAAACCATGTGAAATGAGAAGGAGCTACACATGAGCTACACAATTTCAAAGTAAGTGTAAGGTAAGAAAAAGAGTTTCAATGCTCTTTTCCTGCCTTATACTGCATACAGATTTTTAAAATCCAAATAATTTTCCCTATTATTTTTAAGGGGCTAAACTTCTGCTTTGTTTCAATGTAACAAGTACTTTGGAATATTATTAAAAGTTTGCACCATTTTTAATTGTTGCATAGTTACATGATAGAAAAAATAGTCTTTTGGCCATTTATAAATTCTTCCTGCCCCTCTACTCTGGTGAGATTCTGCCTGAAGTGCTGCATCTAGCTTGGGGATCCCCAGCAAAGGAATGACATGGATCTATTGGAATGAGTCCAGAGAAGGCCACCAAGATGATTAGAGGGATGTGCGGCTTTCATTCTTCTCTCCTCAGCCTTGGGCAGCTGGGGCGCCTGGCTAGTGGCACTACCTTTTGGCTGGGAGACCGGGGCTGCCGCGTGTGTGCGGAGCTCTAGGGCTGAGCCTCCGCATGGGTTTGCCACTCTTCGTAGCCATATGCTGAGAGGAGACAAAGGGATGAGGAAGGCACACCTTGTCCTGCGTGGCTGGAGAATGTTTATTTCCCACATGGCTGCTGCAGTGGCTGGAGCGGCGTCTCCAATGAGACGTCTCCAATGAGACAAAATGGTGCCGGGACAAAGGAGGCACGGGGATAAATAGGGGGCGGGCAGACAGGGGCGGGAGCCCCCCTCACCCAATGGGGACAGGCAACAGGGGAGTGATGTGGACCACGGCAGCCTACGGGAACATAACAGGGGTGGGTACAGGGTTCCGGGACAAATAGGAATACAAGGATGGGGTGACTGTCACAGAACTTTCAGGAATGAACAGGGGGGGCTACAAGACTGACATGGGAGAGCTCCAATGGTAAATGACTCGGAGTGAACCATTGTGAAGAGAAAATGGGGGTACATAGAACCGACTAACTAACATTTATTAAAACCCTAACTGAACCAATCCGGCATGCAACAGGGAGGGACCATTTCTCCTATGAGGAAAGGCCGAGACAATTGAGATGGTTCAGCCTGGAGAAAAGAAGACTTTAGCATGAATTAATTGTGGCTTTCCAGTGCCAAGGAAGCTGGACAGGGGCTTTTTGCAAGAGCATATAGTGAACAGGACAAGGAGGAATGGCTCCACACTAAAAGTGAGTAGGTTTAGATCATATATTAGGAAAAAAATTCTTTACTGTAAGGGTGGTGAGGCACTGGGACAGGTTGCCCAAAGAAGGTGTGGATGTCTCAGCCCTGGAAATATTTGAGACCAGGCTGGATGGAGCTTTGAACAACCTGGTCTGGTGGAAGTGTCTGTACCCCTGACAGCGGGAACTACATGATCTTTAAGGTCTTTTCCAACCTAAGATATTCTATGATAAAAATAAGTAAATTATACTGGTAGATCTGTCCTTTTTACATACTTACTATTGTGCTTGGTTTGTATTATAAGGAGATATTTCATTTAAACATTGTGTTACAGTGAATAGTGTTGGGTGAACTTTAATGCAGAGAGTTTAGCCTGGCTGATCTCTAGTGATTCATGAAGATAAGCTCATTATAACTTCAATAAGGAAACCATATCTCACACAAAGGAACAAAACCAAAATGAAGATGTAGCTGAAGTGTCAGGGAAAATTACTATAAGTATGCAGAATAACTACACTACATGCTTCAGAGGAAAAAAACAGCAAAGAAAAAATACTTTTATCTATTAAAAAACCCCGCAATTTTTAGGATATTTTCAGGGGTTAAGAGCTAGAGGGAAAAAAAGAGAAAAAGATAGATAGAATGAAAAGAGAGAGATAATAATCTATTTCAAGGTTAAGTGAAATTTTGGCAAATAGGATAAAGATTAATTATCTTTCTCCCTGCTTCTTTGTAGTTATTCTCTATGTAGACAACTTTTAATTGTTTGTGATCTGGAACCCAGAAACCTTTTCTGCATCTAAATATCTACAGAGAACAGCAGTTTCTGGAAAAATACTTCATAATAGAATAACCCAGGAAGAACAATGGAAAAGATACCATAATCACTGTCCTTTTAGTGAAGCTTCTTATATTGTTTTTGCTGGGAGATGAAAAATATCAGTGTATGAGATTTACAATGGGAAAGGAATCCCTCTTTTTGCACAGTTCCATCACATTCCAAATGAGCCCCACATGGTGTGACATGCACATCCCCATTATAAGCTTCCCTCTTTTGCTGTGTGAAAGAGTTTTCTCTGTACTCTTTTCCAGCAGTTATGCACAAACCATGTTTTAACCTCCAAACCCAACATAGTATAGCTGAGACCCTGCCTCGTGGTTTGCAGACTGCTCACACACCTCTTGTCTTTCTCTTTTTTCCCCACCGTCCCGTGCTTGTTCTGCAGCTGCACAATATTACCACCACGACAAGCACCTTTTACTATCATACAAGGGCCTTTCACCTTCTTGGAGTCACTAGTACTAGCAAGGTACTTGTTTGTTCAGTAATTCCTCAGGACACAGTTGACATCTTGCACTTTCTTCCAATTTGACATCAGGCTTTTCATTATTTTAACATGCTCCACATGGAAACCCCATAGATAAAAGTAATTTGAAGATAATGCAATTTTGCTTTTTCTGTATCTCTCATTTTTAAATGAAGATTTCCAAGTCCCTGCAATTGTAATTTCTTTCACTGGGCACTGATGGGACCACCTTTCAGCACTATTGTGTACAGAACTTCCCACTCAAACCAAAAAAGGACATAATTCTAATAACATGTCATCTGAAGAACAGTTATCTCTTCCTCCCTCAGATTGGCTTCCTCTTCACATTAGGATCTTTTGTGTCCATGACACAGACTCATCAGGAAAATCTCATTAAGAGGGATGCTTACAAATGAAGTTGTGCTAATGCATAGGTCCTGGTGCTTGGTTATTAGCTTATTTATTTTCCCATGGGGAGATCCACCTATTCTTACCCTACAGTTTCCTTCACCTTGTCTGGAAAATAAGAAATGTTCACAGATTTCAAATATATGCATAGCATTTCTGCCCTAACCTCTTTTAAATCAAGGATTCATCATTTAATCTTGAGTCATGAATGTAACATTTTAATTTTTCAGGCCTGAGCAGCCTGAGATGCTCAGGTAAAAGCAAACTGAGGTGTTGTAACCACAGACCTCAGATGTCGTTAGGAAATTGAAAGTGCTTTAGCTAAGCTGTTCTCAGTTTCAGGATTGTGGGTGTTTGGAATTAGCACTTGTCACATTTATCTTATGTTAGAGTTGTTACAAATGCATCACCATGACATTTTAACAAGCTGCCAATATAGATTAGCACTACCTAGCTTTTACATGGCATTTTAGATGTGAATCTCAAGCACAATACAGAAGTTGGTAAGCAACATGTCATTAAGCAGACAAATAAGAGTGAGAGACTGTGGTTAAAAAACCTGCAAGAGGCTGCTCAGGAAAGCCATTCCTGACAGCTTACAAAAGGGTAAGTAACATCCTGGGCCAGAATGGTCTCTCCCTGCCTTCCAGCAAAACTTCAGAAACAACTTGGAGATATGGGTCCAAAGAGTAGGGTTTCTATGCCATGCTGTGGATCTGGAACTCTTGATGCCACAAAAGAGTAAGGGCAAGGCACAAGGCACCTTGCAAGACTCCATTTCCACAGGCTGGCTTTCTCCTAAAATGTATTCTCAGTTGTTTTTTCACTAGGAGTGCTTCTTCTGTTCTAGCATGCTCCAGTGGCATATTTTCAGACTCTATTCAAACCAGACCCTTCTGCTGAAACCACTTGAAACCTTCCCAATTTATACTTGAAAAGCAAAGAAAGACATTAATCAAAACATGCTTCCATATGAAAATGTCAGTAACCATCTAAACCTGCAATGTATGTCTTTAGCAGATGATTAAAAACAAGCTGGCTCTTAGCCAGCCACTCTACTCTGCTGTGCTGTACCGTGTCTTCCTTCACTAAAGAACACTGAAGCTTTTTTTACTAATCTCTAACACTGATAAAAAACAAGTTAAGCAGCAGACAGAAAAAAGAAAAAAAAAACATATTCAACCACTGTTTTGATAGAATAAAACAAAGGTAGTTTATGCCAGTTTAGAAAACAGGTGGCACAAATAGCAAACTCCTAGTTTTTAAAAGCCAAAGGTTTTTAAAAGTATTTCTTTTAAAACATCTGTGGGAGAAGTCTTTGTCTTTAATAAACAAAATTCCAACTACATCATTCAAGAAAGAGAAATCTGTGAAGCACAGCTAGATATCCAAACCTGAATTTCTTGGTTACTTGTGGAAGGAAGCAGATGCATAACATGAATAGAGGACCATGCTTAAACATCTCTGATTCTCTTTATGTCTGACATGCTTTAAGACTACTCAGAAGATATCTCAGAGAGGATTGCAACACTAACACTGTTTACACCTGTGTGTGCCTCACCGCTGCATCTTCTATTTCAGTGACAACTAAACATTTGCCAATGCTAGCAAAGGGATTGGTGTGACACATCATAAGTTTTCTGCTGTTTATCCTCTCTAAATCTTTTTCAACACTTTAAAGAGTGGATTCATGCCACTTCAGCTATATGATAAGGTTCAAAAGTATGGAATGAGAATAAATTGTAATTTGCATACCTTGACTGCAGTACTCCAAACAGAATGGAAAGCACTTTGAGACCTACTTTTGAGTTGTAGGACTTGCATGGCAACTTCAAGCTTCAAAAAAGGACTTATGTTTCCCATTTAAAATTATTCAAAGTATTATGAAGAAAGGGGCAAGATGGAGATAAACTTTCAAGGGACAAAACCAAAGTTTTAAAAATATGTTTCATAATCATATTACATGGGGCTTCAAATTTGAAGATTTCATGTCCATATTCTTCTTGTAGATAAATCTGCCCATTTAACCCACTTTCTCTTGTGATGCATTACTTGACTTCAGAGTGGTTGTATTTTGTCCAGAATCCCCACAATGAAACCCGGTCAGGAATTTTGAGCACTAGGAGAAAGAGGAACCTGAGGACACAGAAGACTGCAGCATTTGACAACAGAAGGAATTACATTTTCAACAACAGAAATAGATTTTCTATGGGAAATATAACATGATTCTTGAAAAGAAATCAGATTTTCAGTTAGCCTTAGTTACAAATAGAAACCCCCTTTTTGTTAGAGGGGCAGCAGATATACTAACTGAATTTCTGCAATTAATCATTACAACAACAAATAACAAATTATCTAGTTAGATAGTGATATAGAAATAATACACACTTCTAAAGGAATTACTTTTTAAATGACGGATTAATATTTTTCTTGTACTACAATTTTCAATTTGCTAGCCTCACAAATAATGCACACTGAGAGAAAATGATGAATTTTAATGTCCAAGCAATTCTGTCACAACCTTGATATTTAGTGTATATGCACACAAGGGCATGGATGAAATGGAATAATTCACTAAATCACACTTATATTTGTAGACAGGATATTCAGTGTGTTGTATTAAGCAGTAGCTGTAAAAATAGTAAAGATACCTATTGATACTTCTATCTGTGCATTGGTAAGTTTAAATATTTGTTCCTGGGTGAAGGGCTTTTTGTTTTGATTTAATAACGTAATTTATTTTTTTCAAAATGAAGAAACTGGCAATAATACTATCGTTTTTGGTTAAGAAAGGAACTCTGTATTGCTTAGAGGAAGAGCTGAAAATAAACAAAAGATAAAAGCAAGAATGCGATATTCAAAACCTTTAATGGTACGTAAGGGGGTACTCAAACCATCCCACTCAATTTTATTTAATTTTTTTTTTAAGGGAACAAAAGTATTCACAAGGACAGTGTAGAATTATTTATTTCAGCAAACACAGGCATTCATAGCCATCTTATTACCTGAGCCAATATTTGGAAAACACTGTATTCTAGAAGCAGCTTCTAAAGCCCCTTACATCTTAGCAAGACAGAAGAGGGAAAGGAAATTTCAGTCAGTATTATAACCTATATAAAAGAAATACAGTAAGTAAAATTACTAAAATGATACCCAAGGGATTACTATACTGAATAGATGTTAGATTTTTTGTCTTAGAGGATGATGGTTAAGAAAAAGAAGTTTCAAGCTCACAGGATAGCATTCTTGATACTCTCTCAGTTAAAAGCTTCATTTTTGTTTCTGTGCCCTAAATCTTATTCTATAGATATGCTCAGTTTTTCACTCCTAGTTTCTTCTTTGTAGTGTCAAGGCTGCTTTCCTCCTTCTCAGTTTTTTTTACTTATCAGGTTCTTCAGATATTGTTAAAGATCATCAGAAATAAATTATTTTTCTGCTGAACTGAAAGTTGGAAATGTTATTCCACAGAGAAATGACATATTTACGCTTCAAGACACACACACACAAAAAAAAAAAAAAAAAAAAAAAACAAAAAAAACCAAAAAACAAACCATAATTATGTGCACTTTGCTTGTCAAAAATAGCTTTTGTCCTGTGCTCTCTTTAAAAAAAATTCAGTGCATGCTTTCCATTGAAGTCTATCCTTTCAAAAAAATCAATAATTTTCTACCAATCCTAAAAATTCTCAATGTACAAGAGACTAAAAAGTTTCAATGCACAAAAGACTAAAAGAACAGGATAACACAAATCCCACAAAAAACCCACATGAATCAAAAACTTGCCTTCATGAGAACATAACCATCTAAAAGAGCAAAGTGTCCAACATCACCGTGCTTCAGTTTCTCCCCACTGCCTGCATAATGAAACCTAGTCCTCTGCCTAGTCTTTCTTCTTCTCTGGCTCTCTTCCCATAGTCTTTCTTTTCCAAAGCCATTCAGTTCTAGTTCAAATCTGCTTAACCAAAGCTTGGGGCAGGCTGCAGGGAGTCACATCTGGCGCTCATTGCCTCCAGAAACGTATATAGGATAAGGCAAACCTCTTTCATGTTCAAAATTATTTTCAAAAATTGTAACTTTTAGATGGAAATGAGGATGGGTGGCAACAGTAGGGGTGACCCTTTATTCATATTTTCTCCCTTTTTAAGCCCTTACCCAGCCTTGTGAAGGGATACATATGGGTAAGGAGGCTTTGTGCCACATGCCTATGTTCTCAAGGTAGGCAGTGGCTCAAAACCAACATAATAACCAAAAGTGGAAGATATTGTATTTTGGCTTTCTGGCCTCTGGGAAGGGATTCAGCAGGACTCTGGTAATTTCCATGTGCCCTACTCCTTGGCCATTTTAAGGCAAGCTCTTCCTGATTGCAGAAGAGCAGTTTCTAGATCTGGGAACCTCCTCCTGTTCCTTCATCTCCCACTGTAGCAGTAGTCACATAACGAGTATATTAAAAACAATTTTCATATTAGGAAGAGTTAATCAAAGTATTTACACAATCCACACTCCTGTTGATGTGGAACCCTCACAGCTGGCTTTCACATATTACTAAATACAACCCACCAGGTCATTTCTGCTGTTGTTGTACCAATGAAATTTTACTATGTATTTTCATTATTCAAAAAGCTTATGTATTTCTGGCATTACTTAGCCTCGGTTTTGTCAAATGCACCTAAAATAACATACACAGTCCCTATCACATCCTTGTTCCCCAATTATCACACATTTAATTCACAATTAAAGTTCTTGCCTTTTGCCTTATGTAATCTTCAAATAGCAGTAGAGTTGCAATTAGTAAAATCTTGTGAAAGCACAGCCATACCCATTCAGCTTTGGCAAAACAGAGCTAAAGTTGTACTGATGTGATTCAGCTTCTATTCTGGAAGCTGACAGCTGTATAAGATGCCTTTCAGCACTGAGAACGAGGATTTCCCCTCCTCACTCATACTGAGTAACCTGGAGATGTAATTTATGATGAATTCACACACAAAATAGTCAGTGGTTCAGTACAAACCAAACATAAGCAGACACATTTCTAAACCCATCCGTCACGCTGCTTACACAATCTGTTGATCCATTGAACAAATATATGTTGAAAGATTAGACAGGAGTTGACTGCCATTCAGTAAAATAAATGTGGACTAGACTCATTTTCTGCCTGACTTGATACTTAAGGATTTGTATTAAAGGGGAGGGGGAGGGAATTCCAGCCACCTAGATTTTTGGAATGAGATTACCCTTCCAAAAACCTCACACAGGGGTCCCTACCAACCCTCTTTCACATACTGAATTGTCTGTTTTTTTGAATAAATTTGCTAGGCAAGCAATGAACTGGTATTAAAGGAGCACTAATTCTGGCTATTCGGGTTTTTTTTCTTGGCAGAAGAGAAGAAAAGCAGAAGGATGAAGTTGTATGGTGTACAGTTGTAAGTTAAAAGCACTAGCTGTGCTGTCATGGTCTTTGTTATACTGCTGTTTCACAACAGAATTGCAGAAAACTGAAGATCATTAACTGCAAAAAAGCACTCATGCTGCCTAGGGCCATCCCCTGGCATGCACTAAACCTAGTATTTATTCAGCTTCTTTTTGGTGACAGTCCCTCTAAAAGCAGCAGCTTTCCTAGAGGAAGACTCGTTGGGTTTTGTCAGAAAAATCCTTCACCAAAAGATATACTGGTTTTTGGAAATTGTGTCCAAAAACTGCACTTAAATCATGATTAGTTGAGATTAGAAGTAGTGCCTAGAGGGAAGCTTGTTTTATGATTCAGGTTTCCCAGGCGACTTGGGAAATGCTTGCATCCCCAGCAAAAAGGGCTACTGAAAGTTTAGGTGGGTGAGCTGACAAGAGCTCCAACAGGCTTAAACCACCTCAAGTAATTCGTCATCACAAAGCATTACCTTTTCTGACAAGCAAACACACAAAAAGAAATCCAACAAAAGAAGAAAGTTTCTCATGTGTTTTTACATAACTCTGAAATGCAATTATGAATATTTCCACTAGGTCTTCAACAGACCCCTGAAGAAATATTGAAAATAAAATATATAAAGCTGTTTTCGTCAGGCAGACCCAGCTTTTAGAAACATGGTACAGAAAAATGTGATAAAATTCTAGATTCACCGCAGTCAATGACAGCATTTCTACAAGTTTGAATGCCTGTGTGCTTTCAAAAGCTTACCCAAAACCCCCTCCACTTTCTATTGTGAGCCTGAAGTTTGAATCCCACATGCTTCTGGGAATGTGTCTTACTGTAATGATTCCAGCAACTTGTACCAGGTGTCTGTCATGTGGTCCTTGGTTTCCTGGCAGCATCTCAGAGCCTTCTATCCCAGGACACCTGAAATCAATTTGTAAATATTTTGGAACAGGTGACAATTTTCTAAGCATCTTGATTCCAACCTCTAACTCCTGCTGCATTCTCACAGAAGACAAAATTTGCCAGGCTGGATATCAATATCATTACACAACCCCTTAGTCGTGCAATACTGTCTTGGACCAACACTGGCATGTTCCCTTGAATGTTTTGCTACTTCACAAATAAAAACACCTTTCAAGCATCAGTGCTTGTTTCTCTTGTGTTGTAAAAAAGCTACCCCTTCCATTTATTTCTTTTGTTCTCCAGTAAAAAACCCAAAACCTGGTCTACCACTCCACCTTTCTACCAGTTTGTTTAATTTACTCAGATTTATGCAGATCCTATAGTCTTATAGCACAAGATGCCTTTTTGGTTTGCTTGTTTCATCGAATGGAGCCTAATGAAATGCTGATTCCTACTGGACACTACTTCAATACTGAAAGCAGCATGTCAGCAAAATAAGTAAGCCCATTGTTCCAGGCACAGCAAAGACTGCCCAAACATTACGATGGTTGATTGCATCTCACTGACTCATGTGCAAACACTAGACTCTGAATAATAAAGTTCAAGTTCACTGCAGGGATGGAAACATCTTAGAAAACAGAAAAGGCTTCACTTAATGATTGCCTAATATATATGATAAAAAACCCAGGCATACTTATTCATCAGTGCTAGTAGTTTGGTATTTTCTTGGGGTCTTTTATTCAGATGGAATAAAATGGAATTTTTTTCCTCCACTATTAGTAGCTATTAGAGTGTCTTTAAAGATTTAATTCTACCAGAATCAAAGCACATAAAAACATTTTATTTAGTTTCTCAGAATTACTTCAGCTTTAACCTACTTTGATTAAACAAGATTAAATAAGATGAAATTTAAATTTAATGATTAAATGAGCACCTCTGTCCCAAATTTTGGGTACTTTTGGCAAATCTTTGAAATAAGTTAAGAAGGAAATCCAAAATAACAAAAAGGTATAGGAAAAAAAGAGTCTAGAAACATGGGTAAAGACACCTATCTTATTTAGGACCAATGATTCTTATTCAATAAACTGATCCAGCCATAGGTAGGAAGAAGGCAGCAACATTGGCTGAATACATTACAATTACAATTCCATAGTATTCAAATATTTAGATTAATCCCAGACAAAACACAATGTATTAGCTATCTCTAGATATCTTAAACAAATAATTCAGTGTTGTACACTGGTGTACTTAAAAAAAATAGAAAAGGGAAAGAAAAACTAGACAAGAAAAGGGGGGGGCAAGAAAAAGATAAGTTTAAATAGTTTAAATCCTTCAAAAATAAAATAATCAGGCACTTGAGATTAGTTTGGCAGACCAAGGCTTTTTAACCTAGCTGCTAAAATTATACTAGAAAAGAAAGCTACAATATGGTTCTAATGAATTCACTGGAGACAGTTTGCATTTTAAAGAAAACATAAACTTGACCATCTGGATTAAGTTATGGCAGATTGCTGAGTAGTTTTCTTCCTCCAGTCCCACGTATATGACTAGCAACATCATATTTGGCACAGCAGTAATCTGTGATAGGCTCCATGGCTCTTTTGAAAGCCTGCTGGTACCTGCTCCAAAATTGTGTAATTGAATGGCAATCATCGTGACAAATGAGAAACAAGGAAAACCTCTTTTGGTAGCTTCCTTTCCTTCAGGCAGCCACTATTATTGCTCTTTCTTTTCATGATGCCATAACATATACTCAGCAAGGACCATCTACAGATAGTACTAAGTCTGACCTAAGTCACTTTATGAGGCCATAAACTGACCTAAGTCAGTTTATGAGGCCATTAATGTCTAAAATGAGTATTTTGCACACATGTGAACACACACAAACAAAATTAGTACCTGCTCATAAGATATATGTTATTCATGAGCTCCTAGGTGTGCAAAATATGCCTAGTTCAGAATAACTTTGAATTTATTACTCTTTCTCCATTCTCAAGATAGATGAATGTTCCACTTTTTCTCCTTACTGACCTGAAAGGAAGAACAGACAAGCTATACTTGTTATATTAGGGTTAGCAAACAACAATGCAGAAAACAACAAATAAAAGTACACGGACAGCACATAAGAAATTCTGAACTAAGAGAAAATGTTCAACAGCTACTGAAGTAGCCCAGTTCTCCATTCAGCACAATGTACTTGCTCTTCACAAAGCTCAACAAAATTATATACAACTGATACCCAGGTCAGGCTCATCTCTAAAACTTTTAAACTTTCTGTCCTGGAATTTAGAGATGAATTTTCCAGCTGCTAAACCCAAGAAATTTATAACCATTTTCTTAAACAAAGACTGAAGTTTCAAACACACTTAAACTAAAATTTGCAAGGATAACCAAATGAAATCCTGTTTGAAAGACAGGAAGATGAGACTTGGAGTTTTTCTCGAAAAGGGAATCCCATAATGTATTAAAATACCTGACCCAGCAAAAGGTAAGCAGTAGCTTAGTAGAAGAATTATTTACTATGTCTTGAGAACATAGAACAGGTTGCCCCTGATTTCTGTTTGCACTGCAGTGAACCTTGAATCTTCTGGCGCAATTTGTTCACCTGTGTCTGCAAGCCACATTATTCATTGTGTTTCATCGGGTAGGGCAAATTTTACATTAGCATCATTATCCTCACATATATTTTGTTCTGTGCTTATTACACTGGGAAAACAGTGTTTCTGCATCACAGGAACTTACTTACACTCGACAACTAGCAAACATAATCTGTACATCTCAATGCCATTGTAGAGTACATGGTATCTAACTGGACAACTACACAATGGAATTTATAATAGCTGAAGCTACAAAGAGCTGAATAAAGAGCAGAAAAGGTCTCTTAGGATCTCCTCTGGTCCATCATAGTGTGCCCTGGACACATGTGCATATCTGACAGGACCAACAGGAGTGCTGAGTACTCCCAGCTCTTCTCCATTAAGTATTCCCATGAAAAGACTGCTATGCTTTTGAATCTACACTTTGCATTATTATCACTAGCCAAGCTCATTCCAGGGTTCCAAGTTCATTTCAATGTTCCTGTGACTGCTCAAGTTATACAAAGACCTTTTAGGACAACTTGAGCACAATAAGAGCTTTCTAGTGCTTTTGTAGTTCACCTGCAAAAGAATAAGTCCTTCTCCATAAAGTCAATGCTGTGTGCAAGTGCTGTGTTTGAAGTTAAGGTAGAGTCATCTCAGCTGCTGTAGGGGAGGGAGTGATTTATAAACAGAAGTGTTTTAACATTTCTCAAGGATGGAAACCACAATGGCATTTTTAAGATAAAAATTCCTTCTTCATATAATGAAAGCAGAAAAAAACACAACAAGATTTTACAGCCCACTCAAGACTGAGTCATAACCATGGAGGAGTTAAAATTACCATTTTTCCCCCCTACTTAAGAGAAAGAACAGTCCACAAATAATTTTTCCCATCAAGCTATTTCTGCTGGACAGGACAAAGCACATCTCTTTGGTCTGCACAGCAAATGGAAAAGAGGCAGCAGTTCTTACTCCAAAAGCATTTTGAAATAAACCAAAAAAAACCCAAGCAAAAAATCCTCCCCGAAAAGCAGAGAAGCTATAATGTGAATATCTAGGCACGGAAACATGTTGTCTAGAAAACATTTGGTATCTCTATTCTCAGAGTTAAGTAAAATCCAACTGGACTTCAGACAGCCGCTATTATTGCTCTTTCATTTCATGATGTCATAACATATACTCAGCAACATATACTCATGCTTAAGACTTTCAAGTCTTAAGCAACTCGGCTTTGAAAAGGAGCTGGTAGGAGGTGAGAAGCCTTTAAGATAAACATCAGCATAAGGATTATGTTTCCTCCTTGGTTTTATTGAAGTAATTAATAGACACTAGGGAGCAAGAACAATATATGGAGATAGGGGCCTATACTAAATAAATTAGGTAGCTTTATGGGACAAATACAAGAGAACTGGCTGAAAATTAACTAGATTTTAGCAAACTGGCATAGATGTATAATAGAGGAGACCTACGGTGGCTGTGAAATTTGTCATCCTCCCCTTGGTGGAGCAAGTAGGTCTACAGAGAAAGGCTTTTTTTCCAGTCAGTTGTTTGGTTTGGTTGTGGTGGTTTTGTTGTGGTTTTTCCCAACAAATTTCCTGCTGGATGCTTGAATTGGTAGTTATGAGATGACCTCCCTCCACTCACAGCAGGAAATCAAGCACATATTGATTGCACAAAATGACATTCATTGCAAAGCTAGCAGAAATGACAAAAAAGCTCCTTCTGCCTGTACAAGCAGATACTACCCACTGTGGCCTCCTAAGCTGCCAACACCCAGCAGATTGAGATTTAAAACCAATTTTAACTAGTTTAATCTAAAGAGGTTAGTCCTAATTTACCCATTCATACAGAATAGTCCAGCAGCCCGACCCAACACACTCACCACACAGATTCCTCAGGACTGGATATTTTGCTTATGTGCAACCCCAAGACAAATAAACATCAAGGACAAAAAAAAAAAAAAGAGTAGAAGAGTTACAGATGTTAGAGAGGTCCTTGAAATCTCTTAGAGACACTGGAAAAAGGAAATGCTTCATTTTAAAAGCTCAAAACTGAAGCAGAAAATAAATCAGTGAAAGTAAGATCAAATTAAAGCTGTTCTTCTAGAAGAGAAAAGTTGATTGCTGTGGAATACTCAGACAATTGCTCAGAGCTGAAGTTACTCTTATTGTTTAATTTCTGTTTTCTTTCATTTTGCTTTTGTAATATGAATTTCTTCACATTGGCGTAGCAGCAAACTACCTCCCAAGGAGCTGGACAGACAAATAGTCAAATAGCTAGCAATATTTTCCTTTTGATTGAATGTCTTGCTCAAGGCATATTTTCAGGCTTTGGATGAAAGCATGGGAAATTGCTATTATAAGTCTTTGACTTTTAAAAGCAGTGTAGGGGGGAGGACAGTGGTAGCAGACCTAGCAAAGCTAAAATGATTTTGAACAATACCTGTGGTTTTCTGTATCATTTGCCAGATTTCAAAAAATTAAAGAGCAAAGAATTTCCAGAAGTATTACCAAAGGATAATTTTTTTAGTTCTTGAAGGTAAATGCCATACAATGTTCAGCACTTAGTGACATGGGCCTGTATTACATCAAAACAGGAGCTTGTAACGTCATACTATAGTTATGTCATGCTAAAAAAGGCAGAGCCTTCATCTGGACAAATCCCTGATCTGTTTCTTGCTGTATATATTCAGGTTTCAAAGTCTCCAGCTTGACTGATCAAGAGTTAATAATCAACATACTTGCACTGGGTGTTTTCAGTCTTTTCTAGATACTGTGCTCCTGAACAGGATGGTGAAATTCCTTACAAGTAAGATGCTTTCCTGGGAACAGAGAGGACCCCTGATGGTACTTACATAAAACTTGTTTTCATTAGAACAATTGCAACCAAGCTGTCTCAAACAAGAATGCTGAAATCTCTGCCAAAAGCACATTATACTTTAACCCGGCTGGTAGCCATTGCCTGGTTGGATAAGACCATTTCTCAGGAACATATCAAACACACAGATAAACATTTGCTTTGTTATTTACTCTTCCACTGCCTTCTTTCCTGAGGGTATTAATAAAAACTCAGAACAACCAATGTTCCAGCTTTGCTGTATTTTGTTCAACACAAATGTAATATTCCACATGAATATCTTCAATCAAGTAAAAGTCTTGGCTTACCTTTTTGATGTTGCATCTTCATTGCTGCTCAAGTGTGCTATTTCTAATGTATCTCCATTTCTTCTGTAAATGGAAGTCTTCCCTGCTGGCAGAAAAACAATGTTCTTTTCCAATCCAATCCACAGTTACCTTCTTTTCCAGTAAACAAGCCCCAGATAAAGTACTTTGCCCTGGCTGGAGAAAGGAACCAGAGCCAGAGTGTGCAATTCCTTCCCCTCAGGTGCTTCGAATCCACTGCACAGCAGCTTGCTGTAGGGAGGTGAGGGAGATGAGAAGTTCACTATTAAATTAGTGGACACCCCCCAGGTGGAAGTGGCTGTGACCAGCTGAAGACTTGGTGTCACCCCACAAACCCCTTAACTCCTGGCTTTTTCTCCACTTGTCCCTGGATCATCTTGGACAAGCCCAGTAAATGCCATTGATGAAGAACTTGAAAAAAGTTGTGAATAGTTTCAATGAATAACCATGAATATGATGCCAGGTACAATGAATTGTTGAAAAAAAAAATAGGTAAAAATTTTTGCTGGGGCTAGAAAAAATGACACTAGGAAAAAAAAAATAAATGTTCACCAGCATACTGCAGTAGATCAGGACAATTTCATGGTTCTGCACTTGGAATATTGGAAATTTGAACAGAAATGGTTAAGAAAAAGCTGCATTTTCCTAGTGTGAGAGTGAGAGGCGTTACCCAGAAAGGCATAATTAAAAAATAAAATCAGACTGATTAAAGAACTTGGATTTTGTTTTTCTGATGTGTTCTTGGCTGTAATAGTGCATTATGAAAAACATGCTCTGACCAAAGTAGGACTGACCAGAACCTAGACTGACAACAAACTCTCTTTGAACTAACTAGAGGAAAAGAAAGCAAGCACAGTTTATTGTGTTGTCTTTTGCTGGAGCTCATCAGCTGTTACAGGATAAAGGGTGCTATTTATTGCACATCTTTTCCAGTCATTAAGTGCTGGCTGAGAACTGGTTTGTCAGGAG
This sequence comes from Vidua chalybeata, assembly GCF_026979565.1. Lineage (NCBI taxonomy): Eukaryota > Metazoa > Chordata > Aves > Passeriformes > Viduidae > Vidua > Vidua chalybeata. The sequence goes on along the minus strand of NC_071570.1, from coordinate 14,243,252 downwards.
CTGTTTTTTTTCCCCCTGCCAGTCCTCTTTTAAACTAACCAACTGCCCAGAGCAGCTTTTGGTGTACTCCAAATTTCTCACAGCACAGTCTGAATTTTGGTTCTTTCCACTGGAAAGCAAGAGCTTGCAGCTTTGAATTTATGGAAAGAAAGCTTCTGCCTTTCATACAGAATGATTAGTTACCTCCTTGCTCTGTGTAGAATAATAAGTTTGGCCTCAGTGTACACATGCAGGTAACAGTGCACATGGCGCCATCAGCCAGAAGAAATGAAATTCTGAATACTGTATCACTCAATTTAGTTTGTCTGTTTGTTACAAGAGAAGGCAAATTCAGTGATTAGACTGGGAAGATTTTCTGTGTCCTCCAAATGTTCTTTGCTCATCCAGTATATGTATTGAACTGTACAAAAAACTCAGTTTGGTACTAAATGGCAAGGTTTATTTTGAGAATGCAATTAATATGTAATACCTTGGAAGATGAATCGCTATTGTAAATACAGAATAAAGGCTCAAGCACCACAGCTCTTCTGTTCCTGTATTTGTGTTTTACAAGAAAAGACACACAGCACTAAACTGCATAACTTCCATAAAAGGTGCTAAAACTAATTTAGAAAATCAATGCCTCAATGAATTAGCATTTCAGACTGACATATGTGTGCATTCATGATCATAAGAATTCAAAACAGCAGTCCAGAGAGCCCCACAACATGAAGTTCTCTTGATCCCTTCAGCTACACTTTGAACTATGTGCAATACCTTTTTTGCCCTGCTACCTCTGCCTCAGCTCCATAAGGTAGGCCACTAATTTTCTCTAATCAGCAGTGTGAGTGTTCGTAAGTCCTGCTAGCTCATTTACAACAGTGGACACTAAAACAACAGGAAATTAACCTATTGGTTTCACTTAGATCCCTGGGCAGCTGCCAGTTACCAAGAGATCTCGTCTGAGTTTGAAAACAGCAATGCTCTTGATTGCAAAATGAATTTTTCCCTGCTGCTGCTGCCCTCCTCATATTCACTTCTGATCAATACACCATTCTGATTTACAACCACATCTTCCTCAGTAGGCTTTGAATCAAAGTACAATTGCAAGCTCAAAGAAAATACTGGCATTTATTTTTATGTTGCAAAAAACCTAACCCTACATACCCCCTCTCTCAGAATTCACAGAAAGGTTGAGTTTTTTATTGAAAGGCCCTATAAAACTGAGGTAAAGTACAAAATTAGAAAGGTAGCTGTAGTGGAAATGACAAGAGGATGAAACTCATTGTATATCACACCATAAAGAACACATGGGAATCGGTTTAAAACATGGCAGAAGTGAGCTTCCTAGCAGCAAGGAATTTAATGCTAAAATCTGTGATAAGTAATGTGTATCCCATGACGTTTTACAGTTTACAGTTACAGAACAAATCAGTTCCTTTTCATTGTAACTGGTCCAAGATCAAATGTATCATACGTATACACAAATAGAATTAAATAGGCAAAAAGTTGTTCCTAGTCTGATCAAGACTTGACTGAGCAGAGGTACCTATTAACTTTTTTTGCAATTAGCTTCAAAAATTACCTTTCAGCTTTGTCACTAAACCTTTTAATTTGATATATACTAACATAATTTAAATACATAATGGGGTTTTTGCCCATCTGTACAATGAAATTTTTATATAACGCTCCAAAATGTCTTCTCCCATCTTCCAATCAGAATGAGCTCGGGGGCAAAACCTGCTGCTCATGCTTAAGCTTCCTGGAACAGGCTGACTACAAGCATAGCTAGGATAATAATTCCTTCCCTCCTTCAACCACACATAATACAGTCTTTATTCAGCAAAGTCGTTTCACACCATGCCAAAGGTCAGCTTTTGCTGTATTAATAGCTGCTCTGGGAGGATCAGTGTTGTGCTATCCTACATTTTTTCCTGGGTCTGGAGATGCAATTTCCTACAATCTGCAGGCAATTTCCCACCAATTTTCTTGGGGAGCTAATAGGCTGTGACAGGAGATGGAGCTAGCTAGCAGCAGGAGGCTTCAGAAAAGACAAATTGCATCTCTGCCACCTAACTGGGCAATCTAGAAAGACAGAGTTTATAGCTTTGTAGTGTTATTGGGCCCCATGCTAACAGTAAATCGTTCAAGCTGCTATCTGAATTTCATATTCTTTTCCTTCTGAATTGTTACCACCACATATCACTTTGTTGCACTTTTTCTACAAATGACAGTTAGACATAGATCATGTGTGATTTCTATTTTAACTGCCTTTTAACTAGACATGCCCTGCTAAATGATATCCACATCAGAAACAGAAATATACAGTGTCTCTATCAAACAGCAATATTTTGATTATTTTCATACTTGCTAAGATTCAAAGCAGACACCTAAGGAAAGGGATTAATTTTTAAGCTAAATTCAAATGAAACAGATGGAGCAAACTATGGGAACATTAAAACTGAGCACACTTACTGTGGTAAGAAAGTCCCACTGATACATAGTACAAAATGAAATCAATTAAAAAAACCCCAAATATAACTGGTAATTTCTCCCTCTAATCTAGCAGGTTTTGAAACCTAAGAAGTTAATCTGAACTGTCAAATCAGTTCAAAACCATCCATGCAACCATTTACCTTGCAGATTTAAAATTAGTAAGACTAGTAATGCTATAAGTATGTATTATTATCATATCCACTTTGATAGAAATGAAACTGATTTAAAGCTGCTCACCTCACCTAAGATTACAAAAAAATTTCATAACTAAAGAAAATTATTCAAAGGCACATTGCACTAGCAACTATTGCATGTGGTATCTGTCACTGTATTTCCCCTTACTGTTATAGCTAACCCAGGGGATAAATACTGTAAACACATTCTATTACAGAACCCTCTATATCTGTATGTTTTCTTCAAAATATAGAAGAACAAATTTCTGAAGGCATGGAGGTTATCAAAAACAATTAACAATAGTAATGAAATTATTATAATTAGCAAAATTTGCAAGATTAATATTTTTCCCCTTCCCCCCTGCCCAAGAATAAATTAGGTAGAGTAAAAACAATCCCATCTAAATTATTGCTGTCCACTGGGAGACAAAATTAGTACTGAGATGTATAAAATTTTACTATAATTCAACCTTAGGGATTTTTTTAATTACTTAAGTAATGAAAAAATGTAAAATTACAGTGAACAAAGTATTGAAATATTCTAACATGCATTTTGAAACTCTCATATTTAAAACACTTGTCATTAATATCCCCATTTCATAATTGTGGTTTTTAATAAGTTACAACTAGATAAAGTACTGAAGAACCAGGAAGAATTATAAATAGAATACCAGGTCAATAACTTGTACTCAACAAAGAAGAGTATCTACATAAACATATAAAAAAAAGCTATGAGAACCATTCAAAATCCAGAAGTATTTCCTTTAACAAATTCACCAGTAAAAATACAAGAGTATCAGGACTTGAAAAGCTTGAATTTGACAAATGAAAATCAATGATTTAGCTATGCAAGTCTATAAACTTCTTGCAGTACACATTCAAAAATTTGATTATATCATATATTTGTGAATATTCACTCAACTGCTGTCAGAAATACACATCTCACATAATCAACAATCAGAAAGACAGAAAAATTAGAAGCATTATGTATATATAACGCATTAAAACATCTCTAGAGATCTAATGTATGTCCAGGAGGAAACACAAAGGAGCACAGTAGTAAACTGATTTCTGTATGAAAAAGGAAACTTATTCCAGTAAGTAAATTTAATGTGGCCACAAAAGTTGAATCACTCTAAAGTTTTGTGGCATGCATGGCATGCTAAGCAAAAACCAGACTGACATTAAGGACATTTGCATACTTAACAGCACTGTTTGGGCTGTTCATCAACAATTAGAAAACACTTTGAATTTGCAAAGCCATCAGATTGCATATTTATTTGAAATCTAATTTTTAAAAAATTTTGTCCAACTGCAAAAAAAATTCCAATAGCTGACTATTCTTTAAGAATAAAGGGCATCTTCCTTGGTCTGCAAAACTTTATGCTACAGCAAACCACAAAATAAGAGTTATTAACTTATCATAATTGCAGAGAGGTTTTAAGGTAAGGGCGTAATCCACTGTGGATCGCTGAAGGAAGTGTGACAAAGGCTGTGAAATGAGCAGATGGATTTTATTTTAAACAAATTAGGCTCACTACCAGGAAAGTAACAAGGATTTCTCAGTTTCCAACTGCTGTGGGTTATCTTTCATTTATGACCCCTTCATTCTGCTTGTTAACTTCTTTAAATTGCCATTAAAATCAGTGCTCAAAGGGAAAACAGCATTTATTGTTTGCAGTTACAGGCTATCATCTCCATTTTCTATGTTAATGACAGCATATACAAAAGTGATAATGATAACAGTATGTTTGATTGTTTAGTCTCCAGACTATGTGTTATCGTCACCTCAAACTCATATTTGGCAGAAAACAGGATTTTGAAACAGGGTTTGAGAGATACCTTTGTGCTGTGAACATAGCAAAGGCAATCCTTGCCAAGATGTACACAATAGAAATGTTGAGTTCCTTGCACCATCTCTTTTATGAATCAACATAACCTTACAAAATATGGGCAAAATTACATGTGAAATTATAGGACAGGAAAAATCTCGTAACTTTACGTTTTACCTCAGAAGCCACCACAGAATTTTTTCTAGGAAGAGTCAACTACGCCAAACCAAGAATTCCATAAACAATAGAAGTATGAGTATAGAATAATGCAGCTATCTTGTATCTCAGTGCTTGCTTTAGTGAGGGAAATCATTTCAGCAGACACTGCCCAATATAATTATGCAGCTATCCACTAAAATATGCAATCAGATTTTCATGTATCTATCATTAACAGGCAACTAAATTCTTATTAATGCATAGTAAAGCATAGAGCCAGAAAGAACATGGACTGCTGTTCAGCTTCTCAGAGTGAACTGTGAGACCCAGACCTAAAAAATATGGGGGGAAAAACCCCAAACCCCACAAAAAACCCTGCTCAGATTTGAAAATGATAACCAACATTTGTCCCCACAACAGACATTTTTTTGGTATTCAGTTTTCTGAGCAGCATGTTTAATCTCAAGGAAATAGAAATTCAGCTCTCTCAAGAATTAATGTATCATAGAAGCAGTAGGTTCTTTGCATCTTCAACAACATTCTGCCCTCTGAAGACTATTATTCATTCTTCTGATTTCCCTTCATGTTTCCTTGTTGTATTCAATTCATACTTTTTAAAGTAATGTCAGAAGAAAAAAAGAAATTAACAGAAAATTGTGAAAAAACACAAACCAAACAAAAAAAAAACCCCAAGCCTACCCATGTGCTTCAAATATGTTCAAAACATACTTTCTGCTGATTTTAGAACATGTTTCAGTGAATATTTGAGCTCTGCCATATAGCAGAGTAGAAACACTGGGTAAATTTCTCAGGAATGTCAGTAAGATATAGGACAGATTTTTTTAAGCACACAGTTCTTATATGTCTGGTTTCCCTCGCAAAATCTACCACATGGCACTAAGCACTTAAGCTGCAGTGGGACATTTGGGAGCATGTTGCTGAAAATGGGATTATCAAGTGCTTGGAAGCAGATCTTGAGCTACAGAAATAAAAGTTAATAGTAAATGTTGAGAACTGGCTGTGAGTTAACTCTCTTTCCTCTTAGGATGAGATGACTAGATGTTTATGGATATCAAAGAAATGTCCACTTCCAGTTCAAACACACAACTCAAGTGTCCTTGAATAATTATGCAGAAACATTTGAACAACTTTATAGAGAAACAGAAATCGGTGAACTCTGACTGAAATCTCATCCTAGGTGAATTGTGCAATTGCATGTTAGATTACACCTAAAATGTATATGTTTCTATGTTTTCATTTTCCCTTGTCCTGCAGTGTGACTAAGTGTCTAAGGTGGCTAATGGTGTCCTGCTTAGTGTCAGCAATAGTGTGGCTAGCAGGACTAGGGCTGGGATTTTCCCTGTCCCTGTCACTGGAAAGGCTGCACTTCAAATCCTGTGCTCTGTTTTAGGCCATTTATGACAAGGACATTGAGGTGTGTTCAGAGAAGGGCAAAGAAGCTGCTGAAGAGTCCGGAGCACAAGTCTTTTAAGGAGTGAGGGAACTGGGATTGTTTAGATGGAGAAAAGGCTCAGGGGAGACTTCATCACTCTACAAATCCCTGAAATGAGGTTGTAGCAAGTTGGGTGTCACTTGGCCTCTCTTCTCAGCCACAGGATAAGAGGACACAGCTTCAAGCTGAGCCAGGGGAGGTTCAGGGTTGGACCTCAGGAAGAATTTTCTCATGGATAAAGTTATCAAGCATTGGAGCAGGCTGCCCAGGGAAGTGGTAGAGTCACCCATCCCACAGGTGTTCAAGAAATGACTGGAAGCAGCACATAATGCTATTGTTTAGTTTACACGTAATGTTCAGTCAAAGGTTGGACGAGATGATCTTGGAGGGTTTTTCTAACTGAATGATTCTGTCCATGAATTTCCCTGCCATGAACTCTCCTGCATTCTGATTTTTGTCAGGTTCAACTCTGAGTTCCTTCACCTTCCCCATTATGTAATGAAGTATGTCATGTCTGTCTGGCAGGACAGAATGAATTGGCTGAAGTCTTACATAGACCTACGTTCTCAAATTCTTTCTGTGTGTTTCTGGTAGGAGAAAAAACCAAAATCCTTCAAAGAGACAGCGAAGTTGGAGTCAGTCCAGATTATCCAGTGAAGTGATTTAAAGGTTAAACACTTTATCAGTAGTGCGAAATCAGAAGTCTGTACTCCTCCTTAGCCCAAAAACTTCAAAATCCACCTTTCTTAATTAACAGAATGGTGGAATTTCCCCATCAACTCAAAATTGCACCAATATAATAAAAAATATGAAAGACTATTCTAACTAAACTACATAATCCCATGGGCTCCTAAGTGGGCTGGTCATTCCACAAAATTACAAACAAACAAAAAACCCTATCAGGAATTAAACATCAAAACCAAAAATCAGTTTGTCAATCTGAGTTAAAGCTACTTGAGTAACTTAGAAGCTTCTGAAATTCTACTTTCATCACCAATGCAAAAATATGACCCAAAAATTATGGTCAATCATTCATACATAGAAGTATGTATGAGACTAGATGACAGATTCTACATTAATGTTTATATTAAAAAATAACACTTGTTGAGCAGTCTGTGAAAATGATGTTCATTTAGTGCTCTCTCTTTCCTTTAAAGGAAAAAAAGCCTTTGAAATGCCAAGTGAGTTACAAAGAACTAATGTAGATGAAAATTCTTTTTCAGATACCAGTGGCTTGTGGGCTAACATGGGGAAATATCAATGCTTGGAATTATAATAAAAAAGAAAGTCTGACACACTGACAAATACATTCTGTGGAATGATATCATGACTTTCTGCACAATTGATTTATGAAGGGTTATAACAAGTGCACATATACAAAATATACATATTAAAGCTGACAAAGGATTTTGTTCAGTTGAATTGGTATTACCACAAATCCCCTCTTCAACACTTATTTTTTGCACTGACATACAAAATGTCTTTTTTAAGAACTCCCTGCTTCTATCCAGAACTAGCATTTGCCAGAGTGGCATTCAGACATCTCTGAATACTGAAGGCCACCCAGCACACAAAGACTATCCCAAAAAGGGGCTAACCAAAGGAATCTTTTAGGACTGTATTTAAGTTGACCCCCCACAAAAAAATTAATTACCTATACAATAGTTACTGGTGCACTTCTCTTTCCCATATGGTTTTCCCAGTGTCTTTTCTGTTACTGATGATGTTGGTTAGTCTGTTTCTTCATTCAATATGCAATATTTCCACCCACTACTTTACACAGGGCTACAAGAACTTACAGAAGTTTTAAGCTTCAAAAGTTTTACATCTTTTAGGTAATTGCGTAGACAGATATGCTAGGAGTTTAGCAAATCTATTTTTCATTTAAAAATACATCTGCAAGTAGAATATGGTTTACTGTCTGACAAATGAAAAGACTCACGATTTTATAAACATTAAGTGAAATCTGAAACAACAAATGGAGAGAACTACTCATCCACAAGTATGGATGATGCATCCAGAAGCTTTCAGATGTATCCACTACTTTTCAGACACAAGGCTTAAAGATATGATGGGAGGAAAAAAAGGAATGAATTTCATAATTACAATCAAGAAATACATGGTACAAATATGATTACATTCATTCACATAAATTTCTGATTCCATAACTGCTCTGACACAGTGTACATTCTAGAAGCCAAGAAAACAAGGTATTTTATGATTTTCCTGACACAATGATTTTCAACCTCCTGATTGACAAGTGTGATCTTATTAGCAAGCCCTATGTCACAACATATAGCAAACCAATTACATTTGTGGGGTTTTTTAAATTGATATAGATGTGTAAGGTTACTTGCATTCTTGGTTCCTCTGATATTGACTTCAACGAACAGCAAAAGGATACCTATAAAGTAAAAGCCAAGGTGATAGCAGTTTGGCAAAAACCCGAAAGGTCCTAACTAAAGCAAATTTGCCAGTGCTGCTAAAGTCAATGATCACTGCCAGAGCCAGATGTTCAGAGAAATTTAAATATGAAAAGTGTAAAAATCAAGTAATCTTGTAAATAATCTTGTTTTAAAATTTTCCCTTTAAAAAATGGCATAGCATTTCCCAGTATTTCAGTGTAGCAAATATAGTTAATTCTTTGGAAAGCCTGATGATTCTGCTTTTTGCCCCACTATGTCTGAAAGCAACATGACCAGCATCTAAAATGTCATTTTCATACAGTTACAAATTAACAATGAAGCAATCATCAAAGATATATATATATGGATACATATTGATACAATGTTAATTTTAAAAGTCTAGGAGACAGATGATCCTGAATGGGTAATATTTTACATTCTGATTTGAATGTTAATACGTTAAGGCTATTACAGTTCTAGATGCTATAATTTGATTTCAGTAGAATGGTCATGTAAATTGAAAAGAAAACCTGTGTCTCTTCAGACTAGAAACTTAGATAAAATTTGCCCCCAGATGAAAAATTCCTTCTCCAATCAACGCATCTGTCAGTCAAGTTTGTTTCTTCCTAGCTACATGTCTTTGAAAGAGCAGGGACATAGGCCATCGTCAAATGCTAGTAAAATGAGAAAGCAGCTCTTCTTCTGTCAATTTGTGTAATCTAAACTAATTGTTCAATGATATCCTTCTGTTCATCTGTATTCTCTGTTATCAACAGAAATTATAACCAAATTACAGAATGTAGGAAATGTATGGCTCTCACCAGTGCAACAGCAAAGTTTGTTGTCTAGCACACAGTGGTAGAACACATTAGACTGAAAAAATAGCAGTTGAATAAAGTGAACACCTTCTGTCCTCATCCACTGCTCTTGAGTACACCAAGAAAACTTGAAGATGCATAGCTTTGGTAACTGGCTGCTTATCATGGCTCTTCACAGATGTCACACAGTGATGCGACAACGGAAAAGACTCAGACTGCTCAGCATGAATACGTAGAGTCTACAGGCCTGCGTAATGTGGGACACTCAGGAAAATTAATTCTTATTAATTTGTAGAGTGGATTAGTTAAAAATCAAAATATTCCTTTGTCAATATTCTCACAAGAAATTAAGAAGCAAGTTTAACTTGGTTTAGGTTAATTTACTTCACTTGCAACTCTGCAAGTAATTTAACATCTTTAAGCAATCCCCTGTAAACTCACACTTTTGGTAATTTAGTTAAATTTACCTGAGTATCTAAGTATAGACAAGACTTTAAAAAGGAAATGGTCATTAACTACCATTTCTCCGTAAAACATGAAGGATGCAACTTATCTAATCACAGACATCCTCATATAACAAATAAAGGCTCTGATGTACTTAGTTGAAATGTAGTCTCACATGAATTCTGTTCAGCTGGGGGAAATAAAGGACAGAGAAGTCACCTCCTCTTCTAGAAAAATGACCAAATGAGTTATGATGAGGCACATATTACTGTATCTGCCAAAGAACATATACATGGGACATCAGAATAAACTTAAACTGCACAGTTTCATGAAATGTTCAATTTTTATATTTACACTATAATTAGTACAAAACTGCCTTTAAGTTTTCCGTAGAACAAGACAATATCTACTGGACTTGATACCCTAGTATGTCAAATCAACTACTCTGAAGTATGATAAAGGAATCTAAGAATAGTTATAAAGAATAAGACACCATTTTCAAACTATACATAGTGTTTGCTTTTGCTTCTAAAAAGGTACTTATATCCCCAAAAGGTTTTTAATTTTAAATAAGCAGGGCAAGCAGGGAGAGGGCAAGGGGGAAGACTGGTTGTTGGTACTAAAGCCTTTACTGTAGTAAACTAAATATATTTACAGTTTATACAAATGTTTGACCTTCAACAAAAATACAAAAACATATCACAAGATGCAAAACCAGGAAACAAGTTCATCTGAGACACTGCTGCTCTACCCAGGACAGAATGCAACTTGAACTGCAAGAACAGAAAGGTATTTATCCCCCATATTCAGGCAATGAGTAAAATTTGCATGAGGTCACAAAAAGAAAAAAAATAAAAGGCTCCAACATTCTTCAGTAGACTTGGCTTTTAAAAATTATGTCAAAAACCTAGGCTACATTTGTCCATCTTGCTTCTGTGTTCCGTCTGGTCCACGTAGCCAACACTTAGTTGGTGGATGTTGCCTTCTATTTTGAAAAATTGGAGTAGTTTCATGGCAAGATCTGGAACCTCAACACTTTTGTTCCTTTCAAAAATTCAAAACCTTTCTACTTCTACAAACAATTTTGGCCCAGTTCAACCTCTAAAAGAATATCCCCATCATATTTTTCAGTAGATAACTTCATAGACTGTAGCCTTTTTGTCTCCAGAGCCAGTGACTATGTACTTATCATCCACAGAGATGTCACAGCTAAGCACTGATGAAGATTCTTTGGACTAGAAGAAAAATAGAAATATATTACATCATTGAAAAGAAGTCTTTTTACCCTCATTTCATCATCTCATTTTAGGTAGATGACATATGTGAAGATATCTGAATCCACTCCTGGAACTCTGCATGTTTGGGTTGTGTTTTTTGTTTATTTGTTTGTTTGTTTGTTTTTTTGGTTTTGTTTTTGGTTTTTGTTTGTTTGTTTGTAGGGGTTTTTTTTTGTTTTTTTTGGATTTTTTTGTTTTGTTTTGGGTTTTTTTTTTTTTTTTTTTTCATTAAAAGCAACGTCATCCTCACCTGGAAGATACTGGCTCCATAAGGAGTTCTCCAAGCATTAAGAAGGTTATCTTTCCCAGTACTCACAAACCATTTACCTAGAATATAAACGAGAAGGATTACAGAAACATGAAAGAGACAACTGATAAATTTGGGGTTTTCAATTCACATCAATGAAATTTTTAACTAATTATCCTTATAAAAGCTCTTACTATGCATCAACACAGTACTTTTGCTTACAATCAATGTGGATGCTCAGCACGTTTGCAGGATGTTACATACTATGAAATCCCTAAACTTCAAAAAGAAATAGCTTTTTACACATGAATCAATACTCACAGCAGCCTCTAGACAAACAGATGGCTGTTTGTAGATAAGTGCATTTGAATTCATAAAGCAGAGATATTTATGCATTACTTAAAAAACTGAGATGTAATAACTAATGACTATGAAATAACTAATCAGTAAAACATGAATTAAGAGCCCTGACCTCCAGTTCTATGTTCAGGGCAACTTACCACAGTAAGCAAACTTGAGTGACAGCACACAGCTCTCATGAAGGTGCAGTTGATACTTGTCTGGTTTATTTACATGTAGCACTTCAACATTGCTGCTCTCCATTCCCACAGCTAGCCATTCACCAGTTGGACAATAACCAAGGGAAAATATCTGAAAATGATACCATATTTACACCTTTTAATTTTTTTCCTATAGATAATTTTTTCTACAGTTAAAATTATTTGGGAAAGGGAGAGAGAGAGAGAGAGAGAGAGAGAGATAAGGGCAAATTTACATAGTTCAATAGCGAAACTGCAGTTCAAAATTTGATTAACTAAATAACCCCTGTTTTTACATATCAACTTAGAAAAATAGGAAAAGAGTAGTGTCAGGCTATAATTTTCTTCTGCAATCTAAGCACATAAAAAAGCTTCAAAATATTGTGTTGTGAGCAGCAAAAAGGAAGAGAGGGAACAATCTGCCAGTTCTACTGGGCTCAGTCTTACCTTTGATCCTAAGGGTTTCCTTCCCACCCCACATATTGCCACAAGTTGTAGGAAAATCCGGTTACCTGTGATGTGAAGTCATGCTGTTGTAGCTGTCTTCCTTCTCTCAAGTCCCAGGATCTGACAGTGTTATCCAAACCTCCTGTCCAGAGCTTGGTACCATCATTAGAAATGTCAATACAGCTGGCTCCATCTGTGTGGCCCTGGAATTGCCTGATAAAACAAACCAGATTGACTAATGATTTCCTGCCAGAGCTCAAGGTAAACACTGTTGTGGTGTTAGTTTTGGACTCTGTACATGTGTCATCTGTTCTGTGTCTGATGATGAGCAAGAATCAGCCCCTCCCTCTCACTGAGCATTAATTACCAGTATTAAAAAAAAACATTTTCCAGGTGCTAGAGAAATGATCTGCATCATGGCTAGCTGTATAAAGTCAAATATTTCCTATCAGGTTTTGAAAAAAGAAAACAAAACAACAAAACCCCCCAAAAAACCAAACCCACTTGTGAGAATATTAAAGCAGAGTAACTACAGTTAAAACCACTAAGGATAACTCAGATAAAATTGAAGCAGTCAGAGAATAAACCCTCCAATTTCAGAAAACAGCTTCTGTATTTTTCTTTGGCTGCAAGTCAAGAAGATAAATAACAAGCAGATATACTAATAGAAAGGGATCCAGATAGAGATCCAGATAGTTAAACACAACCATTGCCGAGTCACAAAGTTGCATTCTCTGTGGCAGGAGATTAGAAAAATGTAAATGGAGCTGTTTGTTTTATAACCTTCTCATTAGCAACTCTCAGCTTTCAGCAACCAGAAGGTCATCTCAAGTTTTTCTTAATCCTTTGCCAAAAGCATTCTGAAGCTCCTGCATTTTTCATCAGCAATTAGCTTTAGCAAAGTCCTATGCCTCACTGTGAAAGGTGGAGGGCAGGTGGGGAAAAGACAACTAGCTTAGGAAGGAAGGGTATGAATCACCAAGAACTGCCACAGAAAGGTCACACGGCATGTTTTGTTTAGTAGCTCTGGTTGCAAAATTCCATGTGCTATCAACCAGCAAGATCAGCACACAAGTGGTGGGAACACATACAGAAAACATTTAAAAAGCAGGACATTCACAGATGTGTATAGATGTCGCAGAGTGCGCCTTTACAGGGACTAAGCATGCACACGATGAAGTGAAAACTTTATATAACTAAAATTGTATTTATTGACCTAAAGTTCAACAGAAAGTAAAATTTGCATGCACATTAACGTGACTCTCTGCATGTAATTTTCAGCTAATTATGGATATACAGAAGTTTAACTGAAACACAGCAGACTAAGCATATTCTTTAGTTTTTGTGTTCAGAACTTTCAAGGTATTATGGACTTTCCAAAATTAGACTCACTCTTCTCAAAATATTGTAAGCCATCACTGCTTTGGTAAGCCTAAACTAAATTTATCTTACACTAAGCCCCTCTGCTTTCCTAAAGAACTGAGAGGATCCACCCTTTCAACCACTTTTGTAAGATTAATTTTACTACTTACTATCACTAAATAAGAATTGAAAATACTCCTTTTTACTTAACAAGGCTTAAGACAAAGGAAAAGAACAAACCTCAAAGTGTTCCCTAAAAGGTATGTTTAGTCCATACCAGTAACAAAACAGCAAGAACATTGCTTGTAGAAAGCTGCAGACCAATCCCAAATAATAAAGACCTGCAGGAGCTTTTACATTGATTACAGCAGGTTATGGACAAGCCCTGAAAGCATATCTTCCAAGACTAGCTGAAGCTACTAAAACTAATTTCTGCCTGACTTGGGTGTAAACCTCTCCTCTGAATAAGAGACACTATTTACTTTGCTGTTATAAACCCTATTCAGGGAGAGAAATATTTATATAGCTGTCCAAAGAGTAACTTCTACTAAAATTTTCTGTAAACAACAACTCACCTGACCAATGTCTGATTGTGCAGATCCCACACCGCAATGTTCCCATCACTACAGCAGGAAAAGCACACCTTGGAGTCAGGGCTGATAGCCAGAGCATAGCAGGCAGGTGCTGAGGATGTCAGCTCTGCTTTTATACGAGGAGTTGGAGCTGCTAGGTCCCATATGGATAATGTGCTGGCTTCCCCGCCAACTATGAGGGTGCATCCATCAGGCAGCAATTTACAGGAGCGGATGTAGTTATCTCTGTTCTGTACAACACAAATCACCTCAGTTACATGCCTGCCAGTAATGACCACTAATATAATTCTGACTGCATCACAGTTTCAAGCAGTTTGGTACTTTTTCCATTACCAAAGTATGAAGAGGAGCCAGCAGATCCTAAAAGGTTGGAAACACCTACTTTCTCATCACTAATTACAAACTGCAGCTGCAAAAATTAAAACTGCAGACTCCTGTTGCCACAGTCTACTCTATTTCAAACCTTACAAATGGCAAGTTTTCTATCTCATTACACAAAAACAGAGCCAAAGTAAGCTTGCTTTTCTGCAAATGTACTCCATCAGTGAAGGTCACCAACAATAGAAATATTAAAGCAAATGACCTTTCATTTGGCATTTAACAGCCCTATATGAAAATGTCGTTCTAGTTTCATGTGCTTCAGATTTTTGAATTTTTCTTTTAAATAATATTTTGCATTCACAGTATTAAAGTTGAAAGATTAAGGATTCCCGTTTTGGTCTTGTATTTATGTTGGTCCTTTGTTGTTCAACATGATTCTTATTGTACATATTGATCTCTCATTCATTATATTATTGTTGATTTGGAGGTACTGCAGGGGAGTTAGTGACAGAAGACATTTCTACCTTTCCTTATTACCACCTTGCTTGACTGGCAACAGTTTTTTTACAAAATTGATGATTAAGATATGTAACTCAAGACAGAAAAAAAACACTGGAAGAATTAGTTAACAGCATTTCTATTATGGTATATTTCTTCTAATTTACAGGAAAGGAGCAGTAAGTAGGGCAGTGAAAATGTTGACTTAATCAGTCATTACTGCTCCCTAACTAACATGAAGGCTCTGCATCCAGACAGATATACCTGCCACAGAACAGAATATTCAACTTCACTATTACTACTCAGCAATTACAAAATGATAGCAGTAAAGAAACGATAAAAGGTAAAAACCCCTACCACATTTAATTTGATCTACACTGAAGCTAGAATTTTCATTTACAATACGTATTGCTGTGCTTGACAACATTAAGTCTTCTCAGTTAACACTGTACAAACCTCTATGCTGCTTCTAGTGAGAAGCATCTCTTACTGCCATTACCTTTTTTGAGCTAACTTTTCAGCTACCTATACTATTGTACCCAGTCCCTTTTGTACCCTGCACATGTGAAAATAACCAGTCTATATGTATATCTAGTGGATCATGAACAAAATTCATAGCGAAACTTTAAGTGACCTTTGGTACGTGTTTCAGCATGTGGCTGCTATCACCTTACAGAAATAAGGTTTTCGGTCCTTGTGTGAGTGAAAGACCTAGGAAGGTTCTCTGCAGCCCTGCATAAGACAAGCTACATTCCTTTTAAACTCATGCCAAAAATCATCAGTATAACTAGAAAGGGGAAAAAATATTACGTTTTATTCAAAACATGACATACATATCACCCTCAGTGATAATTATCACTAAACAAACCAGCACTATTCTCTGTAACACCGTTATGTATTGAAGAAAAAAAGGACATCTGGAAACAGATCTGCCTGCTATTTCCTTCTAATATGAACAAAATCCAAACAAGGACTTTTTTTTTGAGTCTCTAAGGAGAAGCTACCCTTGTGCATAAATTCCTGTTCACCTACCAGGCAGTCCAGCTGAGAGACAGGGCTCTTGTTGCCAGGCTGACTGATGTCCCAAACCTTGACACACCCCTTCCCACCCGTGTACACATGTCTCGTGGGGTTGCTGATGGTAACTGCACACACAACTTCCCCGTGGTTCAGGGTGTTGATCTGACGGGCATGGCGAGGGATTCCTGGACCGATGAGGGCATCAGGAGGGAAAGGAACTGGCTGCATCTGACCATCTGCAGTAACATGAAAGGAGTAGGCTCTTTTGGGGAAGGGAAAGAGAGAAGACAAAACAATTTAAAAAATCAGCCGTTACAGAACTACAATGCAAGAAAAACACAGTATTTTTAATTTTAGTTTTTTTGCCAATCATTGCACAAAAATCAGAACTACAGTGCCAAGTAATACAGGCAGATGAAACCTCAGATGGAGACAAAGATTCACAATAGAAATTTTCAACTTGACTCAGACAAAGTATTTGTGTAATGGGGAAGCAGGTTAAATTCCACCCTTAACTCTACAGATCAAGGTCATGGCTGCTATCCCTTAGCCACTTAGATAATCAAAAGACCTTTCAGCCCCTGGTTTCTAGCTAGCAGCTGCAAGTCTCATCATCACAAGTCTTACAGCAGCAGTCCCCACCAGGCACTACCCTCCTTCCATGAGGCTTGCACCTGTTGCCTTGCAGTACCACAAGCCAAAGTTTTGCTTGATTC
Organism: Vidua chalybeata; assembly: GCF_026979565.1. Lineage (NCBI taxonomy): Eukaryota > Metazoa > Chordata > Aves > Passeriformes > Viduidae > Vidua > Vidua chalybeata. Next base: position 14,226,476 of record NC_071570.1, on the reverse strand, counting down.
TTGCACCTCATCTGTAACATCACCACTGGTTGTGCTCATATACCCCTCTTTCCAGCTGGTAAGTAGTGCTTTAAACAGAAAATAGAAACATAGAGTGGTTGCACACAGATTTCACCAGAAAGCTGATATCACCTTCTCATAATTATGTTTTCTTGAATTTGTACATTGAAAAACCGGAAAGGCTCAGTTTTCCAGGTACTTTTGGCACTTCAGAAATACCTTTTATTTGTATTCATTGCATGATTTCCAGTTTGTGGAAACTGAGGGTTGAGTAAGTGACATTCTAGCACTGAATAAAAACACTACTCAGGGGAAGTACATGAAATTATTTTTTCATGGTCACTGAAAACTAAGTCAGCGCTGCTCAAGGACAAGGGCACAAATACCAACTAATAAAGATTTCAGATGTGGGGGGGGGTTCTTTGTTTGCTTATTTTAACTACTAATGAAAATGCTACTGTAAAAGACTGGTTTTTGCTACACTAGTGAGCTCCTTTTCTGTTACTTCTGTTGTAAGTGCATCCATAGCTCATGCTTTTGATGCTGTTGTTACATCAACAGCATCCTTCAGGAGGCTGAAGTGGATAAAAAATGGTGAGAGATGAGTATTCTCTTTTTTTCTTTCACTAATAAGATGCCATCTCCCTACTGAAACATTTATTTTTCTAATATAGTCTTTTGTTCAGAACTTCCCTTTCTTTTCCAAATCTACTTTTTTTCTCAGAAATCTTCAATCACTGTAGTTCAACTATTAGTATCCCATCCATCTTTCAAGAACCCAGCAACAGGTATTTCTATTAAATCTTCTATCCTGAATAATAAGCTAGTATTTTCAAGGTATTTTATTACATGTTCCCAAGTACCACACAGTTTGAAATGAAGAAACAAGAAAGATGCTTGGTTCTGGAACAGACATCACAAAGCAACTGAATCTGCTCTGCTCCTGGGCATAAGATATTCCTCTGAAAAACCGTGAGGAGAGATGAAAGAACTCCACAGCTCTTTCATACAGAAACTAAGATTGGAAATAGTCAATTCATGCAATATCATTTTCTTAAGTGACGGGTAAAAACTGGTTAAAAGTAACTGCTCTTAAACAGAGGAGAAATAGTGCATATGTAGGCAATTCCTATACTCATTCATGTTTCATGGTTGGGCGTATAAGCAGAAAGTTTACTCAGAGAGTACACACAAATAGAGAAGGAGCAAGTGCAAAAGATGACATCTTTTTTGGCACAGAAATGTCAGGAATGGGAAATGTAAGGTAAGAAAGGAAGTGCAATGTTCGCTCCCTTACATGTACACAAGGCACACAGTATATCAAATGTATTTTGTCCCATGTGACCCTTTCTGGCTTTCTGTATGAAGAATTACAGTAATGATAAAGGCTTAACTAGAAACCCATTCCTTTCTGTGAAGAAGAGAGACAAGATTGTCCCAAAGTAGGTAGTCACTAAATAGATCAGATACAGGACAGGAGAGGAAGCAGAATAGGAGTGGCAACAAGGTTGCTTGAGGCTGAACTGCTCAGGTTCATCTACAGAATCCAAAAATAGAGTTATAGCATTAAGACACTGAAAAGCTTTGCCCCAGATCAAAGTCAGTTGCAGAGTATTTGTTAGCAGTAAGAGTACACAGAACTGTACAACTTTGAAGTTTCAGCCTGCCCTTGCTTTTATCATGGACTGAAATAAAACAATTAAGCATGTATTAGACAATTTTTTCCAGCATGTCCAAGATTAATAATCTACTTGTCCATTACTTTTTTTTTTTTATTTGAAGGTTACAGCTTAAACGTTCTGTTCAATTCAAAATACCTAAATAATTAGTGTTTTGAAATGCTTAGGTGCATACACAGAGCTCCTCAGTTCTTGCTGAGATGAGGTATGAGGGAGACAATAGAAACATTTTTCAAGTACTTTCTGTTTACTGTAGAACTGTAGTGACTCTTATGCTTTGAAACATCAGAGGCCTACCCAGTGTATTTTTTAATCATGTAGAATTTTACTACTATGTCTGTGTTTAAAGTGGGGCTATACTAATCATAGAAGCAGTCCCTCTTTTTTAGCCTTTGCTTCTAAGACTGGTTGATCACGACGCAGGATGACTGAGTTTTGATGGCCTAACAAACAGACCAGCAATAGTTTCTCACAAGTCAAGACAGCTTTTTCTACAGTGCAACTTATCTGCAATCCACTGTAGAAAGAAATGGCTACACTTTGCCAAATCCCTCTGCCAAGACAAGCACACAAAACAGTAAATGCTCCTGTTTGCTTGAAGATATGTCGCATGTAATGCTAACATCACCAATGCCAGCATACTTACAGTATGGTAGTCTAGTGACTCGTCTCTGCTAGGTATTATGGTACAACTTTTGCTACACAATACCTTTTAACCTTGAAAAGGCTTGCATGGCTTGCCAGACTGACACTCCAGACACTCCCTGGACATGGAGAAGTGCCTGTCTCCAGAAGAACGTAGGAGACAGCAGCAGTGCAAATAGACTGTTTGCAGCTCAAACACTGCAGCCCTTGGCTTCCTCTTCATCATGAGAGAGATCCTGCTACTTCTGGGAAGGACTATACTTACAGTTCCATACCTACAGAAGATTTAATTTCTAGTGCACTAGACATATTCACAGGCCTCAATTCTCAAAAATGACAAGAATTTTCATTATCTAACCTCAAAGGAGTCAACAACTAGCAAAATCTGGCAAATTCTTGAGTTCTCTAAAGCTTACTATTTCTTAACAGGCACCTTTTGACCACCCATTTTTCTTTTAGAACTGACTATGTATGCCAGAAACTGCTGTTTAGTCTCATGACTAGCACAGTTTTGTGTCTCACTCAGAGCATTCTGTCCGTGTGAAAGATGGCTATCCTATAATGGATTCTGTGATTAGCCCTCTTTGGTCAAAGGAGAGTCCTTTGTTGTGTTGGTCTAACAACAAAGCCATAATTTTATCTTATAAAAATGCAATTAAAACATGTCAAGTAATACATATTAACAGAATATTATGACAACAACAATTACAAGACAAACTTCTGTGCCTTTTGCTTAGAAGAGTTCTGAGAAATAGTATACTTATATTATTTCTGAATAATGGAAATAGTCTTCTGAATTACTGCATCCAGAGACTTCTCTCACATATGTCAAAGCAGCACTGAGAACCTGCAGAGTTCCTGGGCACACCAACATGGTTAAGTGATACTAATACACACCAGTTTCTCAGCTTAATTCTCCAATTTCCAAATAAGTATACAGCAAGTAAGTATCATCTGACATGCTGCGGAGAGTTCAGGATAATAAATTCATTATCCAAGAATACAGCAAATTAACTAAACTACCTGCCAGCTACTCTAGGTATTCAGATTGATCTACAAATGCACACAATTCCTGCCTACTAAAGTAACGTCTTAAAAAAAAACCCTCAAAAACTTCCACTTCATCCCTTCAATTCAAGCAGACTTCTTTAACTAGCAGAACAATACCCCTGACAGCAAAACATGAAAGCAAAGAGTTCCTTCCATTCATAACTGCATTTTGATTTCAGCTTTTCTTTGCACTCCAGATCATTTTTAATTGTAATTATCACAAGAAACAGTGAATATCTGAGTGTGTTGTTTCATCATATAGAACAAAATGCCAAGAAATAAGGATAGACATATTTGTACAGAAATGACTAAATTTTCATCTTCATACATGTCACCAAATTATTCTATTTAGAGATAAATGGCAGGGATGCACACAGCCCTTAATCTCTTATAATACAGTAAAATTAGCTTTCCTTTACAAAATTTCTCATTGTATGTTCACTGTAAAAGTATGAAGATCTGAAGAACAGAACTGAAATCAAGCAATTCCAAAAGAGTATAGTATACCTCTCCACAAACACAGTGAAAAGTCAGCTTATAATTAGAAGGAGGAAGATTTAACATTTACCATGTAAAATTTCCCTTTCCTACTAAAATAATAAACATATATTTTCAGCAATTTTCACTGTCTGGGAAAACATGCTGAAAAATATATTTGTCCTCAATATTACCATTAATTCAGAATTTTGGACACCAGGGAAGCAGTACTGTGGACATAAATCTTACCACTCATCTTGAAACTCTGTATTTAGTCCAAAATCCAGCTCTTAGGAGGCATGGTTCACAAAAACCAGAAATCCATAAGAATAAAAGCTAAGTACTTGTTAGAAATACTATGTAAAGAGGAAAAAAAAAAAAATAAAAATTAACACACCAAAAACTCACAGTCCAGGGCATATTAAAATGCATCAGAACAAAAGCATTCAACTCAAGACACCACATGTTCATGTCCAAGTGGGTTTTTAACAGGTTACACATTTTTCAAACAAGCAGGTCAGTAACAGACCTCAGAACATACAAGGCTTAAAAAAACCTGTGTGCTATCAGAAGTGTCTGTTCTTTAGAAAGAAGGGAGCATAATTTTCTTTTGGGTGAAAAAACAGTATAACCATAACCACTGATAAAAAATGTGCAGCCTAAAGCATAACATGAGTGGGGATTCAATAGTTCAATTCGAAAATTCTCTGTACCACTTGCAACTAAAACTTCACATCTAATAAAACAAATTCAATGTGTCACCATATCAGCAGTCGAGAAAAAGGCTGACTTTGAAAATAAACAAGGCATACTCCACCAGTTTGCACAGTTATATCTGCTCTCTAGAGAAACTACAGGAGAAAAACCTGAAGTAGGTGAGATACTTGTAAATGCTGTAGGTAGCAGACAGCATCTAGCCAATCAAGACTAAAACATGAGATTGTTTTACAGCTGTCAATTCCATGAGTTTATGGAATTTTAGGCTTGCTTCACTAAGATAAACAAACAAGTAATTTTAGAAGAAATATACAAGTAACATGACCACAAAAAACCCTAAACATTGCAGAACACATTCAATGAAGTGGTGACTAGGGAGAATGTATCAAAGTAGGCAGTATATGAAACAGTATGAATAAAGCAGCAAAAACATTAAAAAAAACCAAGCAACCCCCCACACAGTTCCCACCCCACCCCAGTAATTCAGCTAAATTACCAGGATACAAAGTAGAGCACTATACATATTCTGTCCTTGAACACTGTAACAGCTAGAACTCAGCCACAGAAAATTTCTGTGAACAAAATCTCTGAACAAAAATAGGTTTTGCTAGATTACAATATAAAATATTGCAAAGCAATGAAATATGTTATTGAAAGCTTATGAATACATTTGTTTAGAAGTAAAAGCTTAGAGCCATTCAATTATGCAATTTTTAAAAGTATACTTTTTATATAAGTATGGCAAATTCTATGAAAGTCAGCAAGACTGTGTCTGAATTTTGAGTACAAAGCCTGACCTTTACTGCACTAAATTTAAATACACCACATTTGATACACAACATCAACTCATTGAGCCCTCACTTGGCTAATCTTGTCAACACACCACCAACTTTAAGTACAACCAAGATTTAACAGGTTTCTCACACTGTCAACAGATAGCTAAGCCTGTTCCCAGAAGCATGGTGGATAACCACAAAAACACATTCAGGATGGCTTTCCAAACTAAGTTTGCTGCTTTCCTATTCTTATAGGAAAAGATCAGAAGAAAATACACTTTTTTTTTGGCCTGTAATCTGGTATCCTTTCAAGGATGTTTGCAAGACACTACAAGGTATCACTAGTCCAAAATCAAAGCAAACAGAAATGTGTGAGGATATAACTTTCACCACAGCATCCTAAAAGTAATAGTTTCTAAATGTTTCCTGAAACTGTAAAAGGAAAAATTAAATGTAGATTGGTAAACAGACATTATGTAACATGAACATCCTGCACAGAAAGTCCAACATGTTAAATAAGTTTCAAAATTATGTAAGTACCTAGGTAGAGAAAAACTACTCTAATTGCAAGTTCCTGTTGTAAGAGAAGTCAGGACTGACTGCCAAGTGTGAACAAAGAACAAGTTCTAACAGAGTGTTGAAAAAACTGTTAGTTCTCTCTACTTCATTCTCTCCAGAAAAACAGCTAAGTTAAATTTCTTCTGTTAGTACCCACATAGACTACTTGTCCAGAAATACCTAAACATATTAATTGCATATTTTCAGCGGTCATACATGCTTATGAGTCTACTGTATTGGTTAAGTTCAGGGTCAATGGTCTACCAAAGCCAAATTACTGAAACATCTCATGTATGCTGCTGAACTTATTTTATTGAAATGTCAATAAGTCACAGCATCACAGAACCATTTTATTTAATAACTGCTTCACCAATAATCAAAACTTTTAAATAAAAATAACTTACTGTGGAAACTCTTCTACATCTATGCACCACCTGCTCCACAACTGCTTCATCATCCTTTTGGTCTCCAGCTGCACTCACACAAAAGTTCTAAATAGCTTGCTCCATTATGCAAAGTGTGTGTAATTTGTTGCTAAAGTAACTGCTCCAGATACCTACTGTCATCAGTTGCAGACTCTCATGCCTGATAAAGTAAGTGCCAGACCAGGAGTCTGCAATACACATTTATCCTGGTGTAGTGCAAATTTTAGTTTCAACATATTTTTATCTAACACATTTTACCACTATTTACCATTTAGTTTGTCATCCCTTTAACCTCCCCCAGAAAGAATGAAATAAAAAAAACCTTAAAGTATACTTTCAACAACTTGGAAATGACAACTTGGGATATGACAACTACCGTTTGAGAACTTTTATGCTGCAGATTTCACCTAGAGAAGTCTAAAACACCCTCTTAAAAACAACCAGACAAGATACCCTTTGAAATCCCTGTTCACTGACAAATATAACTTCATTCCCTCTTGTCGCCCTGATTTTTTAAGATTTTCTAAAGCCTTCTGAGTTTACATTCTTGTAGAAAACTTTCTCACACAACTTTCTGTAAATAACCTATTGTTTTTGTGTCCTCTAGTAACACCCTCTAAATATTGCAGATGTTACCAAAATGTTAAAAGTTACTTACGGTTTTCCCCCAGGAATCCCTGCTAGATTTGGAGGGATTCCAGGTACTCTCATGTGAGGAGAAGGATCAAACCCAACCTGACAACAAAAAGTGAATTAATCTCACACTTGGAATTTCTCATCCATTTCTCAGCAAGTCTCTTTTCTCCACTCCCAAGATATTACGCATATAATCAAAAGGTGACTTTTACCCACAGTATCAGATAACTGCATGACCCTCCACTGCGGGGCAAAACCCAGACCTTTTCCCTGAGCATTCTGATAGAAGCACTCATACAAAAGCAGAAAATAATTTATCATGCATTCACACACTGAGCATTACCCAGCAGTCCTGGTTAGCAGGGAGAGTCCTGTGTTAGCCCTGGAATCAGAGTCCATATCAGCACCAAGCTATGCCAGTGCTTTTCAGTCCTGAGAGAGCTAGCATTGCTCAGGCTGGCACAGTGTGGTGCTGGAAAGTAGCTCTGGGTCCCACCTAAGATCTCACTGCCTCCACAGCATTCTGTGTGGGCACAGCAGCTGAGAGATCTCTCAGACACATTGTGGGGTGCAAACAAGCTTGTCCACAGCTTAAAAAAACAACATTCTCTTTACATACTCCAATTCCACTGAATTTTTATATCTTGAGTATGTTTATAAAATAATCCAAGCAGAAATTCTGACCAAAAAGACTGTTTTTCTTCTGAACATTACATTAGAATAAACATTGTTATTGCTTTAAAAGGAGGGTGTAGGCTATTTAAAATTTGCACATTTTCACACAAAAGCCCTGTTTACCAGTTTGAAAAAAGTGGTCATAGAAACAATAATGAGAAGTTGACAAGTATAAATCCAACTTTGCAAATTTACAAGTAGGTAAGTTTGTCTATGCAGAAAGCTGCCATCAAGCTCATGTTTACAGAATCAGGTCCCTAGGTTATTCTGTGTGACAGCCACTATAACTACCAGGTTCCATTACTTACTACACCCACAACGGCAAGTATTCTTAACACACCTGATCTCAGAGCTCCAAAACAGGTACTGACCAACTACTCAGGTTGATTTCCGCAAAAAAACCCAACAAAATACAGGGACAGAGACACAGATAAAAAGACTTTTACATGCTTCAAGATTAATTTGTTATGTCTATATGGAATACAAATGTGGCCCAGCAACAAAAGGAGATGACCACAGCTACAGTGAAATACTTTACGTGTACCAAAACTACTTTTTCATTTACAGCACCACAAAATAAGGTTTTGGCAATTATTCATCAGTTAAAGCCTTGATGAAGGTGAAGGACAAAGAAAACATACATTAATACACTGAAATTCTTTGTTTTCAAGGTGCAAATTTGTTTCTTCAGCCACACTGAAATTTGTTTCTTCAGCAAAGTGAAGCATGCAGTGAAGCCTCTGGCACTGTTACGAGTTGGGAATTCTGCAGTGCTAAATGAAGCATGCAGCTTTTCTCAGTGAACCACAACTCACAGGACTGAGATTGCATGCAACGTATGGCCTACCATAGGAGATCGTCCATAGGCAACCACAGCAGCTGCAGCAGCAGCAGCACTCATCTGGGGTGACATATTGTGCAGACTGGCATAGGCTGCCCCTGGACTGGTTAACTCTCCATTCATGCCAGCATGAGGTACCATTCCAAATGGAGCAGGGTATGGTCCGGGTACTGCCAACGGTGTCCGCAAACCTGCAGCTACAGAATAACGAAATTAAGTGGGTTTATGTATGTATTTCTGCATACAGGAAAGAAGCCCTTTCTTTTCCTCGCCTAAAACACCTTACCTTCCCCTCTCACACACTGTCAAGAAACATTGCCATAATCTGTCAGTACCACCAGCTCTTTTCAAGGTAAATAAGATCTACTGAAGTCTGAACTTGCTGATTACTTCTAGTAATCTCTTCTAGCATTACCTATTTCCATTTCTGTAATATTCCCCTGTTTACATTAATCTCTCCTTTGCCAAATTAAGCAGTAAAGCTGACAGACATGGTTTACACAGCTCATGTCTGAAGCAACTGTGTGTACCAGCCTGAATAGCAAAAGTAAACTTCCCCCGGCATTTGTCAAGCTGTGCACTGCAGCAAATATTAGTAGACTCAGACAAAGATTGTAGAAGAAATTGCATGCAGAATAAGTACCAGAAACTTCTGAGAAGTCTTTTTATATTACATTCGGTCTCTGGATTATTTGCAGAAAAAGATAAAGACAAAAGTAAACAAAGAAGACTAAGAGACAGAAAGATATTCAAACTCCTGATAATCCAAACATCTGCTTCTCATCAAGCCCTCTCTTGATATCAAGAACAAAGCAATATATTTAGTTAACAGTCACATGTGTAAAAACAAAGATTAATTTTGGAACCATAAAAAAACATGAGGTAATGCATTTACCAGCTTGGTTAACCAGAGGGTCCATTGTTGGAGGTTTGCCAAGGCCTGGACGGAGTCCTGGAGTTGCACTAGTGCCTGGGGTTGGCACATCACCTCGAGGAGTTGGTGTGCTGGATTTCAGAACAGGCGTGCTGGCTTTTTCATGCTGGTATCATTAAACAAATTAAATGAGTATTATTTTTAATCCAGGCCATATTATACAATTTATCACAACAGCAGCTGGGATGCTGGGCACCTACTACCTAGTCCCTTAGCCAATTTTCATAAATCCACACAATGCTAACAACATTAACTCGTGAGAGAGAAATGTTGACCTTTTTGATTGCTGCCAAAATTAAAATAAGAAAAGTAGAAAGTTATTTTCCCTCTTCTACTGACATATAAAAAGGAATGCCTGAGCTCATTTTTTTCTTCAGGAAAATACAGTATGCATTACCAAACCACTTTAGTTTGAAATCATAAATATCTCAATTATTATTTGACACAGAAAATCTGACTGCAAAACCAAAATACCATCACAGTTGATGGTATCAAAAAAAAACAAAAAAACAAAAAAAAAAAACATGACACAGAGAATCAGATCAAATTATTAGTGATACTACAAGAAAAAGCCTCCAAGGAATAACAGCCTATTTAGAAAAGTTTAACAAAAAAGCCTGAAGAACTTCTTAGTGACTATATACAGGCCACATTAAACCGTAAATTATTACTTCCAAAAATACCACCAAACCAATGCTTAAGCCATTCTTGTTCCTTGTAATAAATCTGCAACTCATTTGACAGAAATGTAGGAAATACAAGAAATCAAAACAAGGCAGAAAATACTGCTGAGGAAGAAAGCTCAATAATACTTTAAAGATCCGGAAAAACAGTAGGCAATTTCAGCTTCAAATGTTTAATGAGAGGCAATTTGTGCCAAGTAGATGCAGAAAAGTGGAGAGTCAGATTTTACAAAAAAGAAGACTAACTGGACCACTGACTGCTACCTACCAGACCCATTTCCTTGGATTTGAGGGAAGTGGAACTTCCTGAAGAGGCTGTAGATGCTGGACTGCTGGAGGCATCCTTCTTCAGTAGGCGGGCTTTATCAATACCGTTTTCACGTGGTGAATGAGTGGGACTTGCCCTTGGGGAAGAAGGATCCTAAAACAATGGGAAGGGAAGAACAGCATAGAACTGTGTCATAAACTTGTATACAAACACCACTAAGGAGTTTAAGGGAGAAAAAACCAAAGAAACCCCACCAAACTAGAAGAATTTAAACAGTAAGTCCAAATGACAAGACTTTTTGTTATCTTTGTAGAAAAAAAGCTGAAATCCCTTCACCAGCCTAGAGAAGTACATAAAGTCACATAATAAGCAATCTGTTTTTATTTTACACTGTAATCATAAATGGTTTTCAAGCACAGAGCTTCCAAGGATTCCTAAGTACAAACTAAAGCAAGTGTGGAAAAGGTAGTAAGAGCAAGGAAGACCAACAGAAAATGCAGTAACTTGACACAGTTTTTATCATGTAAGTTCTCCATGCTCTGCTAGTTGCAATAAACATTTCAATAACCTCTTATAGATGATAAAGACCTTGCTTATCTCTACCTTCAGAAGAAGAGGCAGACTCATGCCTTCACAGATTTCATAGAGTATTTTGAGTTGGAAGAGACCCACAAGGATCATCAAGTCCAACTCTTAAGCAGAATGGCCCATACAGGGATCTTTATTTGCCATAATAGCTGTCACATTTTTTGCTAAACACCATCTGTAATTGCCTTGGCACTTACATCTACAGGAAAACTGAAATCACCCCTCAGGTGATTATTTTTCTCTGTTCCAGAGGCACTCTCTGCATTTACTTTAACTTGAAATAGCCAGCCCCATGAGTTACAATGCTATCAGAGCTCTGCAGGTTCTCCACGCTCCTCTGGCTCATAAGAATAGCACCAGGGAGAAATCACACCTCACAAAAGGGCAATAAGTCTACTGGCTGATTATTAAGCAGTTCATTGTAAGCCGACCTTCTGAAAGGATTACTAAAATCACTACTTGAACACCCATTTTTCTACCTGGCTGACATTGTTTGGGCACCTCGGGCTACTGTGGGCACTTCTCTCTCTACCAGCTTCTCTTCGTGTGCTTTTCACAGATCTGAAGAACCTCACTACCATATTCAGGCTTCCTAAATCTGTGTGTTATATGAAATAAAAGATGAAGAAAAGGGAGCACCCATCCCTTTACCTCGATGCCATTACCAAATTTCAGCCCTGGAGAAAAACAGTGTCTACAATCTCTGGAAAATCTTGTAAACTAACTTCATTCTAAAAAAACCAGCATTTCTGGAAAATGTCTTTAACGCAGGAGACTTAAATACAAGCAATTTTTAAGGTAATTTTTAAAATAACAATCCTACTACGAAATACAACTTTAGATAATGTCTTCCTTTTTCATTCAAAGACAGAAATTTGAAAACCTCAGCCATCCACATGCAGTTCACCACAAGCCTCTACACTACAGAGCAGCTGGGAAGTGCCAGAATGTTAACTGCAGAGAGACCTGGACAAAGCAGCAGAAGGAAAAACTGAGACAGCAACCAGATAAAGCTCAGAGGAAGACATAGTACTAATAAAAAGGAGAAGTTGTGAATATTTTAACATATCCACAGAGGATTATTTTTCTTCTAACAACTAAATGTACTTTTCCTTTCACCTTTAGGCAAATGTCAAGACTACAAAAATGAAAAAAGTTACCTCATTGGACACATCTACAACCAAGTTATCGTCACTCTTGTCCCCATCACTGTCCTATTAAAAATAAATAAATATAGTGTTCATTTAAATTAGTACAATAAGAGCCCAGACAGAAAGACTACGCATCTACTCAGACATTTTTTGTTTTTCCTAAACAAAAAACAAACAGCCTTTCATTAAGTTATTAGCAGTAGGGAGAATAAATAAAACAGAAACACAACACCTTATTTCTGCTGTAATAGTAAAACCCAAGTAAGGTAGAACTATTTGAAAAATGGGGATCTCACTACCAGTGCAAGATGGTCCAAAACCTCTCCTTTATTACCATAACAAACAGTGTTATCACTACTCCTAAAAGAGAAAGGTACTCTGTTCATAACACTAATCTTGTGTTAATTTAGAGAAAGTACTGTTTGTGCATACCTGGAAAAACATCAAAAAAACATATTTCAGGAAAATGAAGCTTTTTGGCATGTTTGATGAATCATCTTCCTTAAAGTGATAGTACCATTTCCCCCCTTTTTTTCAGAAAGGCAAGTTTTGCAATCAAAAGTTCTGGGAAGAAAAAACTTCAGAAATACCAAGGAATTTCAACATTTCTGCCCAAGAAAAGCAAATTACTTGGATGATCCTAGACAGAAATATTCTAATGCAGTCAAACTGCATTTTGACTGTTTTATTTAGACTGATATTCACCTGAGCTGGTCTACTAATGATTGCTGTTACTGGAGTGCATCCTGGTCCCTCTCTCCAACAGAGGCCAGGATGCCCCAGAAGACACACTCTGATACAGAGGTCTAGTGATTTCCACAGCACCCCAGAGTGTTTCAATCAGAAGGCAAGTCTTGACTCAAAATCAAACAAAGAAATGAAGTGAATGTCAAAACTTTAAATTTTTGTGGGAGCAAGTTTGATATTTCCAATATAAGTACTTTTAGTTAAAAAGCTTCTACACAAACAAACCAGACGTACAAGATTGCTCAACTGTCCTCCATCTCTTGCTTTCAAAGTGACTGAGCTTTCACACATAACACTAAATACTTTCTCTCACTTCAGGCCACAGTGCTTTAAAAAAAAAAAAAACAAAACAACAACAACAAAACCAAGCCACCCAAAACCAATCAACCAAAGAACCCAAAACCAACCAATCAACAATCCAAAAAAAAAAAAAACAAACCCAAAATCCAGCTGAAAAATACTCCCTAACCAAAAGGTAGTTTCAACCCTTCCCTTCTGTTAACAGCTGAATTTTGCTCCAAGAAGTAACACAAACATATTAGGGATCCAAGAGCACCACTGGACACAGAATGGTCCCTCTATTTGCTACTCAGGAAGCTATGCAATCAAAAGGTGAAAATAAAGGACAGGGAAGATTTAGCTCAGTTTATCTGCCACCTCTTGAGAAGTATGAAGAACCCAGAGTGCTAGAACAGGTGGGAGAATGTGGAATACTGTGGGAGAAGGGACACTTGTTTGCCAGAAACGCCCCTCTGAAGGAGGACAAAATTAGTTGCAATGCTATGTTTAAGTGAACCCTAGCAACTTCGTCATCTTAATAAATAGAAACTTCCTGGGACTATCAAAGGCATCTCCAGTAACTTCTACTAATATCAGAGAGTCTCCTCACTAATAAATTCATGCACTGAAAATAGATAGGTACTAATATGAAAATTAGTCAAAAGTTAAAAAGGGGGAAAAAATTAACTTTTTATTCTTATTCCAAAAGCTACAGGTCCTACAACTCATTTATGTCCCTTCTGACACAAGCAGTATTTCCTTGTCCCTACAAAGGATTCCTCTAAAATAAGCTCAAAATCAGCAGATCTGTATTTGCTTAATTGGTGGACCTTCAAAAAAATCATCTTCAAGATCAGAATAAATCTGGAACTTTCAAATATCCTTGCTTTACTCCATTTTTTAATTTGATGCTGCCTTTAGTTGTAAAATCCATTTCAAACAAACAGAGGGCAGAAACATACTTAAAATGTGGATTAAAAACTGCTTCTACTGTGCAATGGCATCCTTTACATTTCTTTACGGTAGAAACACAAGACAAGCAAGTTGAACTTTTTCTTCCTTTTTATATTAAGCATAGCTTAAGAATGGTTAATCTCCAAATTTTTAAAATGAAAAATGCCAATAGAGTATCAAATCCTTAAAGCTGAGATAGTAACATGAGGAAGTTTGCCAAACCCTTCTGTAATTAAAACATTATAATTAGAAGTGGTGGAAATACAACTTGTAAAACCATTAACAGCACAAAAATATCTAATAGCTGCTCGAAGATATTATCCAAGTGGAGAGAAATTAAAATTACCCTTCCAAATACTGAGAAAATAAAATGGCACCTAATTTTCTCTTGGGTTTCAGTAACCAAGAACTAATTAGTGATCTGAATCACATAAACCAGACAATTTGCCACATTATTGGTATATCAAAGTACAGTATGTTCTAATAAATTTGAATGTTTGAGTGCTTTTCAGTACTCTCTCAAACCAGCCCAAGTCTCTTAGGCCTGTTTAAGTACCATCCTGTGTTTTGGCTGAGAATTTAGGCTTTAAGTCAAAAGCCTATGTGAACCCTCTGATGTTCGCACACATTGTTGCACTGAAGTGTCTCTTAAAAGCCAAGCAACAAGCAAGCTAGTTAAAAATGCAGAACACAAATCTCTGAACTTCCAGTATTTCAATTTGCTTTCTGCTGAAATTGCCTCATCATCCAGAAGTAAAATTCAGTAGGTTGGTACAGCTTGACAGCATATGCAATTTGTAATGGTAATTATAACTCAGCATGGTAATAACTACTTATCATTAAAATTTACCAAACTCCTCTCAATAACAAAATCCTCCATTTCAAACAAACCTACAGTTTTTCTTGAGGAGTCCAGAAAGAATGTCACTCAAACTCTGAAAAATGCCCCAGAGCACACGTGAATCCCAAACAGCTACTCCAGTTGAGGGCTATTACTTCACAATATCCCAAACTACTGAGTCACTACTCTTCCCAAAATCTGAATCTTGTGCCTCTCTGGCACATATATTCATGTACTACTTCAGCCATACAAAAGTTGCCTCGTTCTTCACAGCTCTTTTACTCCTCAAAGACGCACAGTATGTGCAAATAAATTAATCATTTCCTTGACACAGATTTGCTTACATAGTGGCTGGAATCCTTATCATCCACCTTTCTCTTTTTGATGTCATTGGCATAGTCAGGGCCATTCCTGCGTTTATCTGTGCTTCGTAGACTGTCGGGGACCAACAGAGAATTACTCTGTAAAGACAAAAAACAAGGTCAATCAAAAATTCCCTTTAGGATTCCTCCATATATTCCTAAAAACTCAAATTGATATGATAGATGTTTTAGAAAAGTGATATGTACTTAGTCTTTTAATTCAATTTAATTCAAAATAAAGTCCTCCAGGCAAACATGTACAGCTTCACGAATTCTAAGAAGCTTGGCTTTTCATTGTTCAACTTATCAAAAGTTTAGTTCACTTGTCAGTCACCACCTATTTAACTAATTAATTCAACTGAATTGATTGTTTAGGAGAAGCTGGCTTGCAGTTTATTCATGAGCAAGTAAAAACGATTTTATTATTTTTTTTAATGTTCA
Organism: Vidua chalybeata; assembly: GCF_026979565.1. Taxonomy (NCBI): domain Eukaryota; kingdom Metazoa; phylum Chordata; class Aves; order Passeriformes; family Viduidae; genus Vidua; species Vidua chalybeata. The sequence goes on along the minus strand of NC_071570.1, from coordinate 14,210,749 downwards.
GATTACATATAATAAAAAATATTTACTACACAATCTGATTTATCAGTCACTTTTAGAACATCATAAATAGAAGAGGCTTTGACAAAAAGTATACGCTGAATACGGTTATGCAGTAATCAATTGTTAGCTGGAGTAAACTCCAATTGGATTCTTTCAACAAATGTATTGCAAACAAAGATCAAATATTTTTACTTCCAGCATAACATTCACTACTAGTGTGAAATTAAGGCTAAAGTGTTGCTTAATCAGACTTGATCTGAAAAAAAACGGAGGCCAACACAGGCACACAAAAGACAAAAGCAAAGACTAATCTTTTCCTCAAACTACATGGACTGCTTTCATTCATGCTAAATTATGCTAAGAACAAACTGTTGACCCAAAGAGCATTTTAGACATTTTTCAGTCACATGACAATTTGATATGCCTGTGATTCCAGATTCCCATCTCCATCTCAGTTCCAGCTAAAGCATTAAAATGTGTTACAATGAGTTCTTTTAAGTGCAGGATTAGCATATGCAAGAGGGCAATTTGTTCACTGATGTGTTAATGCTGTGAACAATACTGAATGGGTTGAGAAAAAATCTCCTTTCACAAAGAACTGGTAAGCTTAGATCCTAAAAGCCAAGTACATGCTTAGATAAATAAATATAGGCTCACATAAATATATAAGTAAACACGTATTTACACCCATACACGTATCTCTCTCAAGAGAGAAGTCTAATACCAACATTAACTTCAGTGTAAACCCTCAAAGGACATATTTAGATCTACCCAAGAGACAGAGATGTTTACTTGTAATGTATCATAAACTCATACAAATAGCCAGTGAACTGTGCACTGAATAGTTTCCCCTTTAAAACCTGAAGACATCAAGGTAGTTTTGCTTAGACACAAATGTTTAGCCCCAAGGAGAAGGACAAGGAAACAGGGTACATAAGGCAATCTGAATCCTCTTTTTCGTAATTCAGAAGCTGCACTTTAAAGCCAACTCTAAGCTCTTTTATGCATGACTATTCAAGCTAAACAAATGCCAAAGGGCTTACATAAAGCATATAGGAGGGTCTATTGAAATTCAGTATAAAGAAGCTCAAAATAATGTCTTTACCAAAATGTTTTGTGGCTAAAAGGTGGGCTTGTTGGATCATTGAACTAATTGCCTTGACAAATAAATCTGGAATTTAACCCCTTATCTCCTCCCAGATGCACACAAATTCAAGGATTCACTAGTCTGAAAACCATAAAAACTAATTTCAATATTTTAATGTTAAATCTGTCATGCTTGTAGCAGTAGAAACATCTTAAGAAGCAAGATGTCAATTAAAACTTGACCAGAGGTTTCTTCCTCTTAAGGAAGGAAGTCTTATGTTTAAGAGATAATTTCCTTAATAAAAATAACTAAAAATATCTATTTTTCTACTGAAGAATTTAGATTAAAACAATTAAAGCAAATGCAGTAAAGAGAATAAAGTTAGCTCCTCACTTTAATTAAAAAAAAAAAGTGTGAATAGCAGAAAGGTGGCAAAGAGGCAACATCTGGAAAAAATTTAACAAATCTGCTATTTGGAGTAACAGCTTGCAAAATTAGACAACCTATAGGCATAACTACAATAGCTGATTTGTTTTTCTTTTTTAATTTAGTCTACCTAGACAATGTTGACAATATTTTATACTGTTTGTCTTGTAGAATTTCAAAACTGTGAATTGTGACGTATGAAATCCCAACTCCCACTGTGTCTTAAACACCAAAGAAAGATTATAAGATTTCTTTTTTCTCCAAAAGACTGCATGTTTCTCACACAAACATGTAATTATATCACAAGCTTATTCTGCAAAACATATCCACCATGTCATATTTACACAACCTTTCTATAACTTACCACATTAATTTAAACCACTGTTCCCTGTGATCAGAGCATTCATGCTAGGAAGCTGTTGTAGAGCAGCTTATATCCCAACAGCTACATTAGAAATTGCAAATAAGATTGTGCTCTTTTTATGGCAAAATCTATGAGTAAACTCAAAATTTAAGAAGTTTCTGCTTTGTTTCCCAAAGAAGTTCAAAAAGTTCTAACAACTGTGACTAAAATCAGATAAAGAAAAAACAGCTTGCTACTGTAAACTACTACCATAACTCAAATTACCAAATATGTAAGATTTCATTTAATGATGTGAAAATATAAATATTTTAAAATAGTGCAAACAGTAAATCCAGAACACTGAAGAACAAATTAAATAAATGAAAATACAAACAAGAACTGGTAAAGAGATGATCATAAAAGCTTTGGGCTATTAATATCTCTCGCCCTTGTAATGTTAAGGTTCAGAGAACAGTGAGAACAGCATACTAAAAGCCACCTTTCCTCATTTTAGCTCTGGTAGAGTTTATACTTGCTGTATGTCCAGTATCAAACAGAGTCAGCCAGAAGACAGCAGCAACAGCTTCACAACATTAGTTTTCTTATCTTCTATTTAGAAGAGTAATCTGTTTAGTTCTCCTAACTAGGTCTACTAACAAGTGACTTATTTTCAAAAGCGTGACAAGAATTTTTAATTTGGCTATAGTTTTTTTAAATAACTCTACAGAAATTTTCAGCTGGGGATAGATTTTCAATAATGATTAAGCTTATGCAAAAAGGGCAAAAAGAGTTCTCTTTATCCTAAAGAGAAACTGCACAACACCAAATTTTATTTTGTCTTAATTTCAAGAGATTAGATAAATGACTGAGGATACTCCTTTCATTCTTAAGAGTTCAGTTTATTTAGGATTACCAATGCAACATTTACAAATCATGAAGCTCAGATCAGAGCAAGTTTTATGTGTTCTCCTGTCAGAATTACCAGACCGCATAAATGTTGTACAACAAGCAACTTGTGATCCTAAAGCAAGTCTGCTGCCAGCAAAAGTTAAATACTGAAAGCACCAGACGGCAAATGTGAAACAAAAACCTAGTCCTGATGCACAGAAAGAAGGTAGGTTCCCTACTAGGAATATAATGCACATTATTCAAATGCACCTCTTTGACTGCCACACTACTCCCCACAGGAACCACTTCCAAACCTCAACTATGTGTGCCAGAGGTGCAGGCTGAGAGTTATCTCATTTATCCCATTATCCCACTTATAATACAGCACAGACAATTCATACAGAATAGTATACAGAAAACTGACAACTGACTTTATGCTGATCATTACATCAATTAAATAATAGTATTTACGTTACATCTGTGCACATAGTTCAACTGCACCTGGTCCCAATTAAGATGTTCTCTAGTGCTGGACTCCTTAGTCCTCTCACTCCCCTTTTCCCCAAAGATGTGCACACACACAGGCTTGCTCTGTGCTTGGTCATTCCCTGACTTGCTGTACATCCATGCCAAGGACAGCCACCAGCCATCACAGCCAGTTACCACAGCTAACGACTTGGGCTTGCCTGCTGTGCTCAGTAGAGCCTCTGTGCTTATTTTATTTAACTATGCACAGGATCTCTGCCCTGCCACTGCACCACACACAAGTGCTATCTACAGATATGCACAGATAGACAGGAACAGGTGCAATTCCTTGCTGAGTAGGCAAAACAGGATCAAGTCTAACAACTACACCCAAAACATCAGTTGCTCTTTGTTAGGACTCACTGACAGGAATACAGTAAATGCTGGAAGATGGACTTTAATATCCCCCAGATAGGCAAAAGAAGATTGCACTCAAAGCAATTCTACTCCAGAATCATTAACTTCAATTTGTTCAATATGCTTATTGCAAACACGCATGTCAAAAACCCAAAAGCTGACTTATGACATCAGTAGGTTTTGTGTCAAATTACTCCTGATGGAAAGCTACTTGAGCTCACCTTTTTTTCAAGCACCATTTTAATTTATATTGATTTTATAATCAGAAGACATTACAAGGAATAAGTTGATTACAGTATTTTCGAGCTACTGTTCATCAAAATCAAGGTATCCATAAAAATTTTTACCAGACCACCTCAACCCCATTGTCCTTTGTCATCAACCTTAGGCTGCCTTCTACCAACTACAAACTAAACTGCAACATAGCAACCCAGAGCTCTTACACATGAGCAACCTCTGGAGCCATTCTTTCTTCAAAAAGTCCAAGAAACAAACTTGTGGTATGCTGATCAGCACTCTAAACTTCCATATAACAATTTCTGTGACTTTCTTCTCCCCATTAAAAGAATTAAAACACAAAACAAAAACAGCTTGCACATAATATCTTCCAAAAAGTAGTACTCAGTTGTTCACGTCCACCTTCTCCAAGATTGGGAGGTGAAGAATAGGATAGAGAGCTCAGGGTACAGAATATTTTCCTACTGTAGGAAAAGAGCATTTGCTTTACAAAACAATAGCAATATTTACACAACAATGAAGGCAAAAAAATGTCTGGGAAAATGTATTAATACTTCCTAGGTCTTAGGACCTAGGAAGCTCAGTATTTTTCATGAGAACAAAAGATAAATACCAACTAATGTGAATGCTAAGCACACAATGAAATAAGACTTAACTGGCTGGAAATTACTTCTGTTAAAACAGAGTGCATTTTCATTTCTGTGCTGTCCAAACAGGATACTAGAACAGTGGGAAGACAAGTGATAAATGAACACCTACGAGTTTGAAAACTGCTGCAAGTATGTTTCCTAAAGAAAACAATGCAGATATCAAAGTTCTTTTATATTGATATCTCTCAAAACTTTCAGTTTCAATTGCAAAACTTGCTTCTTTTGCCTGGCTTCACTACCTGCAGCCTGAATTTGCCACATTGGAAGGGATGCCTGCATTTGCACAATAACACGACCCAGTTTGGTATGGTTAAGAGATAAATCAGCCAAAACCCACCAGCCATAACCCAGCAGGCATGCAATTTAAATCTGACAACATAGTTTTAGCATTCATGTAGGAAGTATACTATTATTACTAATTTATATGTTACTCATTACACAAACATGCATTTACCAAAAAACTTTTCTTCATTTTACTTTCTGGAACTTGAGTTAATATATAAAAGAAAAATGTAGACCTTGCTATTTAGATATAACAGAAGTAGTTAAACTGGTCAAAATAAAAAACAATGAAACCATGTCTGTATTAATTTATAAATACAAGAATTTCACTAATTTTGGTGTATTTCTACACATACAATACATAAAAGCTCATTACTGCTTATCTAAGGAGACTTTAAAAAAAATCCACATCTAATTTAAAAATTAATATACTACAATCTGTCACAGTACACTTTAACCCAAAGTTATGTCACAAAAACTCAATTTAAAATCCCATAGACATGCGCTAAATTTTAACTTTTCAAACTGACATTTTGAACTGTTAGCTTCTATTGATAGTGCCTGAAGGTCATGCTAGACATATTTGATGGAAATCATACTGTAGAACTGCACAGAAACACCAAACATCATGGTGAATTTAGGTAACTTACAAACAGCCCGGGGTTTGGTGTCTTGGATGATGAAAGCATGCCTGTCAGGATTTTTAGCAGCACCATTACTTTTAAATTGTTATTCTGAAAATCAAATTGATTTTATCTTGATGATCCAGATGTTATAAAGTGATTTGAACCACACATAATAACCAAGCAGACCTGCTGCTATCACTTGTGTACTTGGGACCAATTTCCTATTATCCTTAAAAATATATTTTACATTAAAAGAAAATTCAATTAAAAATACAAGAGAACTAGAGAAGTTTGAAGAGCCCATAATTTCCAGCTGATCATTTTAGCCACAGAGTTGCACTTAACTATCTCTTGAATTATTTTTTCATTGAAGGTGTCCTTTACTGTTAAGTCAAGATTTTGATATAACAATGTATTTAAACAATTTTAAGTTCAAGTTCACCTGTATTCAGCTATTAAAGTTTAAGTTAGCTATGCAGTATTATCCTGCACTGAGATAAAAAAAAAAAACTAGAATGACCATAGTGTAGTATCCAAAACTCAATATATCCACATAGCAAAATTCCTTTATGATGTGAAGCTTCAGATTATTACAAAGTTAATTACTGATAAAACCAGCATAAAAAAAAGTCTGCTTCAAGTAATAAGCCAGCAATCATCAGTTAGACATATGGATATGGTAGCAACTGCAGCAGCAATTTTATATAGTTTAAGTAAAATTTACATCTATAGTGAACTAAGCAAGTGATCCTGCAACTCTCCCACTACCCAAAAGTGAGGTTTAATTTTTGATAGTTTTCCTTCCACAGGCAAGAACTATTCTCAGCTACAAGTAATTCAGAGTCCAAATTTCACAATGCTAAGCACCTGATCTTAAATTCAAACCCTTGACCAAAATTACTTAAAATTAAAATTAATTAAACCAAATTACATGACAGGGCAGGGGAAGCTGGGACCAGGGCAAGGACAGGAAACATAACAATCAAATCAAAACACAGAGCCATCACTAGCTAGGGATTCCTGCAGTCATCTAACAGCACTCAAAGAGGTATGTCCCACACAGAGCAATAAGCACTTAATAAGTCAGAGACTTCATAAAAATCCAGCTTAAAATTATTTCTGCAGATACGCTGTGACTAATAACATTGAGCAAGCTGAAATGAATGCTTCTTGCTTAGTAATCTAAAACAAAAGACTGCTGCAAAAGATACGCAGATAGTTTCCACTAAATAACTGTCAAGCAAACCTTGTATATTTATTAAATAAGCAGCAATAAAAGTCAGACGTTTAGTACTGTACAGCTATCTGTCAAATAACTGTTACTAGTTCTTGTATTTTGTAATTGAGAAAAGGAACAAAATAGAGCCCAAATTCACCTCTGACATAAACAAACAGAATGAGCTTTATTACTTAAATTGCACATGACCATCTCTAACAGATTAATACAACAATATCACTCAAAACAAAACAGCATATAAAACAGCAAGTAGTTCTTTAGAGGGCTTTTCAGACAAGGCCAATTCTATTACAGCTTATGTCTACAGGGAAAAAAGTATCACTTAGGAGTTATACCTGAAGCACAAATTAAGCAGTAAAAACATTAGTATGGCTTAAACAGATGCAGTTAAAAAAAACTCCTAGGGCCAAACACCATAATGACACATTTAAAATTCTCACATTTAAATTTCTCACCTGTTCTCCAATTCTAATACCTGAAAATCCTAGAGACTAAAAATCTTAACTCTGGACTAAAAATGCTGTATTTGCAACATCCTTTTTCATTTGCAGCTTCATGCCCCCTTTCTGCCTTCAACAAGCAAGCTAAAGTTCAAGTTTACCTAAAAGCATTCTGCTCAGAAACAAGACTCCTTCGTACAGTCCATCAAACAAATGATCTGGTGTTCTGCATAAACCAAGACATATCTTAACAGAAGACACATATGCCTTGCATAATAAAAATAACTAAAAGGAAGACAAAACAGACAAACAGCACATCATCTGATTATTACATTATTGGAAACGGAAACATTAGCAGGAATGTTGGTACTTACTGTGCCTGGCTCTCTGTCTGCTCCCGCAGTAACCAAGAAATGGACAGACAAGCCCGTTCAGACACAGAGGCAAGAACAGAAATAAAAAAGGGGGGAAAAAAATTAGAACACAAGCCACAAACAGTTTTAAAATGGCTTTTATTTATATAAGTCATTGCACATTCCTAATACAGTGATTTCCTGAAAATTACAGTATTTTGTAAACATGATTTACAGTTTAACCATACACAAAGGCTAGTTTTATTTCATGACAGAATAAATTATTTTCTTTTCAGAAATTAGTCAAGTGCAATTTTGCCCAATATGAGTACTAGAATTTAAGCTTATGAAACTTAACAGATGCAATTATCTAAATCTTGAACACATTTACTTCAAAATTTAAATTCTTGTTCCCCCTACCTTCCCACCCACCCATTTAACAACATTACTTTCTTTGAAAAAAATCACCATTATGCAGTTTAACAATTTTCCACAATATGGTGCAGGCCACTGCTATTACAACTAAACATTTACCAGGATGTCAAAAGGCCCTGCAAAGTACAGAGCAGGTGACACCTAGTGATCCCCTTTAAAATATTGAAAAATTCCAAGCTGAATTTTGCTTCAGTGGTTTATATGCAGACATTTTAAAGTTTGCCAACAGTTGTTTTTCATTCTATATAACTTGAATTCTTTAGAGATGCACATAATTTGCAGCAATGCGCAAATTTGACAATGTCCTAATCAGGCCTGCCATGCCTCTCACCTCTGTGGTGGTCTGCATCGTGATGCTTCTTGTCATCTTTTATTGCCAAATGAGACTGCCCACCCAAAGCACTGGAGAGGGCAAGAAGGCCAGCACTGCTTCCAAGTGGAGGGATTCCTGGAGGCTGAAGTCCTGATGGATGCGGCGTTAGAGGCACTGGAGGTCCATGGCCATGGGAGAGATGCTGAGCCTGCAACTGCTGCTGCTGTTCCCAGCGGTATCATCATCCCCAGAAGAACAATGTACAGCACATAGTTTGGGAAGGATAAGGCAGAAGTTTGGTTAATTATCGAGAATCTATAGTGGAATTTTGACATTTATTTGCTTCCTCTTAATCTAGCCCCACTATAACCCACCACACTATATACACTGCATTGTATCATGCTGTCTGAAGAAAAACTCTGCTCACGTCCCAGAAAAACTAGCTGGATACTTGTTTTGCAGCCTGATACATAAGTTCAGCAACTATAGGTTGTTTTGGGCAGCTACTGCTACAGCATCTCTGGCAACAAAGAACAGCAGCAGAATAATCAAATACCTTTCCCTTTTTAGAGAAAGTAGTATCACTGCTCTGAAAAAAAAAAGTTCCAGGGGCAAGATTAATTTAAATTCACATCCCTCTCTTCCCTCAGTTTGGAAGCAGCAAGTGCCTTTCTATCCTGAATATTCAAGAATGTAAAAGACATTATGAATTTCATATTTAGTGAAATTTAATTTGCATTTTATTCCAGCCAAGGTTTTTAAGGGAAAGAGGGGAAATTATTCATGACTTAACACTCTGTTTAGGAGCCAGCTTTGAGCTGAAAATCCACGTATTTTAGATGGCATGGAATTCTCAACAAGAAACATGGTATTAATGAATACCTGTTCTAAAAAAAGCTTGCAAGATCAAAATCATAATGAATGGACATACAATCCTGTCACCAATCTGCTAAAATAATCTGTAAGTAATTTTAGAAACAGAGTTTTTACATTATTTTACATGTCTTACCCATAGTTTAAATATTAAGATATTTTCTAGTTAAAGCTTCCATGGTTTTATTAATGTTTACCAAGTTCAGCTATCCATTTAATTTGCCTAAAATGCTTAGCACAATTTTTTTTTTTTAGAAAATGAAGCTCCAAAAGCACCTTTAGTTTAGTCATAGCTCCCATAATCTGCTTCAGGTTAACAGGTATTCTGCCTCTCTCTCCTGCTCCCTTCTGTCTGGGCATATGAATAGAAGACAGAACAATTCTCTCCACCTTGGCCACTCTCTACTATCCCTCTGTTCAAGGAAGATACCAGGAAAAAGCTAGAGTGCCATCCAATTCATGGGATCGAAAAGGAGACAAATAAACATATGTCTGAACAGGATGAACTCAAGTTTGACCAGGTGAATGCTAGTGGTCCTGTAATAACATATAAAATTTTTACAGTACTAGTGGCAGCTACTGAAATCATACCTGGATTGCAGCTTACAATATTTCACCCATTGTACCAAAAAAACTGAACTCAAAAAACACAGAAATATTTTATCTATTTCTTTAGGTGTGAAGTCTTTTCAAGACAACCTGTCAACAATAACTGTACAACATCTGCTGGCATATGAATGAATTTACTTATTACTATTTATATATATTACTACTGAATGCCACTTTTACTTTACTTTAATCCCATCCCAAGACATGCCTTGAGCTGTTTATAAAATTATGCAGACACAGGGGCTGACATTCAAGGACTCTACACTGCACTTGCTAATTTTTCACTTTTCTGCTGTCCCAACTGTCATGCAGCAATCATTTACTTATTTTGAATTACAATGCAATCTTTAAATTTACCACAATCCTACCACAGTCAATTCTATAAAGCCACAGATTTACCAAATCTTTCTCACACCACATGTCAGGAATATATTTTTGAATGCTGCATAAAAAGCCATGCTAGTCTACACTTCAAAACATACATCTGATCATTACCCTTTTCAATATGTTTAGAAAACAAGGTAAAAGAGAACTTATTCTTCTAATTTAATGTGTTTACAGAAGGCAACATTTTGAAGGAAGCATTAGGAATCATTTTGATCTTAAAGCAGTTAACACAGTAGACCATTTTCTACAGTATCAATCAGTTTTTGCTAATGAAGCTTCACTTAACTGAAGAACCATCAGTAAGGAGCACTGTAAGGTCTGACAGGACTGCAGAGGTTTGGTTTGGGGGTTTTGCTTGTTTTTTGAATCCAGCCTCTAAAGAACAATATGACATCCCTCTCCACACTTAACCAAGACTTCAGTAGTTTCCAGCACATTTCCTCAAAACAGATGATAACCTGTTATTTTGGCAGCCTCTCTCAGAGATGGTGATTTCTTCACCTCCTTCCTCACTGACCATTTCAGCCAGGTCAGTCATCTGCACTCTAGCTCTGAGGCAACTTCAATCAGCAGTACTGTGCAGCATTTCTGGCATCGGTCTTACTTGTCCCCAGCTGCACTATCACCCCATATTACCTAGTTTTGTGTGCAACTGCCTAAGAATAAAAAAGTTATTTATTCCTTCCAAACTGGTTTCATGGAGAAAAGCCTCCTCCCTTCTCCAACAATAAGCTCAAACTAGCTTCTTTTGCAGATTGCCCACTGAAAGGTTGAAACAGGGAACATGAGTTAAATTGTTTCCATTCTTGTCCCTACCATTTGCGAAGTGTACGAAGATAACCCTTATTCATCTTTCTCCTGCTTGGTTTAATTAACAAACAAGTTAACCCACTTGATTTCAGGAAGCACAGGTTAACGTTTTAAGAAATGTTAGGGGCATGTTACCTACCATTTCCCTGGCTCTGGTTTGTAGCCTACATACCACACATTATGAAAGTCTGAGAAATGAGGAACAGATTAATGCTCTATAAAAGGTTCTGAAGCTGAGAGTGGAAGGGTTGTGTCCTGTGCTCACTAGTGGTATTGCACACAAATAGTGGGGAGCAATGGGTAAGGTGTGGTGTGAGAGCTGCAAGTGCATTGCAAAGCTGCTCTGCACATTTTTGTAGCTCTGCAGATGGTTATTTACAGGCATGGTACGCAAAGATCCATAAATATGGCACATGAAGCTAACTTAAAACTGAAAAACTGAAACACTGATCATGGTCTTTTAAGTCACCAAAGTTATGTCATGATTTCATGTTTATTATCTGATGTGCATTGCTGTTCAGGTCTTTCATATCCTGATTTATTTCTTATGTGCTATTTATTCATAACAGGTTTGAAGTTCTCCCTAAGAGACAAGGGATCATCCATAAAGATGATCCTTTCCAGAAGTTCATATTTGTTTTATTTAAAAAGCTTTAATTTTTAAAAGCATATTGTATTATCTTTGTAGAAGGGATAAAAGGAATATGTACTGCACACAAAGGAAGAAAATAAAGACCAGGGGGAGGGATAACAGCAATGTTCACCAGATGCATTTAGTAACTAAACATTTGCTATAGTTCCTACAAACAATTATGTTATGCATATAATCACTTTCCCATCACTTCAAAGACACTAATGCCTGCTCTGTAACCTTTTAAGAGCTTAGCAGCAGTGAGATATAAAATGGAGTAGGCTGGCAGCAGTATCATGGTCTACTAGGCATGTTCATTAGCAGTTAATTAAAAACTAGACATCTGCCATAAGAAATGTGCTCAAAAAAGGATGAGTAGCAGGTCTGTCTTAGTACCAATTATTATCATTACTTGCAGAGCAAAGGCTGTGTCCACTTTCAGAGGAAAGTGGGAAGGTAGAGAAGAGCACAATGATGCATACTTAAGTGACTGCACTTAAGATAATTAGCCACAGCAGTGATTTTAAAAATATCTGTAGTTCACCCACCATTTCGTTGCAAACTCAGAAGTTCTTAATATTTGCAAAGGGAGAAAAGGAATTACAAACTCATATATATTACTGTACTGTTTAGATGTAGGTTTTATTGCCTCAGGTTTTTATTTCCCGGTGTCTCCATAACTAAACCATAAAGACCCAAAACTTGGCATATAAAAAACAGTGTTACTGTTTCTGAGCAAGCACCTCCTAACAATTTTAAAGGTATTCATAAAACCAGTATTGCAAATACAACCTTTCAAAAAAGGAAGTAACTCAAGCCTATGCTCCTGTCACATCCCATTTTTTCCCCTCATCCTAAAAAAAACGAAAAGCCCTGTATGTACAAACCACAGTACCAGCAGTCAAATTTGGCAGGAAGAAACTCAATAGACACTCTAAGCTGTTAATTAATACTTACATTTAAATTTCTATAAGTACCTTCCAAAGATTATTTCAGCTATAGGGTAGAACATATTTCAGGACAACAATCACTTGGAAGAATATATTCACATTCTTCTACAAAATGACTATATCCATGGACATGGGAAGAGCAAAATATACCATCTACTTATGGCTTCTTTGAGGCATGTCTTTGATATGGCCCCTCACAAAATTCTTGCCACTCAAACAAATAGTTAATTGAAGGATGGATTATTACATGGATGAGGAACTGGATGGATGACTGCATCTGAAGCGTCAATGAAACTAAACCTGAAGAGTCAATGGTTTCACACCTCTGTGGAAAACAGTAATAAGCGGTGTCCCTCAGAAGCGTAAAATGTGACCAACACTACGCAAGACCTTCATCAATAACACGGGAAACGGGACTGACTGTGCCTTCTGCAAGTTTGCAGATGACACCAAGCCGTGCAGTGCAATTGATTCACTTAAGGGGTGACATCGAGATGGACTTTGACAGGCCTGAGAAGTGGGACCATCTCATGAAGTTCTCAAGATGCTCCAAAGGGCCAAACACAATGTCTGGCACCTGAGCTGTGACAATTCCTAGACTGGGGGATGAAGGGCTTGGGAATGGGCCTGCTGTAAAGGACTGGCAGGTGCTAGAAGATAAATCATCGGATTAGTGCATCTGCAACCTAGAAAGCCAACTGTATACTGGGCTGCATCAAAATAATTTGGCCAGTAAGTCAAAGGAAGTGGTTCTGTTCCTTTTCTTCCCTCTACGTCATGAGATGCTCACTGGAGTACCATGCCCTGCTCTGGGGTCTACTGTGCAAGAAAGACATTAACCTGCTACAGCAGGTTCAAAGAAGGCCCACAAAAATTATCCGAGAGGGTTGGAACACCTTTCCTAAGTAAAAAAGACAAAGTTGAGTTTCTTTAGCCTGAAGGCTCCAAAAAGACCTTACTTTGATCTTTATATACAAAGTGGGTCTGTAAGAAAATTTTTACCATGGTCTGTAGCTACAGAACAAGGCTTGTGGCTTTACAGTGAAAGGTGGTAAGTTTACATTGGACACAATGACAAAACTTTTATGTTGTGGGTGGTGAGACACTGGATGCCTCATCCCTGGAAGTACTCAAAGTCAAGGCTGGATGGGATTTTGGGCAACCTGTCTCATGGAAGATGTTCCTGTCCCATGGCAGAGGGGTTTGATTTGATCTTTGAATGTTTCTTCCAATCCAAACCTTTCTATCATAGGTAAACAGATTTATTTATGAAATACCAAATATGCACTGCTTACTGCTCCATTTCCCAGTTTTGCTTTGGCAGCAGCTGTCATGTTTCCTTCTCGATGCTTCTACATGTTTCTTTTTCCTTGATAACATCACCATACAAAATGTGTTAATAGTCCCCACAAGACACTTCCTTCTCACCTATTTCAACCCTAATCTTCAATATCACTACAGCAATTTACAAAACTAAGGTCTGAGTCTGTGAAGAGTGGCTCATACAGCAGACAGCTGAGATAACATTCATAGACAACTCCACAGGCTAGAAAAATGGACTCTCAGGAATCTCATGATGTCCAACAAGGGCAAGGGCAATATCCTACACCAGGAGGAACAATACCATAAACTCATATATGTTGGGATCCACACAGCTAGAAAGCAGTTTTGCAGAAAAGGTCCTTCCATACCAAACTGTGCATGAGCCAGCAGCAACGTTCCTTTGTGGAAAAGCAGATGAATGGCATCTTGGGCTGCGTTAGACACGTATTGCTAGCAGGTCTAGGGAGAGGAGCCTTCTTCTCTACTTATCATGGTGGGAACTACAGCTGGATTACTATACCCTGTTCTGGGTTTCTCCTTACAAGAGACATGAACAAAACAGAGAGCATCCAACAATATGTCTAGAGATGGCTAAATAGTCCCAGGTCTCTCAGCCCCACCTCATATGACATACCCCAGTCCCTTACCTTTATAGCCCATCACCATATAGCCCAATGAAAGACAAGAGGCAATGGGTACAGACTAACACATAGGAGGTTTGTCTTGAACATTAGAACACACTCATTTTTGACCAAGCCCTTGCACAGGCTACCCAGGAGCTTTGGAGTTTCCACCTTTGAACATACTCAAAAGCTGTATGGACGTGGTCCTGCATGATTGGCCCTAGGTGGTCCTGTTTCAGCAGGAGCAAGTAGATCAGATAACCTCCAGTGGTCTCTTCCAACCTTACCAATTTTATGATTTGCAGACTGCAGAATCACAGAACACTTGAGGCTTCAAGGGACCACAGGGAGACATCTGGTCCAACCTCTCTGCTCAAGCCAGGTCATCCTAGAGCACATGGCACAGGATTCTGTCCATGTAGTTCTTAAATATCTCCAATGAGGGAGACTCCAAAACCTCTGGACAATTTGTTCCAGCACTAGGTCATCCACAAAGTAAAGAAGTCCTTCCTCATATTCAAATGGAACTTCCTGTGCATTAGTTTGTGACAGTGGCCTCTTGTTCTATTGCTCGGCACCACCAAGCAAAGCCTAGGTTCATCCTCTGACAACCTCTCTTCAGATACTGATAGACAATCATGAGGACATCATTGTCACCTCAATCATCTCTTCTCGAGGCTGAACAGGCCCAAGTCTGCAAGCCTTTCTTAACAAGTGAGATGCTCCAGTTCCTTAATGAACTTTGTAGACCCCTGCTAGTGACGGGCCTGCCACTAGACCACGTGCCAATTCTCATTGTTTAAACAAGTTTTAGAAAGGTGAGCCAGGTACCACTATAATGTCTTAATTTTCTAACTACTTCCTTTGAAATATTTGTTTATTTTGGTCAATTTGGTTTCCTCGCTTCCTTATCTTCTAAATCCTCTATTCTGACAGGAAGAAAGCCACACTCTATGACAGTAAACAAACTCTAAAGTGCCCACTACTACATGTCTAGCTAATGAGCCAAGAATGTGGGTTTGTAGAAGTTGCTTGAAAACTATCCTTATGTGAACAAGCCACAGTGCCTAATGTAGGAAGAAAATGCCCCTTCAGAAATAAAGAATAGTGTCTTCAGCAAGTTTCCTCCATCTATAAACCACAATGAAATGTCATTGTACTACAGAAATTTAAATCCATAAAAGGACAACATTGACAAAAGCTATTCAAAGCCGTATATTTCACACATACAGAATTTGTGTGGCAGTAGCATGATTATTTAATGGCCCAACTGTCTCATGGATAAAATCCTGTTCCTTTTTCATGCTTTATTAAAGGAGATGTATAGGGTAGGGTCTTGGGGTCTTCACACTGATTTTCCACTCCCACAAAAAAAAGCAAATGAAACCCCACAACTTTATTGGGAAGAAAATTTATGCCAGAAAGCAAATATCCAAGTCAGAAAGAAGATGTAAGTTAACTCAAGCCTGTTAAATTTCTGAACAGAAAGCTCTTCAGAGTTTTTCCCCATTTCCTGTTTTCACTTGCTCAGACACAAACCACACTAATGAAGTATCAATTGCACAACAACATTTTTAAGCAGTAAAGGGTTGCATAAATTGCGTCTCATAAAACAGAAAACTGATACTATACTGGGATAAAGGCACCTTGTCATACACATTCCCCAAACATTCCTTTTTTCACAAATTAATTTCAGCTCTAAGGTAACTGAAATAAGACAGAGAAGCTGCATTTCAGTGCTCCACTGTAAGTACAGCAAGCTCTTGTGTCACTTTAACTATTAAAATTAAAAAATAAGATACAGAAGGTCCAGCAACATGCTCAAAGTAATCCATGAACCTACCTCAAAACAACATGAAGCCTAACTGGAAGCCTGGACCCCAAGGTTCAAAATGACTCCACTATTGTTTAACTTGCTTATTAGTGACTTGGACAAAGCGACAGACGCCTCCTCAGCAGGTCACTGACAACATAGAGCTGGAGCAGTGGCCATACCCGAGAGTGCAGCCCTTCAGAAGGGCCTCAAAAGGGTGGAGAGACGGTCAGAGAGGAACCTTCTGAAATTCAACAAGGGCAAATACAGGGTTCTGCACTGGGAAGGAATCACCCCAAGCACCAGCACAGGCTGAGGCTGATCTGTTAGAAAGCAGCTCTGTGGAGAAGAACCTGGGGGTCTTGGTGGAAAACAAGCCATCCATGAGCCAGCAGTATGTCCTGGTGACCAAGAATGGTGTCCTGGGATGCGATAGGAAGAGCAGTGCCAGCAGGACAAGGGAAGTGGCTTACATTCTGAAATATTTTCTACTTTATGAGAAATTTTGAATTTTTTCAACATGAAGAGAAAAAAAATTCTTCCAACACCAGAAAGGCTTGGGTTGCTCTTAATTACATGGCCCGTAACAGTACATACACAGAATATTTGCTGAAGCACAGGATCCCACTCTTAAAGTTTAATACTACAGCTGGTTTTACACCTACAGAACTAAGAAACAGGTCTTCAATGCTTCCCAATGTAATTCAAAAAGCATTTAAAAATTAATATTCAAGGGTAATTTATTAATCATTGATTAGTTTCCACATTACCACTATATATCACAAGGGAGAAAGGACCCTTAGTATAAATCTGAGCAGCAACTCTTATCTTCTCTGGGTCTTCTTGTCTTACTGTAAACAGCTAGGTTTCACTGCTTTTCCTCCTGGCATCTTCAAGGGCAAGCCCAGGCATCAGAATTAGAAAGGTAAGAGATAATACACTTCAGATCACTTTTGTTAATAGTAAATGACAGGTGTGGGTGGCCCCACCCAAATGATTTGCCACCACACCCAGTGAATAAGCCCATCAGCTGTTTTTCCACTAAAGTGACCAGCAATTAACTATTTAAAAATTTTTTTGCAATAACTCTTAAATGGCAGGATTTCCCATTATCATAGAGGGAATAATCATATAGCACTGCCAGCAGGACTGGCGTTTTCACCAGAGTAGGTCAGCAGTAGCAGCCTCTAGGTTGTGGAGCCTCTGTGGATCATCCCACCGCACGTAGGCAGAGCCCTGCAGCGAGGATGAAGGGCATCGCCAGCAGATGGAATTCTTCCAGTTCACTGACATCTTCTCCCCAAGGTGCATTAACACTCTCCTACCATAGCTGCACCCACACAAAGGCTTTTGTTGATAGAAAAGGGTTTTCTTCCTTCCCCTGTGCTTTTAGGCAATGCAAGTTAACCTAAAACTCTGTAGGTTGTACCACGTGCAGACCCACTGAAGTATGAGTAGAGCAACACAACAAGCAATTCACAAACAAAAGAAGCCCTTTTGCTTGTCTTACTTTTTATGTATGTGCAAACAAACCATACTTTATATGACATATACACAATATTTTACATCTTAATATATCAGTAATATAGCATTACATACTTTTACTATATATTACATGCACTGTTCTGTGTATGTTACATATATATTGAGTGTTTATACTTCTATGGAAAAATACAGATCTTCAGTGTGTTTGTACATATAAAAAATGTGTATTCCAGGGCTCATTTAATAACAATTCCTGTCTCAAACACTTAGCAAAAAAAATCCCAAAAAAACCCTCAAACACATAGCAAAAAAATCCCAAAAAACCAAACAGAACTGAATCAGAAGACCACGTTTTTAAGGGTCCTTGTATTATGTTATTTACCTTGTTTTTAACTTAGATAAAATATTGTTGTTGTTTTTTGTTTTTTTTTTTTTATTTCTTAGGCTAAATTCTGAAGAAATAAGGGATAAACAGCAAAGCTGAAAGGAACCAAGAGAAAAGGACTGCCAAAATGGAAGAGCCAGACAAGCCTTTGTAAAAAACAGATGCCACAGGACATGAAGGGTAGAGTCAGAGTCACCACAGAAAAAATGATCCTTGCTTGGGAAAACATGTCACCACCAAAGGACTTCCCAGACTCTAAAATAAAGTAACAAATTCAGAACCACAGTCTAAAAGTGGCAGAAGATGACCTTAAAATCTCCTGATCCAGACAAGAAACAAAGGTTTTCTGAAACCAGTCATGTTCCTCTATCACTGTCAGTGTAAGTCAGTTCAAGAGCAAAGCTTTTCTTTAATTTTAGACAAGTACATATTGCCTTCTCTGAAGGCTCAGATGCAAGCCTGAAGTCTCTAGAATGAAGCTGTCAGCACACACTGCTTCTGCTCTGCAGAAACTGCCAGCACATTTCATTTCTGCGGCAATCATAAATTCCTGCTATTACTCACCTTCTAACCTCAAATCTAGAATTTGCCTTTTTAGCTACTGTTAGCATACCACCACCATCCAACAACACTTCAAAAGCATGCTCCTACTGCACAGTTGCCAAAAACAACTAGCTCAAGCATGCACCAATTTGGAAATGACTTACAGATATTACTCCAGAGAGTTTTATTACTGATGCATGATTATCTTAAAAAGTATTTATTTTCCTTCCAGGCTCTTTTAGTCTCCAGAAATTTAACTCTTGCTGAACATGACAGAAATTATTAAGTAGCAAGGCTTTTTGTAAATTAAAATCCAGAAGTTAAATAGAGGATTTGAAATTATAGTCAGTATCCTTTTGTCCCAGCTACTACTAACTACAAAAACATTTCAGAGACACCAACAAATGAAAAATATGACAGTCATAAGAAAAGCAGTGCACCAATCTTTATTTAGTGTTCCAAGCCAAGACCAGAAGCTTGTATGTTTTCTCTACATACCATAACAACTTCAACACACCAAACAACAATTAATTCTGAACATGCATTTAAGCACTTTTGGTAATTCTTGCTTTTACTTTCTCACTACTGCTCCTTGTAAGTACTCAATCTGAAGAGCCAGTTAGCCAGTACCTTTATAAATAGTACGAGATACTGTTTCAAGTAGTTGAGTATTATTTTCAGGCAATTAACTGTTATACAAGATAGCAACCTTGGTAGTTCAGCAAGTACTCTGAAAAATTAAAAAACAATGCAGTTACTAGATAGCAGAAATTTTGCAATTGAAACAAACTCTTATGCACATTGCAGAGTTACTGTGGAAAAATACTGCAGAAAACTGTGGAAAAACCACGTCTTTGTTGTGCCTTTACTATTTCCTAAAATTATCCTAACAGCCTATGCTAGCCTCTCTGTATTAAAGATTAAGGAAAAGCAAGCTTCTTGTCTAGTCCTCCCACAGAGTCCCTGTCTCAAGTCTGTCCTGCTCTTCTTCCACGAAAAACACAGCAAGCAGGTTTCTGTTTTCTTGTACAAATCCAATGTTCACTATTTACATACTTGTAAATATTAAATATTGTGTCACCCTATTCTTCCTCCACCTGCATATTCCTCTGCACCCCCCTACTCTCAAGCGACTCCATTATTGACACTGGCACCTAGTTAGAGGTATATTTTGCCTGTGCAGTCCACATCACTCCCATCCATGCAGTAGCAATTAGTTCACCTCAGTTTATCACTGTTTTCTTCTCAGAATCTGCATGGTTCATTCTTTGCACCACTTTTACTGCAAAGCAGGCCAACCTGCTGCTCTACATTGTTCAACATACTAACTCCCAACAACTTCCTCTACTCCTACTCAATGCTGGGATGGGACAGCTCCATGAACATAACCATCCTTTGTCCTTACTCAACTAACTTTACATTTCTTTTCTCCTCATTCGCAGTCCAAGCTGAATTTTTCTTTTGTCTGCACCAACCAATTCAGCTCTCCCACCCAACTCCTTCCTCCTCCCAACATATATTTCCAACTACTTTCCAGACAAGTACTGAAGGTTACATGACAGTTTATCTCACCCTACTGACTCTTTGTCTTCTCCAATTCCCCCATATATCTCACTAAGCACGAAAGTAAAGCAGACATTTGTAAAAGGGAAAAATTATGTACATCTCTTCATTTTGTCTCCTTTTGCTTAATAACTTCATTTTTATGAATATTATCCACTTCAACACTATCTTCAAAGTAGGTAAGCTATTCTGCTTATACATTTGAATCGAGAGGTGAGTTGAATCACTTTCTAGAGGAAGTAATGCTTTCCTCTAGGACTAAATAACTTACCCTCTGTTCCAATTACATATATGAATACATGCACGTACTGCTCCAACTACATTCTGCAAATTCTTGCTTTCAACTGCACTATTTCAGCATTTGTATCCAACTTCAGTCCCTTTTATTTCACCAAAATCAATCTTTCTAAACCAGTCTAAACCAAATCATTTGGAGCCAAGTATACACAAAATGAATCAATCAACTCTTCAATATCAAATCCTTTTATCTAACCCTTCCTGAAACCACATGTTCCAATTAGACTTTCTTTTTTTCACTATTATCACACACATGTTTTACCACCAAACTTATTTCACCTCTGCTGAAAAACAGACTAGTTTTGAGATCTACAGCATTCAAAGTGTACAAAATATATCCCCAACATCCACTCAGTAAAAAGTAATCTAGCAAGAGGTATCAACTCACATTTGATACTTCAGATGTTATGTCATAAGAATCTGCCTTCTCTCTGCACTCACATTTGCAGCTGCATATCTTCAGGCTTTCGGACTAGTTAACAATATTTTTGTTCAACTGTCATACTTTCACTCCTTTCCTGAAAGCTCTTAGGCTTCACAAATTTGCAACTGTATACTCAGTCTCACCTATAACTTGTAGTTTAGATACTAGATCTTGATGAGAGCCAGCTGAAGTTCTCTTGTTTTTCTTTTTGGGCAAGATCCAAGGTGAAGCTTTTTCCATCCATCCCACATGAAGCCTTGCAAGACAAGGGAGGTCTGGCCTGCACCGCAATTCCATTTGACTTTTGGATGCAATTTTGCCCTCTCCAGAATGACTGAGAATACCTTCTTCTGCAGAAAATTGTCTTGTTGAGACACTATCATCCTTGTTTAGATACTACCTTCCTCTATATTGCTGTTCCAAGATTCTTCATTTCCCATCAGTCCACAGAGACTGGGTGTGTGGGGGTGGGGTGTCAAGAGGCAACCAAGTTTGATTAACACCACGCTTTCATATTTTACACACTTTCTCCCAGATTTTCTCTTTTGAGTAGGTCAAGCTACCAACACATATCAATACCACTTCCATATTTTTCGCCAAGTTTAGTGGCACTAACAGCAAAAATCTGACCATCATTAGGGACTGGTATTTCGAGAACACTCATTATCATGCTGACAAGTACCTTCCTCCCTAGCTATCTAATTTAAACTGGTAAACTAAGTTGGGAGCCTTTGTATTCTTAAAGTGACTATCATGAATCCTAGGATAAAACTAAGGTTTCTGTGTGTTCTAAAATATGAAGAATAACCCAGGATGTTGCTACACAATAGAGCTCCTATTGCCAGAGTTCAGTAAGACTTGCAGTTACGGAGTTTACGTTAAAAGTGAGGAGAGTGTCTTGTTCTCACTAGATCTCATTTTATTTAATTTAAAAGAACTAGGCAATTTCGCCTTCCTCAGCACATAATGCAGATCATGCCTGAGAAGGATCTCAAGTAATGCTACAGCTGCTTAGCTCTTCCCTTATACTAAATTCTGCATTCATTTCTGCTCTAGTCTGTATTTCTATTTTATAATGAAATATACAGCCTAGTTATTTATAGGCTTTCTAAGGATTAACTACACACTCATAAGAATAAACCCTCAAGAGGTTAACCTCATCCTCTTAAGCTTCACACACTACAATCCCAGAGATAGCTGGCAACCACAGCAAAGAGAGAAAAAATAATCCCACATCTTGCTAATCCTTTAGCCAATCACCTCATGCAACAGTGGAGAGGACTCTCGGAGGCCAACAACTCAATCTGTCTCAAGAGAACTGTCAATCCAAAAGATACATATTTCACTAAATCATTAGCAACCCACCTCAACAGGAAAAATAAGCCATACCTGGCTTCTCAGTGGTATGCTGAAATCATGCATCAAAAATACAGTGCTGAAGAAAGTTTCCTGTTTGCTGCTTGTATTTCTCATTCAGATATTTGCATATTCTACTCAAAAAACTAGATTATTGATTGGGAAGTAAATCTAATCTTCCATTATTCACACCTAGACATACCAATTTAACTGTCACTTATACTCCCTAACATGAACCTGTTATTTTCTAGACATATCTCAAGAGAACAACCCCACAAAAAAACCAAGCAAACAATGAAGCAAAGCACAAAAAAACCCAAACCACCCACAAAAAATCCAAAACAAACCTTCAAGTTACACCATAATAGTCTACCTAATTCTTTCATACCATGATCTAGATTCTTCCTTAACTGCCCAAGTGGACACTGCCTGAAGCTAGAGCAAGGCCAAGGAGCTAATGAGGGTACTTAACCTTTTAGTTAAGATTCCTACTTTGTTCATTATTTATCTACCAAAATTGCTACTTCATTCTAGTCTAATACAATAATATTAAATGGTGCTATTAAAAAAAAATTTGAAAAGAGATTGTTTAGCCACACTGCTAACCCACAGCTGATAGTAAAAGCCTTCAAGAACATGCAGGATGAGTCTAAGGCCAGGAGTATGACTGTTAATAACCAAACATCATGCAAGATTTTTTCCTGAAGTAAGAATTTTTAATCAACAGAGAAGATTAACACTGCTTGCAAGCTCACTGAGTCCAACTATATTACTTTTTAAAAAAAAAGTGTCAATTTATTCACTCTGTTTTGTACATGCTTAATATACACCTATTCCAAAGCCTGGCTTTTGATTTTGTAGTCAAATTCTCTGAAAAATCCTGGTCCTGTGAGACTATAAGTCCTTATCCTCATAGTCTGTCCCCTAATAGGCTTCCCTCTTTTCAACTGGAAATAAAAAGTATAAAATAAATATAGTTCAAAATCATTTTGTAGTCAAAACATTTTTCCCAGTAATTTAAAAGTCTTTATTCCCTTCCAGAATTCACACATTGCACAGGAGTAACATGAATGTCTCTAACTGAAGAAAGCCAACTGGGAAACTCTTGAATCATCTGGTGTCAGGAAAAAATGGCCCTTAAGGACAGAAAGGAAGAGGGGGAAAAAGGCAAATCCTGGCAAAAATGCAGAATTTTATTTACTCAAGAGAAACCAGGCAAGTTAGTACCAACCAGCTAGCAAAATGAAATTTCCCTCCTATCCTCAAGAATTATGATATGCATGTATTTTAGGTACTGTGACACCAGAAGCCCCTCGATCGCATCTTCTACTGTTACAGATTGGTCCAGCCTATTTGAATCCTGAAAAGCAGTTTGATGATCTTTCATGCCCATAATAGGTGTCTAAACCGTTAAATTACTATATTTTTTCTTATCTTGCAAGACACTGCACTTTAGCAGCATGGCCCTTCCATTGTTCTTTACACTAAGTTGGGCCCCTGAACAATACTGACAGCTGCTATCAAACTGTGCCGTGCTCACCCTCTGTGCAGCTGCCGCTTGTAGGAACAGACAGGCTTCTGATGTGTCCTCCCCTCTGGGGAAAGGGCTTGACACCCTGAGTGCTCAGCGAGGGGGAGCAAAGGTCCACTGAATTGTCAGCCTGATTTTATGCTATTCAGATTTTCCAGGACATACACCGTCCCTTTCAAACAAAACCAAGCATATATCAGAGCATGAAACTCACTGTGCGGCACAAGGTAACTGTTGATTAATAAGACTGTAAAAGATCACTGGGACATACATCTAATTTTAGCATTATGTAAATGCATGCACCTACATGGTCAAATGAATTTTGTGCCCAGCATGTTAATTTCCTCACTTACAGTTTTGGATTGGTATGGCATCATTCAGGAGTCTTTCATAAGACACAAGAAAAGTATTTCTTCAGGTAAATCTTAGATGATTATAAAACAAAAAAGTTAGAGCCTAGTATTCCTGCTTCCAAAGAGCTTTCCTCCCTGCTCCCCCAAAAACCCCAAAGTTCTTAATTGCATGTGGTACTTGTAGATCCTATGGCTTTTGAGACTGTATTGTGCAGACATTAAAAAGAAGTAGATAACATGCTTGAGACAGCAAAATTTGGTTTGTCTAAGTAGCACTATTTTAAGGCAAGAAAGAATCTTTAAAAATATGTTTTAATATGTTTCCTTTTACTACATAAACTCTTTTTTAAAACTAGTTCATAATGAAGGGTTTTCCATTCCATTTTTATCCTTAAGAAGCAATTTGTTTTAAAAAATGTAAGAAAGTACAGTTCTCTAATCTTTGCTAATCAAATACCACAAATGTACACGTGGTATTTCAAAGATGAAATCAGGTCTCCATAAACTAATTCATTAAACAAGTAAAGCAAAGAGGAGATTCTGACAAATACAGATGTAATGGTGTGGGTTTCTAAGATGTGATTAGCAAATCAACTAAGTAACAGTCAAAATTTGATACGAAGGAAAAACAGCACAGATTTGAAGGGGGGCTATGTTTATGCAAAGCTAATCTGTCAAGTGTAATAAAGCAGCTTGAATAAAATTTAAGCTGAAAATCCACTGAAGCTCCCCATTTCAGGGAGAAAAAGCTATTAAAAAGAAATGAAGGTCACCCTCCCAGTTTATTTCACCTAATTGACTGCCAATAGCTTACCACAGGCAAACCGACTGCAGATCTGCAATTGAGAAACTGATGAAAGGAGCATTTTCAAGCTGAGGCTCATTCTTTTAATCCCCCCTCTCTCCTATTTTTTTTTTCCATCTCCAGTTGGGATGTAATTTTAAGCACAGATGGATTAACTGGTTCCATTGTCTGTAGACGTCATTGGACTATGGCACTGTTAATCCGTACAGCAGCATGTCTAATTATCATTACAAAGTGTCTGAGGGAACTATAAAGACCAGCAGGGCATCTTCTCACAAGCAATTAACATAAATTGATAAATGAGTAATTTGAATCCACTCAAGGCACTCACATATGAATAAAATCAGAAAGGACAGGTTCTTGTTTCGGCTACTTCTTTCACTTAGTCAGAAGGGCAGAAAACATGAGAAATATTCCAGACTTAGTGGCAGGGGAAATGAACTCATACAGTGGAAGGAATGTATGGTTCAAAAAGTTCATTAATACAAAGCAAATGACTTGTGATTGACAACTAGTCACAAGCAAGTAGTATTAACTTTTTTAGCATATTTAAAAGCACATTCTTGGTGAAAGGCTATTAGAACACTGTGTCAGACAATTAATACTACTTCAAAAGCAAGTGAAGTTTCTATTCAGTAGCATGCTAATTTAAAATTCATGAAAGATTCACAAGAAAGGGAAAGAAAGAAGAATGAATAGTTGTATAAGCTCCAAGAACTCAAGTGTCACAAAAAGCACGAGGTAAAAGTATCTAGCTCAACTGACATACAATACCCATAAATAAACAAGCAACTCTCCTAAAACTATATTTCTTGCAGGAAAAGTTTTGTTACATGCAGCAGCACTGGCCAAAATTATGTTCTGACAAAGTAAACTACTACTTTATCTCTGCTAATATCTGTGTGAAGCAAAAACACTCCAGCAACACTGGGCATCAAAACAGTGCTAGATATCAAAACATCAAGTTTATTTTAAAAATAGCAAAGCAGTAAGATAGATATGAAAGCAAGTTATACACACTGTAGGAGGTAGACCTGGAAGGCCACGTACCCCGATGATGGCATTCAATTCAGCCATGGTCACTTGTTTGGCACGTTCTACAGCTTGGGCCACTTGTTGCTGATGCTGTTGAAAGAAGAAACGGTATAAGGAGGAATTTGTGTTAAGGTGTTACCACACCATATCAAACCAGGATCACAAATACTTGAATAACCAGTTTGTCTGCAGAAACCCACATTACCCATTGCAAGAGATCTCATGCAGGTAAAAGGTAACAATGCCCTATTTTTCACCCGTTCAAAAGGAAAGAAGAAACCTGTAGGCAGCCAGCTTATCTCTTCCCTAAGTCCCTTCATTATTAGTTGTCTGGCAAATGAATAATCATTTTTAATTGAGCTGACAGGACAATGTCCACTTTACATTAGTTCCAATTTTAACATTTATAGACTCTGTGCCCACATAGCAAAACCAACTGAAATTTCAAACAAGGAAAACTGACCACTGAAATCAGGAATTACAAACACTCTTTGTACAAATGTAGAGTTTGAAAATAACAAGCTTCAAAATGTAACAGCAGCTGCCCACAACATGCTAAAAATCACAGTTATTCAGACTAAATGTAGGTCTACAAACTTAAATAGTGTTTTGCATATGAGCTAAACACTCACCTTTGATATAAATTATGTAGAGAACATAAGCATGCTTATTTCACTAGATCTACACTTGACAACTGAATACCTAATAAACAATCACCATGATTAGAAACAAAAGCATTTTCTTGTATTGCTACTATTTTACAGACTCCCACTCTCCTCAGGCAATGAATGAGGCTGAGCCATTGTCACTAGTTTGAACTCAGATTTGTAAGATCAAATTAGCAGGGGGTTTGCATACTTCAGCTATAACAGATGTTCCTTACACTTGTGTATTGTGATAAAATTAACAACTTAAAACTAGCTAATTTGCAAACAGAAAAACAACATAATCACAATTTAACAGCTGAACAGTTTTACTTACTTCCTGAGACAAAAATGGGATGACTTGTGCACAAATTGTATTCAATCTCTTCGCGATTTCTGTCTACAGAGTAAAAGTATTTTGATTAAAAACTGCATTTTAGGGGGTTTGACATATTAACTAGTATACAGGATTATATTAACTTCAGACAGTGAAGAAAGTAACAAAATATTACCCATTTTTCATACTACTGCAAATATAAATACTTAATATACAAGCCCAGTAATGGAAAGAGATTTTGTTAGCTACTCTAGGACATCTGCCATGTCTAAAGCACCTAATCTGTACACACATTTAGGCACAAATCTGGCCCTTGTATATAGTTCATTAATAAGCAGAACATTTTTGAAATCCATTAACTCCAATATAAAGCCTTTTAAAAGGTAAATTTATTATTACTCAAATTATCAAGCAGTGTAACATGAACGTAGCAGGAGTAGAAGAAAAACGCTTCTTTCATGATCAATTTTATCTGCCTATTAGAAGGTAAAACGACAGAAATGTACCATTGGGAATACAAAAGAAATACTAAAAGAGAAGTGAGGAAGAATGGAGACAAGAAGTACAGACTTCTAAAATCCATATTAAAAGAGATTTAAAATAATGCAAACAAGGAAAGAAAAAGAGATCAGAAAATGTGATAGTCTATAACAGCAAATTTGTTAAACCATGAACAGCAGGAGAACAAGGTTAGGAACCAGTAAAGAACGGAGCAATCATTCGGGGAAATCAACAGAGATTACAGCAGGACAGAGTTTGAGTCCCACTTTTCAACAGCTTTATATATGTTGTACTTCTGTATCTCCCATTTTGTCACGTCAAACCTGGACTCCTGGTGGAGTAAAGGGATCTTTTTCTCTCATTACTCAGTGTTATCTGTGTTTACAGCCTTTCAGATCCATACATCTGCCCATAATTCAGAACCACTATTATAATTAACCCTCAAGCTACCTATATGATTTCCTCAGTCTTCCTTAAAAACAGCAATTTCAGTCACTGTAGCACAGTTGCACAAAACCAAAATCAGCCCCTAGACAAGAATACAGCTTATGTGAAAGACACTGAACAGCTCCTGTCCATCTCTGGCATATAATTAACCCATAAAGATATTTCTTGGTTAGTTGGGTTTTTTTTAAATGTTTCAAGACAGAAGAAACAAATGGTCACTACTGTGAATCATTAGGTCTTCTATGAAATGACACTTATTAATGCTGAGCAAAGATAAACTCACTTAAGTCAGACTAAAACTGTTAACTCTCTGCCAGGCCTTTTCCTGAACCTTCCTATAATTCTGAGGTTGTTTAAGAAGACGTTGTAATATGCTGATCTTTATACATCAGTCACATAATAATTAGGATACAAAATCAACCCTCTAGTTTTATGTCTCAGGAGACAGGTGATTTGGGATCTAAGCATAATTAGGAAGCTTTAACACCTCCTTCCAAACCTCTGACAGACACAGGGAAAATACATGATGGTATCTAGACCTGTAAAACACCTCATCTCTCTTGACACGAAGCACTCCTGACCAAAGCCTGATATTTGACACACACAAAACTATATAGTTTTGCAGAAGCTTCCAAAGAAGTTCTGGGATGGTTTCTTCCTAGGATTAAAAGGTTTCCCTTAATTAAGGGCAATGAAGTGACAGTTGCTTTTCAGGAAATCTTTGCCCCCTGCAACAAGATGAACATATCTCTATTCTCAGCTGAAACATCTATCATTTCACAGAGTACCACAGTGGTCTTTTCAATTCTGTCTGGGCCACAACCATAAAACATCTATAATTCCATATTTAGCTTTTAGTACTACTACTACATACATAATAGCAAAGTCAATACTTTGAACTTACCAGCTTAACTATTACCAAATCTGTTGGTATTTTTCTGTTAAAGGGAAAAAAACCCAAACACATGTACTAATGGGCATTTTTCCACATACCTAGTATATCTCTCCAGAAAGCAGGGTACATCAGCTGTGGAAAGGTAGTCTGTTGCAAAGAAGTCTTTTTGGATGATGTTTAGCTAAGATGTTTAGGATCCAAGGACTTAATTGCCCTAGACCAATGGGATTAACTTTGTTTTTCAGGCAGGAACAAATATGAATCATAGCAAGTGACAAGAGGGGATAGACAAAGAATAAACTCACTCAGTGTCTATTGCAAATTTCTTTGGCCTGCATGGGCTACACAAAAGTCTCCCTGTTCTGAGGCAATATCCCTATTGCTGCTATAAGGAAACAAAATGTAATCCTCTTTTTAGTAGAGTCTGTAAAACATGCAAGTTGTTCATATTATTGGATTTTTCTGCCCCAAATCCCAAATATCTGAGCTACACTGTAATAACATAGCATACATGACATCAAACAGTAAGATAAAAATACAGTATCACGTGCACCAGGTTATAATTGTCTTCCATTGAAGGTCAGTTAGATATTTAATTTATTTTCTGAAAATAATCAACTTTTCCCCTTTCCACACCAATCTTCTGTTACTGTCTCAGTATTATCACACCTGATTTAGTGTCAGAACATAAAAAAAAAAAGTGTATTCTTCTTAGTTTATCTTTACCAAAGCTGGGCATCATTGATGCCCATATATGAACAGTAACATTAATTCAACAGCAGTGCTAGATAAACTTAAATGTACATGCCATAAATTAAGTTTATTTTGAGATTTCTTGCCGTTGTTACAAGTGCTAGTTAAGAGACATCTACACTGAAAACTGAAATGACTATTCTATTAATCATAAAAAGGTCTGCTTGCATTTAAAAGGCAGTATGTCTAAGAAAGTTTTCACACACATTTTAAGTACTTAAAATTATTTATCTACTATGCAATTTCATGCACCTCCTGTTTGCTGCCCTCTAATATTAAGTAAAAAATTTCATTTACAAACACATTAAAAAATACTTGTGCTGTCTAGCAATTTGTCAAAGTAAAGTTTTAATGCACAATTTCTGTAATTTTGCTGGTTGTTTTCAGAACTGAGAAAAAAGGGACATTTGTTACTTTAAATGTAAATGCAACAGTTCAATAGACAATGAACGTTTGCTTTTTAAGGTGAAATACCCTTGAGTATGCATGTGCCTGTGTCTGTCAGTGTGTACACATTCAATCTGGAAAGCAAAACCCCCTTCTGAAAGAGTCAAGGACAGTTTTGCGAATCAAGACTAGACATCAGTAACTGGTGTCATTAGAGTAAGCCCCCAGACCTGGGGCTCATGAATTTGAAAGTCTTAAAATAAAGGTACTTATCTCCTGTTTCTAGAGGCCTTCAAATATAACATAACTATTACCTAACTGCAAACCTTGAGACATATAAAGAGGTCCTAAGGATGAATAAACAAAGGAAACTTTGCAGAAAGCTGCTCAAACATAGACAAACTTATTCTAATTGCTAATGACTAATTGCTCATCTTCTGTGGCTCCTTGGTAAAGCAGGCTACAGAAGCCTGCATCTCTCATGAAACTCCTCTGAGCTCTATGGTAGCTCTTAGCAAAGCTACCTACTATCTGAAGTGCCCTTAATTGTTTGTGTTCTTAATGCAGAGCCTCTTGAATACATTCATTTTTAATAGAGAACTTGAGTGTGAAGCCCATCAAAGAATAACAAAACTACATCATTCACTGGTTCTTGCTGCTGTAATGATTGTTTTTTGATTTATTTGCAAATGACTAGCTTGTCAGACCCCTGACTGAAGTGCTACCCTCCTTTCTGAAGTATCATTAAAAATTAACATGAAGGAATTCAGCTGCATTTTGTAAAATTAAGTTGAGCTGATGGATTTTTTTTCTCTTCACTTGTGTAATTTTTTTTGCCTCTGTTCCATTTAGTTAAGGACTTAAATGTTTTGACCTAACCATTGCCAAACTCAAGTGTTTGTACTTAAGTTTGTCTTGCACACTTGTTAAAGTGAATTCTTAACATAATGACAAAGAATAAAACAGCCAGACTAGTTACTCAATATAACACTCATTTAAATAAGGCTTTTTACTATGGACTTAAGCTTGTTTGTAGAATTGAATTCTGTTTTCCTTCTGCATTGTTAGGGAAAAGTATTGACCTGTTTTCCTTTACAGGGTCTATTCCAGATAATTTTGCATTTTGATAGCCTGTACTTTCCAAAGCACCACATAAAGTATCATACCTAAATTGCCACAATTTCTTGAAAAGGACATATTTTTGCAATGAAATTAAAAGGAAGTGTTCAAGCTCTATTTCATAGCATAATGAACACCCATGTGTATTTTAGCTCTAATGTAAGAAGCCCTAGCTTATGGGAACTAGCAGTTTAACTTCTGAGTGAAGAACACAGACTTTCTCTGATGAGAATTAGTTAATCCCCTTTCAGCTTCAGAGGTTTCAACAGGAGTAATTTTGGGTTTGCTCCAACCAGTGTCTACCAATATATATCCCAGTACAAACTTCAGCTACAGGATCCATGGTGATTTAAGACAAAAAATAAATCTTGCAACACATTAGTTTTAGCAATCACCACACTGCAGCATCTGCTCCATTATTATTGCTGAGACTCGTCAAAGCTGTCCAGATTCTATATTACAAAGCAATGCTTAGCTAAAAATGTTCATTTTATGTCAGAAGCTTGTTATTCTTTCCTGCACTGAACTTCCAGTATCACAAAGTTAGATCAGATCTAAAGCACTGTTCTATCACCAGTTCTGAAGGATGGATTTATATATTCTTATTTATTACATTTTTATTTATGCTATTATTTTGATCCAATTTTGAAAATCAAATTTGTAATAAATTCAGAAAAATACAGCTTAGGAACAACATGATTAAAAGCAAAGCAAAAACCACCAATGTTCTGATAATACCAAAGAAGCATGTCCTAATTAATTCCCTTCAAGCCAAAGAATCAGAGAATCAGCCTTTAACGCATGGAAAGGAATATACTGTTAAAACACATTCACAAAAGCTTTAGAAGGTAATTCTTAAGCACTCTGCCTCTGCTTACACTTTCAAGACTTAGAAAGCCAAGTACAACACCGAACTCCTCCTGGAAGGACAAAATGGACTTCCTGCCATTTACAGCATGTAACACAGTAATCCACTGGGGAGGAAAGGTCAACATTGCACATTTGGTCATTACTGAATCATTTGAGATTATCTGTGGTGGGGATGAGAAGAAAATCGAAGCCTATGAGAATGCTGCAAATGGCTTGACCTTAGCCCAGTTTTCATCTCTATCTGTCTATATGGCATGTGAATAAAAGCCCTCTTTATGGGACATGCTTAGCCATTTTTTTTAATCCCTGCTGCAAGCCAGAACTTATTCAAATACCCAAAGACTTGTAAAATGCAGTAAGAAACTGCATATTTTAGTCTTGTGCTGAAGTTTAATATCCATTTAATGTTTTAATTTTTCCAACAGAATCACTGAAACAAGCAATGCACTTAAATGACAAAGCCTTCATTCTTTTTGTGATCAAAATCTTCAAAAACAAGAGAAAGCAGACACATTCAGAGAGCAATTACAGAAAAAAAAAACTGTATTTCGTTGTGCTTAGCTTTCTGTATTTCACTGCACTTAGTGCTGCATGCTTTGTTAGTATTTGCTATAGCAAGACTCTAGCACCTCCAAAAATTAGTTGCTAATAATTTAGGGGATGAGGGTATGTTGGAATTATAATTAAATCTCAAAACCTAAACACTCAAAAGCTTCAAATGATTAAGGCCAGCATTCTGTGAACTTTGCTATTCATGAGATCTTGAATCCAGGTTGAGCACAGAGATATGCATATATTATGAATGCCCTTTTATTTAAAATTAATACACTACATTCCATTTTGGCAATGGCTGCAAAAGAAAAAAATAAAAATAAAGGCAACATGCCATTTAAAAGTTTAGGCCCCCATAGTATATCAATGTCAAACAACAGCACGTCAAGCTAAGATTCAATTCAGGTAAGTGCCACTGCCAAATTTTCTTGTTCCCAGACGTGCTTTAAGATTATTTTATTGCTTAAAATTTAATTTGTTCCGACTTGGGTTTCCATGACAACGTTGGCTAACCCTGCAAATCATTTGGGTAATTGGATATCTTATCTTTCTATTGCTCTCAAATACAATGATTCTGGGAGAACTGCAGCAGCCAATCAAATTTACAGGCCTCCTGAGTAATAGACTTGCACAAGTAGCCACATCCATCTCCCCTTTTACTGCTGTATTAACCAACCTGTGACAAACTGCGGAAGTTTGCCTTCCAACTGTATTTTAAATTATAAACACTGTCGTCACTAATACTCTCACCAATAGGAAGGAATGAGATGGTTTATTCTCAAAAGATACTTGATATTCAATCTGACAAGAAGCAATGGGTACCATTCATTTCAGCAACAGAAATAATCTCTGTATTTTGGGCACAAACTTCAATTTAGCATGACATGTAATTAATAAATACCGTTTTCCTTCTGCCCCACATTTGTACTACTCATTTTAATTGTGAGATCAGTCACTCACAAAATGATATTAAAATCCCAGAAGACTGGGATGAAAAATCTTTAGCACTGAAAAAAACCAAAGATCACCATATTTCAAGTGGGAGTAGGGAAAGGAAAAAGTAGCAGAATTATTAACAGAATAAAAATTCAAAATTATAAAGCCACAGAATGCCACATAGTTTCCAAAGCTAAATTAGAGAGCTTTAATTCAGTACCTAAACTACTTTTATCTGAATCCTCTTAGATGTTCATTTAAATTACAGAAAGGTCACAATAATTTCAACATAAGCTACATATGATGCATAAGACAACAGCTACACTTGCCAAATATCTACTACAGATTTGGATCCCATTCAATATATTTCAGATGTCTAATTTCAATGCTTTATAAAAATAGAGAGAGGCTGTGTGTAACTCTCAATGAACCACTGTACACAACTGCCCATCCCATTTACAGCTGTAAATCCTGTTGAAACAAAGCCAACTGGCAACAAAGAATCTGTTGTCAGGATGTCGAAGTGCTCCTTTCACATATCTTCACTATGTCAAGACTCTTCTTAAACTTGGCTAAAGAGGGCAGTTACCACATTTCTCCTTTAATCTAACTTCAGCCCATCTTGCTTAAGCACTCACAACTACAAAAGGTGTGTTTATCTAAATTTTAGTTCCATTGTTTAGTTTCCAAGCCTAAGCTAACCTTAAATGCACACAGAAGTATTTAAATCTCTTAAGTGAGCGCACAGCTTTGTTTTATTTTAAAGCTGTTTTCCAGGACACAGAGTTCCCACTTTTATTTATATTCCAAGAGATGCTGAGAGAATCAAAGGCTGACTCCAATCCAGAAGAGGTCTTTGCCACCTTTGCCTCCAGGGACACAATTAATTGAACCATATTGCAGACATCTAGAGACCTGCCAAACATCTCAACAACTAATCAGGAAGAACACATTACTATAATATAAACTGGGAAAGAACCAGCTTGGTAGACCACTACATCAGGTAGCTAAATAAACTCACAGCAGACATCCATCCAGTAGGAAAATAGCCCAAAGTATTAGGAGAACCAAGAGGTTTTTGGGAGGAACATAAGCTATCAATGAGTTTCCCTCTTCTCATCTGACTATGCTCTAATGAGTTGTTATAGTGCTCTATAAGCAGCATGGTCTCCAAAATTATCCAGAACACTTTGCTGCAATATCTTTAAGGTCACTAAGAACTTGATTTACCCTGGACAACTAAGCAACACTGCACTACACAGTAATAAGGAGGAGAGTCCAGAATTATAAAAAAAGCATAAAAGGTATAACCCTGCTACACTCCTACCAGGAAAGAGCACCAGTGGCTCTTCATTTAGTTTAGGATGTTATTTTAAAGCTATTTCCTATTTTGCTCTCACTCCCACAAGCCACACTGGAATTTCTGCAAATATCTCTTCAGTACTTGTCACACTGAGCCACTTGATTGGAATGGCAGTAGAAAGTCAAAGCTCTTGCATAGCTGCTAAAAAATTAGAGCATAAAGTTTCTCAAACCAAGCACCATACATTTACAGTATGCAAGTCAATAACAAAGCTCCCAGTCAGGATTCTGTCCTTATCAACATTCAAGTAAGACTGTAGTAGCAGTAAGATTAGAATTTATTTACTAAAACAGTAAGTATGCCATCCAACAAACGAGAAATATTAAGATGAGGGTCTGAATTATGGGGGGGGGGGGGCGAGGGGGGAGAAATAAAATCATTATGCAACAATCAGACTTTAGAAATAACTACTAAAGTAGGCATACCAACTAAGTCACATGTACTAGTCTAAATGAGGTTTCACCACTTTAAAATACATAGTATAGTCACAGCTCAGTTTCAAAAATCTATCAAGTCAGAAAAACAATTTAAACACTTATTCATATCAATACTTCAGGTGCCATCAGATGACTCACTAATGGATAACAAGTTAAGAGGACTGACAGCTCCTTTGATAGTAACTAGTGGAACTACCCACCACATAGGATTTGCAAGGAAGGTGAACATAATGGGTATTTTCACTGTGAAGGGATAAAGGCTCACAAATCTTTCAGCAAAACTTTGGGGATATGGCAGTAAATTCCTTACCCATTTTATTATTTTTATATATATACTGTTGCTTGCAGAATAGAAACAATAGTAAAAAGACAATCTAAATTGCATTTCAATAGAAAAAAGTGCCATAAATAAACACAACTCAGAAATATTTTTCAGCAGAAAACATCAGAATTATGCAAAGTCTAAAAAGGTAAAGTAACTACAGATAAGAGAGACAGAGGTAGACGAATTAACTAAGATCTTTGCTAAGAATCTGACAGTCATAGCATTATTAGAAACAGTAGCGGCACAGCAAAAACTTAATGGGGACAAGGACAAAATTGCTTGATTATTAAACCATGTACAGATGAAATCATTTGGAGTTTTTTTCGAAACTAAGAAGTTCTGCATTCATGATAGGTCCAGTATTTTTTAGTATTTCCCACTAACAAGCATAAAGATCTCTTCCTATTTACCCTAATCCTCAATTTGCAAAGAGTTTCAAGCTGAGAAAGACAGAATATGCTAGAGAATAGCTTCAGAACTCACTTTACAGTGAATGGAAAAATGGACTGAAAAGTAAAAAGGACAGGGATAAAGGCCCATAGCATGCCCAGACAGGAACATAAAAGAAAAGGAAATAATGGGCCTTAGGAATGAATCTCTCAGTCACAGAGGATCAGAAGTTGAACATAAGTCAATAGCAGGCTGTTGCAGAAAAGGCTGCCACCACAGTAAGCCATATTGTAAGTAAACCTTCTATGCTACTCAGGACGGCATTTCCTCCCCTGGAGTACTGTACTTCAGCTGGGCAACACCATTCAGAGAATGAACACTCGACTTTAAAGCTATGCAGCATGGTTCTGGAAGGCAGGGGAATGATTTGCTCTCCTTATCCAGGGTGAAGAAAATGCATACTAAAGAGCTGAAGCTACAACAGGAAAGACTGAAATTGTAACTGAAGAAGCACTTCAACAGCAAGGACATAAAAGTAATCTGCTACCTGAAGAGCTTGAGGGTTGCCACTACTGTTGAAGTCTTTGCTAACAGATAGAACAAGCATCCTATCAGCAATGGCACTGGTATGGTTGATCCTGCTAGGAGGACACAGGAAGGCACTACGTCTCTGCTAGTGATGTAATTCCAGAGTTTATGTTTCAGTTTGAATAAACGACCTAAAAGCTTTCCATAGGTCTTGTTGAAAATTTTGCCTTTATTTAACTGACAATTTATAATCACCATTTGAGGCCACAGACAGCTAGCCTAGTTTACTGTCTGAAAAGTAATGGCTGGAAAGCTTATAACCAACCATTTTACAGCAATAGAAATTTTACAACAATATTTTACAGCAATAGATATTCAGAATGGCATTACACCCTTACACCTTAAAGAAAGATGAATAACCTTTTTTTTAGCAAAACAAAGAACTTTGTTGTAAATAGGAACTGTTGAAGCAGAAGTACAAAAGAATAATCTTTCTGTAAGTAATTTTTCCCAAAAAAAGTGTAGGGTTTTCATCCCTTCTCCCCAGCTTAATTCAAATTTCTATACTAGAAGTTGAGAACATCATATCTTGAAGCAGAGAGCACAGCATTTCAAGGGGTTCAGAACACTTAAAAATAAATTCATAAATTTCCACAGATGATAAAACCCACCCAGTTTCAGATGTTCTTTCTTTTTCTTGAGCTAACAAAAGAAGGTTCTCATAGACTTAATGTCTTATCAAGATGCAGCTCAGCAAGCATACCCATTCCTGATCCCATTCTCCAAAATGAAAGCTATCTTTTGTTTTCGCTTGCTAATCCATAGAAGCCTTTAAAATGGCACAAATAGAGATGGCAGCATTTTGTTCACTAAATCAATTTTATCCTCAGCCATCAACTAGATGTTCCAGCACACAGAAAGATCAGTCCTTCCCTTCTAATTCAAAAATCCATACTACCATTGCCCTTGCAAACTGCTAAACAAGCAGTATCGGCAATGCACTTGTGTTCTGTAATATATTTACTGCAAATCCCAACGGCTTGCCTCCTAATGCAGTTTTCTATTGTGCCTGTTCTTGTCAATACAGTGACTGGTCACCTTACAAGTAAGTTGCTTTGACCAACTGTTTAAACATCAAAAAGCTTCAAGACAAAGAAAAAAAAGACCAAACAGAAAAAAGAGAACATCCATGTTGCTGAGGGAGGGGGACAAAAAAAAAATCAAAAAACCCAAACAAACGAAGAAGTCTTAAACCAAAACACAATTTAACCTCAGTTTTCTGTTCTGTTATCACATAGCCAAAAAGTCTAGTTAGCTGTTCAGCTCATGTAGGAAGTACAAAATACTTTCAGACAGGCAGCCCTGACACAAAGCTTACCTAACAGCCCTCAAAGAACTTTAATCTGTAATTTAATCATCAGTGCTAATTTGTCCACAAAGAACAAATGCTCTTTAGAACATAAAGAAAAGGTGGGAGCAACTTAGCCAATCCCCAGTTAGTAACTAGACTCTTCTAATACACTCTGCAATTTCTCATTAGATACAGACTATTATCATCATAAAAAAAGTTCAGGGACACTCACCAAACACATTAATTTCCTGAACTGATTTCCCCATACTAGAAAGTGTTTTTTATAAGTAGGCTTGCTAACAACTGAAGTAAGACTCAACACTCAAAACAAAAGAAACTCAAACAGCCCACCCACCTTGATGCTGTCAAGATTCATATAAACCTATGGAAACAATATTAAAATCTCTAACTTGAAAATATACTCAAAATACTTCCAAGGGAAATTGGAATCAAAAAAGGCTTACAGCATTATTTCACAGGGTTGTAGTATTTTAAATTTTTGTTTTGTTTGAGGTTTTTGTTTGTTTGTGCAGCACTAGGGCTTCTTTCTTAAAAGAGACAACCTCAGGAAATAACTGATTTTTAAGTCTAACCAGATTTAACTAGCATTTGGTTAAGATTAAACTCAATTTCAGCAAGCTGTAATTCACTTTTCAATCACCTCCAGCACTATGCCAGAAACAGTTCAACAGTGGAGTTTCACAGGAGCCTTTGCTGCAATCTGCTTTACTAATATGATCAGCAGCACAGCCTGGAAAGGAGAGCAAGCAGCGAGTAAGAAAACTTGCTCCATAAAAGAATTAGAAAGAAAGTAAATACAAAGGTTGCAAGGAAATAGAAATACATTATTTTATCGTTAAGAAAGTAAAAGCAAAGGCTAAAAAGACCTTACAAGAGTAAATGGGCAATGAAACAATTGTACATAACCAAGATTTACACACAATAGGAGCAGACATCCCTAGCCATGTAAAATGATGGTTCTTGAGCTTACAATTATCATTCATGATCAAGAACTCAAATGTGAAAGGAGCCTCCAGCAGTTCAGTATTTCATGACAATCAAAAGGAAAAACTTGGAAATTTTACTGACGAAGACATAAAAAATAAAAAAAAAGACCCAAACAAAAACCATCCAGAAAACAGAAAAAGTTGGTATTACAAATCTCTCATTCACCAGCATCCTGAGAGGTGCATATAGTACTATTTCCCTTTTTCAAAAGTCTAAGTTAAAAATTTTAAAAGGTTGAGTGAAAAGCAAAGAAAGCGACCAAAGAAAGCTTCACAATTATTTAAGCTGGGAGTGCCCAACCTGAAAAGGAGTCAACACAGATGGGCTGCAAGAGGTTTAACATTTTGACTCCATTGACGCAGCTAGCTCTCAACAGCTTCTGTCTTGAGAAGCAGTGACCATCTAATAAAGACAGTGGAAAACCAGGTTCAAAGCAAACAAAGGTGGGGAGTTGTCCTAAATCAGGAACAACTTTCTCCTCATAACAGCACAGCAATGGTGGAAACACACTAGTAAGCAGTTTTGCAGAGGAGGGCTCTGGAGACCAAGTTGAATATGTATCAGCCCCACACTCATGTGCTGATAAAGGCTACACCTCATGTGAAGACATAGGAGAATGACTATAACCAACTGGCTGATTGAAATAATTCCCCTTTCTGTTCCCCTTGTTTGGCAAGAAGAAAGATGCTGCTGAACTGAAGCAAGTCTCTAAGTATCACCAGTAAGATGATAAGGCACTCATAGCACACATCATAACAGGGAGAAAATAGATTTTATCAGCTTCAAGAAGAGGATTAATGGGGAGACAAGACCTCATTGCTGAAAAAGAAGCGATTATGAAAGGACTATGTCAGCTCCTTCTCAGAGGTGCACAATAGAAGAACAAAAGGCATACAATGGTTACCAGTGCGGAAAGGCAAACTCCCAGTTGGTGAAGGATAAAATTCTTCACAATAAGGGCAGGTCAAACACTAGAAAGTGTTGCCCTGACATGTCATGCAATATTACCTCCAGAAAACTGTATTAAGTAGAAATTTGATACTTACAAGAACACAGGTTGCAAATTCAGGTTGACTATGGGATCAGCTTGCAAGAACTTTAAAAGCCATAGCCCCCAAGTAATCATAAGGACTAATCTGTTAAACTAGCTGTTTTGACAATTAAATGTGGACAAAACTATGAACTCTCCCTTCCTTTGTTTTTCCCCTTTGTGAGAGGAACTATGTAAGCAACTATTGTTTAGGAATCCAACTAAGAAATGCAATGCAGAATGTGACAATAGTAGTGTTTGACAGAATTGCCATTAGATGTCCCTAAATCTTACCCCAAGTTGAAAAGTAATTTCATTAGTTCCATTCAAAGCTGTTATCATTTTTAAAGTAGGTACTGTGCAGTCTTCTGATAAGTGCCAGTTGATCCAAAATTGGTTTTAAAGGCTTTTACTGTATGCCAGTGGTGATCTATCAAGTGTAAAGGATCCTAATTTTCCATTTTGCATAAGAGACACTGCAATTTTAGCACTTTGCTGCAAACACTTAAGTAGAGAGGGACAAAAGGCAATTCAGATGCTCAGTTTGATTTTGTATAACAACCAGCAGAAGGAGGAAAACCATTAAGTTTTCCCCACAGAATCTGTTGTGAGAAAAGGATATTGCACATTCAGAAAGTACCTCCCCTCCTGAAGTTACCAGGACTCTTTTTTCCTTCCCTCCAACTGAACAAATACACAAAGTACATCAACAGATGTTGCAATGCAAGTTCCAGAAATGCAAGGGAAATATAACATTGTAGCTGGTAGGAATAGCTATGTGGCTATGGCTCACTATGGCTATGTGAGGAATCTGAAATCTGGTAGACTAAGTCTAAAATGAGAGATGATCAGACCCTATTTAACATATGTACAGTGTTTACACTCTGACACACTTTTGAATTAAGTTCTATATGGAGGTGATATAATAGATGGTATCTGACAACATGGTTATGTGAAAGCCACATGGAGATGTACTTCACAGTGCCCTGAATCTGTCAGATAACTCCTTCACAATAATGTTGGCCTCAAGCTTGAAACATGGTTCAAAAGTCACGAAAGCTGAGGTAATTACTCTAGTCTTTTCTCCTCTTTAAAACTGGTAACTCTATTTGTGGTTGAAATAGCTAGGCTGCTGACACAACTGCACTCATTTAGAAACCAAATATTTGTAGAATAAGTACCATTTTTTCAGAGAAAAATACTGTCACAATCAATCCTACCATTTTCTCTTTTAAATAAAAACAGCTTCTGCATGTCTTTTGTGGCTGTGTCAACTGTAAAGTGCTCTTGAAACATTCACTGCACACCACCAAAACCTTAAGGAGTTTTTCATTCCAGTAATTAAAACGTAGGGAAAAAGAAGAAAATTAATTTATCTTTAAATCCTTTTCAACAGCAAAGCCATCCTACTCAAGAGCTGCAGAGAGCTAACTAAGCTTCTTAATTCCCTCCTGTTTAACCCTCTCCTGAAGACTGATGTTCTAATGAGATATCATTAGAAGACTTTGTCCTTTGCCATGAAGCATTAGAAATGATTCCACAGAACAGTCCAGGATAAAACAGACATGTAACTCCTGTGTAACTGGTTAACACAATGCAGCTTTAGAGTTTGTATACTTTTCTACAACAGGCAAACTACTGAATGACAGGACTGCCTCCAGGCAGGTCACAGAGATCAAAAAGACCCACCCAAAGAGAAGGAAACCTTGCTATAACTGTTGGGATAGCAGAAACCCAGACACTGCAGTAGTTTATAAGTCTAGCACTTGGTTTAGCACTGCCGAATTTTTTTTTTTTTCCTGTGGCTGCCTGCCAATGAACAAAAGATAATCCTGCACGTAACCAATCCAGACATTAAATGCACAGGAAACCTTATCTTTTGACTTATGACAGAAGATGACAAGCAGAGCTGGCGAAAATAAAGATGCAGTGCCCTAGGAGCCAAGGGCAGCAACTCTAAGTACAGCAGGATTTTTAATACCCAACCAACTCTTCATCTTGGCACTAGCAGTTGATTCATCTGCTTTGCTAGCCACAGATGTCACACTGGGGAAAATCTCACTTGGACAGTATAACACAGAAAAGAAACTGACGACCACACAAAGTTCTTATTCATTCTGTCTTGACACATATGAAAACAACATCTAAATCAACACACATCCTACCTAAACAAATCCTCAGGTGGTTGTTTCTGTTTCAGGGATGCAAAACTTGGCCAGTAACTATACCCCTTAAAATAATTTCTACGAATACAGTGTGTCTACATAAAACATGCTCTTAATAAAAAAATCTCTGGAATTCTTAA
Source organism: Vidua chalybeata (assembly GCF_026979565.1). Lineage (NCBI taxonomy): Eukaryota > Metazoa > Chordata > Aves > Passeriformes > Viduidae > Vidua > Vidua chalybeata. The sequence goes on along the minus strand of NC_071570.1, from coordinate 14,168,576 downwards.
AGAAGTTTAAAAGCCTATGCAGAAAAAGAAGGAAACAAACAAAACTGAGTCTAAACCAGACAAAAATGTGTCACAAAGATTATTTCCTGATCACTATTCAGCCAGCAGGTTGAAACACAGCAACACCTTGATTTAAGCAAACATCACGCAGTTAAATGCTGCAAAGGGCCGAAGTTAAATTTGAGAGGGAAGCCTTTCTGTGGCCATTTCTGGACTTAAATGCAACATATTCAAGTGAAAAGGTCTGTAAGGTTCGTGTATGCAAAGTTCACCTCAGTTAAGTCCATTTATAACAACATTCAAGTCTTGACTAACTTTATTTTAGTTAAATTATAACTGATAACTAAATTAAACAAAAACAGAACTGCTGACACAAATCCATCAGTACAAGAACTCAAACTCATTTACATGCAGACTAACTGCAAGTACTTAATTTTATCTAAGTGACTGTACCTTAACAGTGATGTACACACCACACTCCATAAATAACCTCTACTGCAGTGTAATTTTGTTTTTCAAACAGCAGCCCAAGCACTCTGAAGAGTTTCACACAGAGCCAAGTACAGCATCTAAACAGGAGGAAGACCTTAAAAATGTTAAAGCTTGTTCACTGGAAAGTTTCTCCATCACTGCATTTTCCAGTAACAAAGATGTTGTCAGAAATGACAATTTTTCGTGTCCCCTGATGATGCCTTGCTAGCATTTGGTTATAAGCCATAAAGCAGGAATCATTTCAGCCTGTCAGGAGTCGAGCTAATGCCCAGTTTCCCCCTAGAGAGAATTCCTGTCAAACGTAATGAGAGCTCCAAAGGCCCTTTCTACAACATAATGAGCACTTAGGCCATGCTGGTGATCAGCCAGCAAAAAGCATCAATTTGAGCCTGGCTACACCCTTGGGGGTAGACGTCACCAGTTAATAAGAATTATGATTACTATCTGTCAAAAGACTCCTCAGAACTTATCGTTAGCAGTGGAAATTCAGAAGAATGTCATTGTTAGGATTTTTTTTTTTTTTGCTTCCTGTAATCAAAGGCCACCTACATACTGAACTGCAACACCATTTGGCATCCTCACTGGAGGCATCTAAATCAATAACCTTTAACATGAAGGTGCTATGTTTACCAGAAATTAGAATTACTTAACATGTAAAAGCATAGTATCTGAGACTCACATCCAGAGAAATGTATTTATACCTTCAAAAGCCTATTATTTTCTTAACAGCACGCACAGAGCAAGTGTGCACTACTCTCCTCAGCTACAACTAACACATATATAATGCTGTCATAAATCTTAAAAGCTTCCAAAGTATCACCGCCTACTGGGTACATAATTCTAATTGCCATACATACAGGACATTAAACCTTTATACATATGTTAAGGTCAAAGTGGGAACCTTAGTTCTCACCCACTTTAATCCTGTGGGTTTAATTGATTTTATTTAAAGTTAATTCCTAGTACACTAACTGAAATCACACATTCTCTTCAAAGAGCTCCTGAAAATAACATCCATTTTGCAGCAAATTATCTTCCTATACAGATACTGGCTTCCTCACAGGTTAAAGTATGCCAAGAAGTTGTTGAAGAGAAAAAATGCAAGAAAAAATTTTGAAAGCACAAAGGTATGAAAAATCATCTCACCTCACAAAAAAACTGACATTCTTCTAAAACACAAGCCACAAGAACAGTTGTTAAGCTACAATACAGAACCAAGTCAAATACTAAGCTTGCTGTTCCATCTGGTTATTTGGTGCATTATTAAAAAAAAAAAAAAACTTCTGAAGGGCAGAGCAGCAACAAGGAGTGCATCCCGCAACTTCCATGGATTCTGGTAAACTTTGTGTTACTTCTTTTAACAGCGTTTTGAATTGAAACAAGCAAAAACTCTCCAAAACCTAAAGAATACCTACCCAGATTTGCAGATAGAAAGCTATCATGGAATTACAATCCCATCCTACCAAATATGGTATTTTTAGGGGAAAACAAAACAAACAACAAAAAAAAAATTCAAAGAGTTCAGAGTTACAAAAGCAAAATTCAACTCCGTAACTCACTTGCTTAATGAATGTCTTTGAATATACTGAAGATCTGAAGCCTGAACTAATCAATTTCTTCGCTGTGCCCTAGCCGGTCAGCCATGCTCTTTAATTTAATGAAACAAGAGTTTTAGATGAAATAGCACATACACATCAAGAAAGAATTGTATTGTTGCACTTTGAAATGTGTCCAACTGTGCAACTTCATCTAATGATAATTTTTTTAAGAGGCCATCGATTTCTGAAAGACTTATTGTACTAGCATCTTGATGAAAAAGTGAATGTCAGCATATCTACAGAATACTTACACCCTGCCATTAATGCTTTATTTGGCAGACAATGACTACTCAATTGAGGGTCCTCTGGGCTGTGCAATCATTTAGCTTTTCTTCTCTTATGAGGTCCTTAGTGTCTTGTTCCAGTTCAATACTCTTTTTATTCACCATTATAGTGGCCATAAGTGTGAATTTTATGGGAACTTGCAAACTCATAGTCATAACTAGAGCTTTCCAAGTCACTAATCTCTTCATACCTTTATAAGGCAGGGATTTGAGTAACTATGACTACATATGCTACACAGACACAGGATCAGTTCTACATGTCAGCACCTCTACCAGTAACAAAACAAACAAACAAAAAAAAAACCCCAACCCAAAAAACCTCAAACTTGTAAAGTACTGAACTGCATTTTTAAAATCACAGCTACAAGATCTGTCCTACTTATGCCAAAGCCTTTCAGAACCAATATCAAAAAAGGTGCTGCTGCTTAACCTAATCTACACCTCATCTAATAGGAGGTAGGCAAAAGACTACTAATCAGGCTACAAATCAGGCTATTGATTCAGACACGATACCGTCATCTGAGCATAAACAGCACAGCTACATTTAAATGCACCAGACAGACTGCAGATTTTGCGGCTTAGAAAACAAATTGTCTTACCTGTTTGTGCATTTCAATGTTTAATCCATACGACATTTCATAGTACTGCAAATAAATGAGCATACATTATTTTTTTAAGCTGACTTACATTGTATTAGGAGATATTCACTGAAATAAAGATAAAAACAAATATACTTACCATTACATAATGCCTCTGCATTTCCGTCTTTTCGCTTGCCAGTTTCTCACATTCCAATTTAAGGCTACAAAATAGATCATGCTTTAATGTAACATGTCGTTTTTTGTATTTTTGTATTTGTATTTTGACAGAAGTTACTAATTAAAAAAAACCTCATAAACTGACTTGCAATATAGAAAGACTTAATCATACTTGAAATAAAAAGGCCAAAGAAGAAATTTAAAGAACATTTCATGAGTGCTGTATGAGGCCTGAAATGTCTACAGGACCTAAACACATCCACTCTTCCTACTTTGACAAAGAGTAGCTATTAAATGCTGCAACTTACAAGTTAGAATAGGATCTGAATTTCCTGTAAGTACTTCTCAGGAGTAAAAAAGATAAAAATAGAAGCAGTTCTTTCTATACAGCATTTAGTAAATGACTGCCAAGTAACACCACTCACATTTACAATTACTACTTGAGTATAATTCTTACCTTAAATACATTCTAGCAAACGTTACCTCGGCCAGTGCTTGAAAACTGGTAATTCTGACTATCATTTACTGGCAAGTTTCTTTTCCATTTTTGTTTTCATAAAAAGAAGTAAGTTGCATTTGCAAGTCTCATCACAAACCATGATATAATTCTGACTACTTTCACCACGAGCCTCAATGTTCCCTTTGTTTTCATCAAACTGATTTTTTAAATGATACTTGTGAGCATCCGATGGAACAGTTAGTGTGCAAGTAGTATTTTTCACTCATAACTACAAAGCCAGATATTTAGAGGTTAAATTGTATTTCTTAAGCAATAAATGGCTTTAGCAAGCTAACACTACAGTATCATAGGTAAAGGAAGAGGAAGCATAACTAAAACCAAGCAATTTCTGACTGAGTAGACTGTAAAGCTTTTACTTCTCTCCAAATATTCCAGGTTCACATAAGTACAAAATCAATGAAGATTAATGCTCCTTAACACCAGATGCCCAGGGTCAAAAAGAACTTGTACCCTAAATCTCTGAAAGGACCTCAGCAGCAAGCACAAACCCACAAAGAACTTCTGAAGGGCAGAGCAGCAACGAGGAGTGCATCCCGCAACTTGCATGGATTCTGCTAAACTTCGTGTTACTCCTCTGAGTACTTTTGTGGTTTAACCGTCCTCCCTGGCTCTTAACCACAGGACGCTGGCATTTTATTAATTCATGCATTAACACCACACACAAATGAGCAAACATGAGAAGTAGCCTCCTTAACGCGTTGTGCCACAGAACCGGCGCAAGTCTTCTTGTGACACACTGAAATGACCCCTCCACATACGGGTTCCCAAGACAATAGTGTATTTTTTAAAATGCACAGAGGTGCCGAACGCTCCAGTTTCGACAGTTCAGCTTTCGCGGCTGCCCGGGGAGCACGGGCCCGCGCAGGGCAGGGCTGTCTCTCCGTATGCGCCCAGTCCACCCGGAAGCCCGCGTCCGGCCGCGGACCGGGGCTGCCCGCGCGGGGGCTGCCGCGACGCCGCACGCCACCGCCTGGACGCGCCCGTTCGGTGCAGCCCCCCGCGCCCGGCTGGGGACCGGGCAGTAGTCCCTGGTCCCGGGGCGGCCCGCCGGCGCTCACCTGTGGTACTGCGCCTGGAGGAACTGGAACTCTTCTTTGATGCGGTCCAGCGACTCCGGGATGGTGAATTTGAAAGGCTGGCCCGCAGCCTGGTGCGGAGTCTGGCGCGGTGGCGGCACGGGAGAGAGATGCACGTTCAGATACTGCGCGGGCGCCCCGCGAGGAAGAGGAGGCGGCACTGTCCATCGCGGCCGAGCCGGACGGAGAGAGAAAGCGCCCGGCCCGGTCCGTCCCCGCCCCGGGGCGCTGCGGTGTTACCCACCTTCCCGTCCCTCATCTGCGGTGGGACCGAGGTTAACCGCCCTCCAGATCCAACCCACCCGCTCCTGCCGCTGCCGTCTACACGAAAGCGGGAAGTGCCGGCTCCTCCCCGCCGACCCCCGCCGCAGAGGCACTGCCAGCCCCATTCCGGGCGCTGTGCTCGGCGGATGCTGCCTGGCCCGGCGGCGACCCCCCGCCGTCCTTCCCAAGGCAAGTAAGTTGCCCACGCAACAAAAAGTATTGGGGGCCGCTCCGGCAGGCAGGAGTAGCCGCTCGATCCCGGAGAGAATGAACTTGTGAGGGCACCTTCCTCTCCCTCCCCCCAGGCTCCAGCCGAGCAACCGAGCTGGAGGTGCGCTCGGTCCTCGCCCCGCGCCCCGGACCGGCGGCCCAAGCCATACTTACGGGGTGCCGGCTCTGGGGGAACATGGCTCCGGCCGCGGCGGGTCTCCCTCGCAGCGCGGCTCTCGCGGCGAGACTCCCCGCCCTGCCCCGGCTTCACACCCGGTGCGCCAAGGGGACCGGAGCGGCAACACCCGCCGACGGCCTTCCCTCCGCCGCCGCGAGCAGCGGGGCGAGGCGCGGCTCAGTGCCCCCGCCGCGGGGACATTCCCCAGCCGCGGCGTCCTTTGTTGTTGTTGTTGCAAGGAGGGCTGAAGGTGGCCGGGGAAAGGCGGACGAGCCGCGCTTGGGACGGTCACCAGCGCTCCGCGCTCTTTCGGCGGCGCTTCGACCGGCGGGCGGCGCCCGCAACGCCCGGGCGCGGCGGGACGGGACCCGACGGGGCTCGCGGGGGAGGCAAGAGCCGCCCCTCAGCAGGAGCGAATAATCCCCTTCACGGACTCGCAGTGGTCGATGCGATTGTAAGGCCGGAAACCCCAGGCGGAGGCGACTCCTCTCTCCTCTTCTGCCCCTTGTCAAAAGGGGAAAATCCAGCCGGAGGGAGGGGATCGCAGTGTCCGCGGCGGGACCGTCGCAAGCCGAGGGGGCGAAAGAAAGTCTCCAGGCAGGCACGCGTTGCTCACAGGCGTCGGCGCAGGGGCCAAACCACCGGCAAGACACAGAGCGATGAACAAGGGAGGAAGACGGGAGGAGGAGGAAGGAGGCGGGCGGGGGCTCTTGCACAGACGTCGCCGTTCGGAGCAGCTCCAATAGCACATGCACGAAACGCTGGAGGGCAGAGGAAAGGGTACCACACACGCAGCACAGACTCTTCCGTTAGTTGCAGAGAAGTCCGCAGGACAAAAGGAAAGCAAACCCTTCAAGATGCTCGCTGGCCTTAACGTCCAAGCAACCAGCCCCGTTGGGGAAGATTAAAAAAAAAAAAAAAACACCAAAAATAGAAATGTAAGCGTCCGTTTGAGGTTCAAATCAGATGGGAAGCTCCTTCGTGCAACAGCCACCACGACAGCCTCTTACAGGCGGGCGCGTATCTGGGAGCTGCGCGTCTCACCAGAACCCCCCGAGCGCGATACATCGCGGCGACACCAGCAGCATCATCCTCATCCTCGCTCTCCTCCGCGGTGGCCCGCCGCTCCTCGTCGACCCGGGATAAAGTTCCTCCCAGCTGAAAAATCCGAACCCGAGCGTACGGGAAAACCAGCGGCTTCCTTTGCCTCGGCCCCTCCGCGCCGGCCAAGGGCAAAGGAGAAGCCGAGGCGGCGGCCTGGCGGGCGGCGCTCGGCGGGACCTGAGCGCGGCTGTGGCCGAGCTGGACACGCCGAGCTCGCCCGCGCCGCTTACATTAGCACGCGGTTTCACACTCCGCCGGCTAACCAGCCGCGCGGCCCCGCCCACGCCGCCGCGCGGGGGGGCGGCCGTCCAATCGCCGGCCCCGCCGCCAACGTGGGCCCGTGACGCGCCTCGGCCCCGCGGCCCAATGGCGCTAGCCGGAGTCGCGCCGCCTCTCGGCTTTCGCTGGGCCGCGTTTCTGCGGCGGAGCGGCGGGAGCGCTCGGAGCCGGCCAATGGGAGGGCGCGGGGAGCGCGGCGCCGCGGGGGGGGCGGGGAAGGTCGGCGGGAAGGAGAGCGGGGAGGCCGAGCTGTCCATCAAAGTAACGTGGGGTCCTGCGCAGGTGGGCGGGGCTCCGGCAGCGGGCGCGTGGCGCCTGCGCGCGGCGCCTCCGCCGGAGGCGCGGGGCGGCCGCGTCCGGTGCGCGCGGCGCCTCCGCACCGCCCGCCCCGCACCGCCCGCACCGCACCGCCTGCACCGCACCGCCCGCACCGCACCGCCTGCACCGCACCGCCTGCACCGCACCGCCCGCACCGCACCGCCCTGCACCGCCCGCCCCGCACCGCCCGCACCGCCCGCACCGCGCCCCGCACCGCCCGCTCCGGACCGCCCGCCCTGCACCGCCCGCACCGCACCGCGCCCCGCACCGCCCGCACCGCGCCCCGCACTGCCCGCCCCGCACCGCACCGCCCCGCACCGCCTGCACCGCGCCCTGGCCGAGCCGCGCACCGGCCCCACACCGCACGGCGACGCGCGTTGACAGTGCAGCGGGTGGGTCGGGCGCACGACCCCACCTCGTTCGCCAAACGACGGCGGCGGTACCGTGGCACCTGCTGACAATGCGCCATGGAAAACGCCGAGGGGAAGGATAAGCCCTCCCGCGTGCTTGCGCGGCTCAGGGCACGCCAACTGCTGTGTTGGTTGGAATGACCCTCTGATCAGACGGAACTTGTCCTTTGGGGAAAACTGGCTTCTTTTTAAGAGGGGCCTGATAGAGGAAAGCTGTCAATAACTTTAGTTTATAGGACCACTTGAGATAGATGAGGGTCAAACAAATTCCACAGGCTGCGTGTGCTTGTTGAGGAGATGACAAATGGTGACATAGCTTGCAGTGGGAAGTACACATCAAAACATATCCTCTATTAGCAAGCACCTTATTCATAGCAGAATTCCACAATGAAGTGTGAAATACCTTTGGACTTAAACCAGTGCCTTAATACACACTTTTGCTATTGGTATATACTTGTGTGCTACCTAAAAAGAGGTCTTAGAGTGTTGAACCGCGTCATTTAAACATAGTAAGGGTAATGTTACAGTCTGCATTTTCTTATAATTCCCCACTAGCCTTTACTAGATACAGATTACTTCCCTAGAATTGTATTGTGCTTTATCTTGTATCCTAAAGAAAGAGCATTCTGTGTTTAATATTTGATAGGAAATCTAATGTTTTGCAATATCAAAGTAAAGCTTTACTCATTCAGAGTGATAATTTCCTGTTGTTATTCCCAGAATATTCTGTATTCCCAGTCTTAACTTAAAAACATCCAACACAAAAGGGAGTGAAATTGTCTCAGTCTTCTGCAGTGAAAAGTTTAGACTTCATTCCAGGACAGCAGAGTTTTGTCAATGAGCACTGATACATCTGTGTCTCCGTGCATGTCTGTGTAAGTGTATATGTCTGCATGTAATGGGGTCTGTACCTATAGGTGTACATATGCTTGTGTGTTTCTGTTTATGTATATGATGCATATGTGCATGCATCCCGGGGAACACATAAATAAACATGTGGGCTTTAATGGTTTCTGAGAGATGAGACAAAATACCCTTGATAGTGAGCTTTGATAGATTGTGGTTCCCAGGACAGGAGAGTAAACTTGTCTGGTGTTCCACCTGCATAAGCAAAGCTTAAAATCTTGCATTCTGTTCCCAGCTCTTCCCTTGTTGTGTTGGACAAGCCAGCTCACTGCTTGGTTCATGGCAATGGAAAGCTTTATTACTTAATGCTTATTAAAGTACTTAGATCTTCAGATGAAAGGTGCCATAAAAATGCAAACTATGATTATATACTTTGTGTGTGTACCTAGTAGCTATGGAGTCTATAATAACGTAACACTTACCTAAGTTTTGTTGTACTTTGCTTAACCTGCTGGCACAAGTTGTTAAAGAGACATTGACAGATATGACATTAAAACAACACTTTGTTTTGGAACATAAACAAAAGGAGTTTGGTTTTTTCTTAATTGCTCACCTACATGAAAGTTGAAATGTCTTGTTACCTATATTTGTCAACATTAAAACATCCAAGGCATGTTTTAACAGAAAGAGAAAATCTCTTTTTTCCTGGTTCTTATTAGCAAGTGCTTTTAACCTACTTTGATTCTGGAATCAGACACTTAAGGGCATTTTGAATCTTATCCATTATATTTGAGATAGAAGAGCTGTACGAGCAGAAGTAGAATCAAATGTGCTGGGTTTTTTGTTTTTGTTTTTTTTTTTTTTTCAAATGAGAGCTACTGACATTACATAGCAGGAATTATAACCAACATGATCTGATGTTTATCTAATTTATAATGCATCATCACTGGCTCATTAAAGCATAAAAAAAATTAGTTTTGTTGGATGGGTATAAATCTGGATTAATTCCAGGAAACTGAACATTCTCATTCCATGGCAATATTCACTATTTACACCATAGAAAGGCAGCAAAATATGGCTAAGCATGTTGTATTCAAGTAGGTAGCATTTTATACCAGATGATTCTGCCACAATGCTGTATATACGCTACATGATTCTCCAACTGGATTAAAGATACTTGTTTTTTTTAAAACGTCTAGTCTCATGTTTCAAAAATAAAAGTATTTCCTTCAGTATTAACCCCCCCAACTGTTTTGTCCATTCATCCATTTTACTCTGTTGTTTGAAATCAGTTGTTTTTTACTGTTAAAAATGTTAGTGTCATCTTCCTACCTCATAAAGCAAAAGGCCTAATCCTAAACTGGCTACCAAAAATTCACACTGGAAGCAGTTGGGAGTTTTGAGTGAAAAAAAAGCACAGTTGGGTCCAAAATGTAGGTTAAATGTACTGAAAGGCTTTCAGATGTAGCATCCATTCTTTAGCAAAACTATGATGTTCAGTTTATTGCAATTTATTATTTTTTCCTTCACTGTTCTCAGTACTTTTTATGAGCAATATTTTTTAACTTTGTGCAAAGTGGCACGTAAAACAAAGATGTTGATGATGTTAATCACCAGGTGTTAGCTGCAGGTGGGCAGTAGACAATATAGTACAATTTGTCCACTCTTCTGCTCTCTATACAGTGAGAGCAAGTCAGTAGAGGAAGCAGTTCTAGAATTCAATAAAATTTATGCTTTCAAAGTTTTAGATAGATCACTGGATTTTCAACTGAAAAAGAAACATGCATGCGTTAATGGGCATGGGGGTTGTTCTATTTTCTTTTTTTTTGTTTGTTTTGGGGTTTGGTTTGTTTGTTTTTAATGCCAGTGTGGTGCAGGTGAAATAGAAAAAAAACCCTGAATCATACGGTACATGTGGTATAGTAGTGACTGCCTATACCGTTGAAAGAATAGTAATTATTATAAGGACATGCAAAACAATATCACTTTTTAAATATGCATTTATTTGTGAAGTGCAAATGATGTGAGCAGGGCAAAGCAATTACATTTCTAATTATTTGCTGTCTTTTGGCTAATAGCCATTCCATACCCTCTTAGTAATTTGATTTTTTTTTAATTAGTAGCTTTCCTTGTAGGCAAGAGTGTTCAAAAAGTTGCACTAGGTCATTTTACCATTATGACTGTATTCACTTCCCCCATTCCTTCACCCTTAAAAAATCCCTGAGCTGAATTAAAAAAAAAAAACCAAGTCAGTAGCAGATCGTGCAGCAGTAAAACCTCAAATAGAATCAGATCCAAGGAATCCCTGTTGGCTTCACACAGTATGGTAAAATTAGAGATTGCAGGAAACCAAAAAAATTAAACTGGGAACATTTGAAAAGAAATGACTGGGCTTTATGAAAATGACACATTGACTGGCCAGTGTGTTTTTTTTATCGACAGTTTCTTTGTTGAGGCATAGATCAAAGAAACCTGCATATGTTTTCATTTTGTTCTAAGTCTAACTAGAAAATTACATCCAGATGTTTAATAGGCATTCTGTTGGTTTTCTGCATTGATTAGATATGTTGGTACTGTTTGCTTACAAGTGTAGCCGGATCATTAGCTAATGCAAAGAAATGTTTGTAGCGAGTTGCTAATTAGGTTTTTTGGAAACTCTCCATACTAAGGAACAATTTGTACAGTGGCCAGAAAAACTTGCGGTACTTGAGAAGTCGCTTTCCCTTCTCTGTCTGGGAAAAAACAGTTAGTCGCTTTCCCTAATCTTCTTTTGCCTACAGGGATTGCAGCTTGATCCCGGTGGGTTGAAGTGCAAATAAATTAGGAAGAGACCACACACATTCACATACGCACGCGCACGCGCGCACATACACACACACACACACACACACACACACACAGACACACACACACTCTCTCTCACTCCCCACATACACTCCCCCCTCCATCCCCAATCTGCTCCTTTAGTCAAAAGTCAGTTGTACAATCTTACAAAAAGCTAGCCAAAATGGAGTGCTCAAAACTAAAATGTGTTAAATTCTCAACATTCATGTTATCAAATACGCAGCATTTTTGAGCATACTTTAGAGACAGATGGGGAAGCCCTTTATGATAAATGAGTGTACTTGAATTCATTACTGTGGTACTTAAAATTAAAGTAGCTCTTTCTCAACTTCACTACTTCTGCAGGGTACTTCAAGACAAAGCTTGGGGAAAGTGTATACATGGATGACAGAAGGGTGAAAGAGGAGCAGAAGAACTTTAATCATCTGTGTTTTGTTAAGTCCAAAAAGAGGTCAGATGTATTACCTGTTTACAATATTGACAGAGAAATTTTTGTAGACTTCATGGCTCTGGCCTGATAACCTTCTAGGTGCAATGTCACCTTTCAAAGGCTGCTTGACAGTGTCAATGACCTTTCTAATAAAGACCACTTGCCAGTGTATCACACTTCAGCCCATAGCAGAATGAGGCCTCCATTGCAGGAGGTGACAACTAAAGGAGCAGTTTGTGTCTATTTTGTACAGTAAATGATCATGGTATGGTCATACCAGTTCTCTGTTCCTGTCATCACACACATGACAAAGTTTTACTCCTGGAAATAGTCCCTTTGAAATCTATGACAATACTTGCTTGAAAAAAGATGTCTTTGTGTCAGACTTCACCAGATCAGGGCCATGCATACAGAATAGTAGGTTGTGTGCGATATACGTATGCAAAACACATGTGTTTTTGCCAATGTTGTCATGCAAGTGTAGAAGTTTTATTGGCCTTTTCAGGAGCTAAAAGGGAAGGTTGCCACAAAAGTACAGTTAATCATTGCACTTCAGTGGACTAGTTGTGGTATACTATTTTTCCTTGCCAGGCAAAATACTAAAACTTTTCCATCCTGTTTTAGTTCCAAATATATACTCTTTTGACGAGATTAATAGGAAGTTTTTCCCCCCTAAGCTGTCAATAACATTAGAAAGAGTCTACAGATCACCAAAGACTCTTAGACTTAAAGCCACAGGGGAAATAGCATTGAGGCAAATGATCTTGTGGAAATGATGCTTTCAAAACATTTCTGGAAATGGCTGATGGAAGTTTCATTGTACAAAGGGATTGTCTGAGAGGGAGAGATGGCTCCATGTGCACTGGTATTTCAGCAACTATCTTGCTGCAGCTAAGGTCCATGAAGGTACTATCCTTTACCCTTGTATCTGTTCTCCACATATGAAAGCAGCAGCCTTTAGAAATCTTTAAGGAACAGATGTGGTACAGAAATATTGTGTCGAACTATGGGTCTGTGTCAGCCAATAGGAAGCAGATTCAGCTGAAAGTTGGCTAGAGTTTGGCAGCTGTTTCCTGTAATACCTCTGCCTCTCAGTCCTTCAGAAGAGGTTCTTGCCTACTGCGGTTATAAATGCTGTATGAGCTGCTCTTATACCAACCTTCTACTCCAGACCTCAGATTTCAGTCTGGTAGAGTCTAGATGAGAGCAGATTGTCCTGTCCTGCTGTCTCTTCATAATGCAGATGCTGTAATGTGCTGGCGTGCTACAGCTACAACATCTGTGGAGATGCTCTTCCAGTACTGGTGGCAAAAAGGTATGAAGTCTGTTTCTAGCTTCCCCCATGCCCCAAAAGCTGTGGGCTCCCATATTCTTGTGGGAATGGAATTAACAAAAATATTTTTTAGGACCCAATGAGAAGTGGAGAAATTATGTGAAAGAAGTCGCTGCACAAGGACTGTGATGGTAGTGATAGGGAGAACTGTGGAGAGGAATTAAATCAGGAAGGAACATATCAGTACCAGTGTGATGGAGTTCTTAACAAATACGGAAATTTCCTTAGTAAAACACCATTGAACTTCAGGCAAAATTGTAAACAGTAACAGTTGCTCAGAGTATAATAAGGAAATAATTAACTGTCTGAGTCATCCAGCACTGTCCACCTCTCTGATTTTCTACTTACACTGCCCTTCCACTACATTCAGTGCAGGAGTCTCAGTTTATATCCTGAAGGGCTAACATGTAATGATAAATGTTATTATTAATAGAGTATATCCATTTTCCAAAATGAAAAATAATAAATTCCACCATGTGACATACACATAGAATTGTCACTAATATGTATCGAGTCATCAAGTGAATTTCTATATGAAGCATCCAATCAAAAAGGCATGTCTTGCAATTATCCATCTATTCTGATACACTGGTATGATCATAATCATTGGTATCACCCAATAAAAAGTTGGTATGAAAGTAAGGAAAAATAGATCCATCCCATTCAATTCCACTCACATATTACTGCCTCTAAAATACTGATATGCCTTCTGTTGCAGAAAACCACATCATTATTACACAGACAGTAGATAATCATGGTTAGCAGTAGAAATATATGAATATTTAGCAGTCAGAAAGCATGATGAGGAGTTAATACTGCTTGTTGAGGAGAGAGCAGCCACAGTCACTGAAAGGATACCTTTTGAAAACAAGAGAGCTAATGAGTACCTAGGTGAGGTATTGAATATTGCTTGGGTGTGGAGGGAAGGAGGGAATGGTGGGGGCAGTGATGGGTTGTGTTTTGTTGTTTCAGGTCTCTGTTGTTTTGGGGTTTCTTTTTTTTTTTTTTTTTTTTTTTTGTTTGGTTGAGTTTGTGTGTGTGTCTTTTGAAAAAGAAGGATTTTCCATCTATCTGCCTGAGTTCAAAAGCAATGAAAAGTATGCACATATTCATAATTCACTATTATAAATTCAGTAGTTGGTAGTAAGACATTTTCTACCTAGCCTGTCACGTTTTCTGCTATAGTTTTACTGTCAGTTAATGTGCTTATGCATGCTTAGGTGCTCAGCTGTTCGAGTTAAGTAGCATCCATGAAGAAGAAAATCTCAATGCAACATGACCCTAGAGCATAACTCAGGAGAATGTCTATGCCCTAAAGCTGGCAGTAGATTGTACTTGGAAACAGACTGAGTCTCATAAGTGAAACCATTATATCTTCATTAATTTTGCAATAAAATAGTTTGCAAATCTCACCCATGTTAACCCCAAAAAAGCAGCGAGTAAGCAGCACAAGGCATACAGGAAGAGAGGTGCATACACAGCATTTAGCATTATTATACATTGAAGTAAGTGGTTTTATATTACCCATATTTTGGTTTTGAATAAGGTGTTTCACTTGATACATTATTAGTCCTCTGAAGGTGGGACAATACAGGAGAACTTTTATCAATTCTTTTCACATCTGCAAGTGAAATTTCCCATCCCCTCCTCTCCTTTCCTTTTTCTTTTCTTAAACTATCAATTTCACTGGGAGGAAAAAGAAAGCAAATAAATATAAGGAGGAAAAAAAATCACAGATTGTTGAATTTTAGGTCAGTCTTAGTCTGAGATATAATGGGAAATGAAGAGACTATGTTTTAAAGGATTTTTCTTTAAGTGGCCCATATAGGGCTCCTGCTGAACTGGTCAGATGCTGCAGACAAGGTCCCACATGTCTTTAAGTAAGTTTTGAGTATTGGTTGTTTCTTTTTGAACTAGCCAGCCAAACCACAAGACAGCTTCTGGATTCTCAATTGAGTGAAACTCCCCACACGCAAATTGCTCAACAAAGTCTGGTGTATTTTGCCCCTGTGTTTGAAAACAATAGGAGAGAGAAGCATGTTTACTTCTGTCCCAATTTACTTCTATCACAAGGTGTCGGACACTTCACAGAAGGCCCTAGGAGTGCAACAGGTCATTTATGGAGTATTGCACCCGGATGGTTGTCTTCTAATGGTTTCCCTTGAATGTGGGCTGCCAGCTGCAGCACGGTCATAAACCTCATCACCTTAAACCTAACCCTAACCCTAACCCTAAGCTCTGCCTTGTAATAAAAAGATGACCCCGAGGGGCTGCCCAGGTGCCCAGTCAGTCTGGGGAGAGATCCTCGGCTGACCGGTCCGCAGGGAGGGGTCGATGGTACCCAGATAACTCCACCAAGAAAGACGAGAGGTCTCCTGGGCAGCTGTAATCCACAAGCCTTTATTGTGGGGAAGACGAGGGAGCGGGTAGAGGAGACGGGGAAGCAAGCACTCGAGGAGGGAGCAGACTCCAAGAGCCCCAAGGGAAGGTGGGACTGGGTATATAAGGGAGAGGGAGAAGGGTACAAATCAACCAATGGGGAACAGGCAAAGGGGAAGAGACAGGATGGGGTGACATACAACAAACCAATGGGGATACAGAGGAAGAGTGGTTTTACAACAGGGGTCAATGGGGGTAACAGAAGCAACGAACTTTCTAGAACTGGGGAGTACACTGAACTCTGATTGACAACTAATTGAGGTGGGTAACAGCAAGTGATTGATAGGTCCTTCTAAACTGACGTCGCCTCCCAGGGGAGTGCGGGGACCCCTCCCACATTGCCTCACACATCATCCTACCTTGTTTAATAGCATAAGTCAAGTTGATGTGTGTCCCCATCACCTGACTCATAAAGCATGAAAAATTTTCAGTGAATGAGCTACAGGGCTAAGTATAGTGCTCTATGCATTCAACTGGTCCCATTCACTTAAGATGAGGTAGGATTTCATCCTAGGTATCTGACATGTTTAGTAAAATACACTGAATGTCCTAAGATATACTGAGAATTTTCCTTTCTCTCAGAGAGAAAAGCAACTGTCCAGAATTACCTATGTTGATGTAATTGTCAAGCACAGCTTTCTTTTCAAGGAACCTGGGCAATTGCAGAAATATTGCTGAGTGTAGAATTTTACTGTAGGGAATAATTGTTCCTCTTTGTCCACTCTTTCTTATTTTAAGTTCTTTCATAATTTTGCTGCTCTGCATTAATATCTTCTTCTTTTGCCTATGAAGAACATAAGGGACTGGTTTACTTACTTGCACAAAGAAGTACTAGAATATGGTTTATCTGGAATACAGTACTAAAAAATATTAATAAGCAGCTCTTGAGTTCACAAAAAAACCCCAATTCTTTCTCAAGGTATCTTTTTGTCACTTGCTTTTGTTTGGGTGGGGTTTTTTTGGGTTTTTTTTGGGGGGGGTTTTGGGTGGTTGTTTTTGGGAGGGTTTGGGGAGTGGTTTGGGTTTGTTTGGTTTGGTTTAGTTTCTTTTTCATTTCTTTGGATTTTTTATTTAACAGAGTTTTCTAATAGGAATGTAACAGAACTTTAAAAATAGAAATCTTCAAATCAATCAGCTGATTATATTGATAGTGCCCTGAATTTTTTTATATCATTGCAAGACATCTACAGTAAATCTCCAGTAAAAATTAAGAAAACATTTATTGGCATAGCAAGTATTTGAAAAGCATGAGAGAGTGGAAAATAGAGTTTAAGTGCTGCTTTAGATATTTGCTTTGTTGGATTTTTTTTTTCATTGAAAATACTTGAGAGTCCGTTTCATGATGTCTTGGGCCTAGTTAGATATTTTCTTACTGAGTGAGAGATTATGCAGCTTTTGTTCTTCTCACCCCAGCCTTGGCCAGCTGGGGTGCCTGGCTAGTGGCACTGCCTTTCAGTGAGACCGGGGATGCTGTGTGCAGAGGCTCTAGCACTGAGCCTCTGGCGTGGGTTACCACTTTCATAGCCGTACACTGAGAGGAGACAAAAGGGACGAGAGAAGGCACACCTTTCCTGCGTGGCTGGAGAACGTTTATTTCCCGTGTGGCTGCTGCGGTGGCTGGAGCGGCTGTCCCCAAGCGTGCAGGTGGACAAAATGGCGATTGAACAAAGGAGGCATGGGGTTATATAGGGGGCGAGCAGACAGGGGTGGAAGCCCCCCTTGCCCAATGGGGACAGGCAACAGGGGAGTGACGTGGACCACGGCAGCCTACGGGAACATAACAGAGGTGGGTACAGTGTTCTGGGACAAATGGGATTGCAGGGATGGGGTGACTGACACAGAATTTTCAGGAATGAACAGGGGGTGGCTATAAGATGGACATGGGAAAGCTCCTATGGTAGACAACTTGGAGCGAACCATTGTGAGGGGAAAATGGGGGTGCATAGAACTGACTAACTAACATTTATTAAAACCCCTAACTGAACTAACCCAGCATGCAACAAGATTATTACAGGAAACTGGGCTACTAGGATCTGGCCCAATTTAGGAAGATTTTTTTGTCTATAGAAGGCAGAATGTACTGCCTTAAGCCACTGATTGAACTCCCATTTTCTATCTAGTATGTGACTATTTGTTGCCTACATGGGAATAAGATATATCACTTGAATGAAAAAGTGAATATTAATGCTTTCCCAAATTTTCTGGAAAAGTATATTTTATAAATATCCTGAACATATGAAATGAAAGAAAAATGTATAAATGCTATTTCCAGCTTTATCTTGCCTGAGCTGAGCAAAAAGGTCAACTCACAGGTACTGTTTAGGGCACTAAGTGTGATATATAAAAAATTATGGCTAAGATATAAAAATTATATGATACAGGGTGTAATTTTGTTTCTTGATTGTTTTGAAAAAACAATTTTCTGTTCTTCAGTAAATAAGAAAGTTGTTTATGCATATATATATTGTAATGGTTTGACATGGAAGTGAATTTTTTCAGGAAGTTGGATCAAACCAATCAGTGGTCAGGTTTGGATATTGGCACCTGGAGTGACCACTGAAGGCATGGACACGCCTCTGAGAACACAGGGGGTTAAAAGCAAGAACTCCCAGGGGAACTGTCTCTTTGGTTCCGGTCGTCGGAGAGTGCAGTGCAGACTCTCCCCTGCCCGGCCATGGGCTGGGTGGGGGAGGGGAAGCCATGCGGCCTGGTCCAGGTAGGCTGAGGGGCTGAAGGACTGGAACCGGGCCAGATCCTGCGGACGGAAGGGTGGAGAGAAACGGAGATGCCTTTGTTCCCCCACCCCAGAGGGAAAGAGACAGAGAGCCTGACAGCACCTGGAAATTTGCTGGCAGAGGAGAAGGAGAAGGGGCGGGGGGGAAGATGCCCAGTGTGGGAGTCGAGAGTTCTGGGCAGAGATTTCAGCCATCTGGGGAGTCTGAACTTTTAACCCTATCCTGGGAAATGAAGGCTTTGTAAAATATTACTCCTCCTCGATTTATAGTGGAAGAGAGACAGTCCGGGACCTGAGATGTTAGAAGAAGAAATATTTAGGTGGGAGGAGATGATGAAGTAGCTTTTGGCTGGACTTTTCTTGTTAGCCATAGACTGAACCAAATTCTCCTGCAATAGAGACTGCATTTTAGGGGGATGCAGTGGTGACCCAAGGAGACCTGTTTCAGCAACCACCAGCACAGGAATGGCAAGAACAGAGGAAAGCTGAGGAGGGAATAGTGATGCCCTCTGTCTTCAGGAAGAAGATGATCTCTGTTCTTGGACCCTTGGCTCCAGGGAAAAATGGGGGGGACTGTAGTCCCAAGATGAGAAGCTGAACTGTTGTCTCTTTTGGTCCTTGGCAAAGCATCCTTAAAGGAGCCCTATGAGCAGTCTGTCCATGCATGGTGGTGAGAGCACTGGCAGATTTTCTCCGGGCGGTTGCCATGTGTGACATGGAAACACAGGAGGTGACAACTGTGTTTCCTGGAGGGTCTGTGGTGCAAGAGAGACTCCTCTCTCCCTTGATGGACTGAGTATTGATTATCTGAAGAGTGGCAACTTGATCAGGAATCCCGGGTGATGTCTCACTGTGGTTTTTGTTGGAATTGGGTGGGAGGAGGAGTGTTTTAGAGGGTCTTCATCCTGGATTTAGTGTGTATGTCTTTTATAGCAGTAGTAGTTTTAATAAAGTCTTTTTCTTTGTTATTAATTTTGGGCCTGCTCTGTTTCTGATAACATCTCACAGCATTTATTTGGGAAAGTACATTTTCATGGGGGTGCTGGCATTGTGCCAGTGTCAAACCATGACTATATATATATATATACATACATATATATATATATATATATATACACATAATTACATCCATGTAAACATAGACATGTACATGAGATAAGAAATACTGATCTGTTTAATTCCCAGGCAGGGCATTCAGTGAACCTGAAGGGTTGGGAAGAGAACCTTATCCAGAGGTATTAAACTTTTAGTTTATGCTATGATCCATTTAACTCAAACCAAAGTAACCTTACTTTTTTTTTTTTTTTCCTTCCTTTTCCCATTCCAAATGATTATTCAAAATGCATGTTAACAGTCTGGTTAAAAACGCTCCTTTTAAGAGCATCAGATGCTAGGAAATGCTCTTGTCTTCTGTTTTCAGCATTTTATATCTTCTGTTCTATAGTATAAATGGCAAACTGCAACTGGCACCTGAAAAATAGTGTTAAAATGCATTGAAAGTATTGGCATGACATTGATAAATGCAAACAGCTTGCTGGAAGGCATATCACCTTCATTTAGATCATCTGTTTGAAAATGTGTGTATCTGTGAAAAGAGACATATTAATGTAGCTTTTACCACAACATAAATACATGGACAACAATTCAAATTAAATAATAAATATCTGTTGATATCTTAAGAGGAAAAAAGCTCCTGGAGATAGTTCTGTAATTAAGACTCCAAAAGACCTTAACTTGTTAATCAAATGATAAGGAAATGGCGGAATATTCTTCTTGCAGATTGAGTTCCTGTTTCTTTTTTTTTTCCAAAGTTTTATACAAAAATAAGGCAACATATATTGCTTCCTTTTATTAATCAATTTGATTTTATTAAATGCAAAATCAGGGGTAAAAGTGACACCATATTAACTGATTCAAAGTTATGCTTTAGACATTTTGTGGATTTTTTTCATAAAAGTAACTCTGTCCATTTCTGGGGCTATATGATTCAATCAGGTGGGTGGGGCTTTTGTTCCCTGTGGCCTCGGGCAGCTGGGAAGCCCGGCTAGCGCTGCCTTTTGTAAGACTGCGGCTGCCACGTGCACGGACGCTCCAGGGCTGAGGTGTTCGCCTCACTGCTGGTGCGGAGCGCTCTGGCGTGGGTACACAGCTTTCGTAGCCTTACGCTGAGAGGAAGCAAAGGGACAAGAGAAGGCACATGTTGTCTGCAGGCCTGAGAGATTTTATTTCCCGTGTGGTTGCAGCGATGGCTGGAGCGACCGCTCCTGGCACAGCACAGGGCAAAATGGCCAATGGACAATGAAAGCATTGGGTTAAATAGGGGGTGGGCGGATAGGGGTGGAAATCCCCCTCGCCCAATAGGGACAGACAACAGGGGAGTGACAGGGGAGTGACAGGGGAGTGCTGTGGATCACAGCAACCTATGGGAACATAAGAGAGGGACAGAGCACATTCTGGGACAAATAGGAATGCAAATGTGGGGTGATTGATACAGAACTTTTAAGAAGAATCAGGGAGTGGCTACAAGATTGACATGTAAGAGCTCCTGTGGTAAGTGACTTGGAGCGAACCATTGTGGGGGAAAATAGGGGTACAGAGGACCGACTTAACTAACATTTATTAAAATTTCTAACTGAACCAACCCAGCATACAACAGGTGGGTTTAAACACCCATGTTTTTAAATATGAGACTATATTTTTCCACTTTTCCTCTGTATACACAAGTCTGCACACTCACATGCATCAAAAGATGCTTAATGAGTATGGAGATGAAAAGCCACTGGGATTTGCAATAAATTAATGCAGAATATAAGAAATTACAAAAATATTTTGGTTGTGTTTTGGTGAAAAGGATTTTCTAGTTTATATATATACTTGGTCCTTTAGCTTATTAGATGGGAGGCTGACATGATGTTTTACATTTATAGATTGGAGGCAAACAAGCTGTGAACTTATCTTCATCCTTGAGTCTGGTTAAAGAGAGCATGAAAATATATTGTACCTTTGTCTAGGTACAAAGGGCAAACTGTGAGACCATGTAGATATCTTAGGTGTGGTTCACATTGGGTCTGGCCACCACGAAAAAAGCTGTAATCACTACCAGACTAAGATTTTTGTACAGTGAAGATTTTGTATATACCAGATTAAAATTTTTGTATAGTATTGGAGCTTATATAGAATGGTGATATGTCTATATTTTCTATTTTAATTTAAAGCTCTCCATTACTGTTTTTCAAATATATTATATTCTTTTCCACACACCATTCTCTCTTTTCCCATTTGAATTACCCCTACATCCTACTTACTGGTGAGAAGGGGAAAAGATGTGTCATTCAAGGATGAAGAAAATCCTAGCAGGACATACTCAGAAGTTACATCTTGCTCTTCAGCTGGTGCACAGCAAAATGAAAGAGTCAGTGGTTCACTAGGAGAATCCAAAAACATCCGCTGTGATGTAGTCCTCAGGTTTTATGAAAGAACACTGAAGCCAATAAATTCAGATATTTCTACACCACTTCATGTGTATAGTGGTGTTGGTTTGGTCCCACAAAATAATCATTGGTTGGCTTCTTTTTTTAACATACCAAGTAATACTCTCAGGTTTCAGGGTAAAAACAACATATAAAACCCTGTTTCATCGAGTCTTGTAATTTCAGATTGGAAAATAATCTGGTGTGATGTCCCATATACTTTAAAGGGAAGTCAGAATGTTTCTGTAAAGCAAAGAATAAATTAGTTAAATAGCATTTCTTGTTATATTAAAAATATTCTAATTCAAAATTTTGTTTTAGTCAGTCTAGATAAAAGTATCTGTTGTTTTGTTACCACTTAAAACTAAGCTTTTACATAAATCTGCTGAATATTCATATGTTAGAGGTATTTCAAGAAAAAGGGCTTAGTCAAGTGGAGTTAATTATTTTGTTGCAAGTAGGTTGGGCTCAGTTGTTTCTCTGCTATTTGTAAACCCAACCTTTTATCCATGGGTATCTGAAGGACATGGTGGGGGGGAGGGTCACTGAGGATAGGGCTGGTTATGTGTCTAGTGATTCTTTCCAGTTCAGTAAGAACTTGAATATCCAGCTACAGCTTCCTGCTAAAAGACCTCTAATTTTAGCTCAAAAAGAAGTCTGTAGGTTGTAAATTATGTATCAGAGTTCCATAGGTGTTGAAGGTTATTAGAGGGAAGCAGTCACAATAACAAGGTTGGGATTTATCCCTTTTGTTTTTCTTTTTCCCCTAAAAGGAGCCTTATAGAATTTTATTCTAGGGCCATAACTCTTTCAGCTAGAATACAATAAAAAATTTGGCTAAAAAACCCTGAGTACTTTTTTAAAGGTACTTCTTAAATAATTGCTTTGGAGTATTTTGCTAAGTGCCTAGCTTTTAGCTTCAATTACCTGATTGTTGTGTGATCTTTGTAGGAATATGTTTATATTTTTCTTTTATGTCATCAAAGATGTGCTTTTATGGGGCAGAAACAAAGATTCATGTGACCAAACTGTTCTCCACAATTTAAGATTCTTCTTCAAAATATGTAGGTCTATGCTCATATTGGTTGTGGCAAAGATTTAAGATGGAACCGGAAGCATGCCAAAATATAGCAAAGATACATAAACCTGCTTTTCAATTAATGGTCGGAGCTGGGTCACTTCCAGTGTCCATGCTATCTCATTTAGAGCTTGTTGTCAACCACGTGCTGGATATTTTGGTGGAAACTGGTCCGTGAAGCACTTCTGCAAGGAAAAAATATTCTGTGATTGCCTGTAGTTTTGCAGTACACCGACTTCCCTTCTGGAGTAAGGGTGAACTTGCTGTAATAACCACAAAACAACCTTGAATAACTGAAGAAATACAATTGGGTGCTAATGATATATTAAAATAACTTTCAAAGAGCACACTCAGACTTCCACTGGAAAAAAGCAACTGTCAAAACATTGAATTTTCATGTAGTCAAATTTTTCATTTGGCATTTACAACTGCTGAAATACAGGAATAGCAACCATACTTTATTGATCAATGCAAGCTGCTGAAATGGCACTAGCACAACGAGATAAAGTGCCAGCATGAGAGAGAACGAACACCAGCCATTGGGTACACTGTCTTAGCTTTCCACAAAATATAGGGTTAGGGTCACCAAGAGGAGAAGCTTGCTTTTCCAGAAGAGAGTGGTGTTGACATTCTTCATAAAGGAACACTGCCAGTGGTTCCCTTCTCCTTGTGTCAAGGAGGATGGTATTATCACCAACACCAACAACGTGTCCCAACACCAGCAACACAAACACAAACCCGCTGGCAAAAGTAAAAAGGTCCTTGCCATGAACGTTTTGGGAACAGTGAAATGGTTCAATGTAAAAAACATGCGGTTTCATCACCTGGCATGATAACAAAAAAATGTGCTTGTTCATCAGACTGCTATAAAAAAGCATAACCCCAGGAAATACCTCCACAGTCTAGGAGATGGAAAAATTGTGGAATTTAATATAATACAGGGAAGAAAAGGCCCCCAGGCAGCCAATGTGACAGTGTGCAGTTCCAGTGCAAGGTAGTAAACATGCACCAAACTGCAAACCTGCAAAGTGTCATGAAGTCCTTCACACTCCTACCAAGGAAATAAAACCCAAAATCAACAACCAAGTCCCAGTGACAGCCTAAAAGCAGGAAGAGCACAGAACACCGATGAGACATCCTCCATCCAAGACTCCACCTCCATAATGAAAGAACCTTCCCATCTGATAAGTCCCACTTCCTCAATTCCTGTGGCCTCCCTGCCCCCCTCCCACTTTCTCCTTTTCCTTTCCATTGTCCTATTGCCCCTTCTTTATGTTCCCACAAATTCCTACCACCTTTTCCCCCTTTCCATGGCCTCGTTCCACTAATCCCTTCCCCCAGAGTTCCTTTGTAATACCAGAGGGAAGGTGATTGGGAAGAAAAGAAAGTTTCTCTAAAGGAACCATCTTTTTCTTAAAAGTTAATGATTTCTATTTAGAGTTTCCAGCAGACACACCACCACCTACACTACCTTGTAAGAGAAAATCACAGCCAACAACACTGCCACAGGTGACAGAGAACCAGTCCCTGCTGAAATAACCTTCTCCTGACACGATTTCCTGATAAAACCTACTAAAAAACCCTGCATCCATCCTGCCGGTTCTAAGAAAATCTATTTGGACACTGGGGACTCAGAATTGTTAGCATTTTGAAAATTGTCATATAGGCACTTTTGATTGTTTTTGTCATTTTGTGTTGATTCAGTTGATCCTTCAGAGAAGTTTTCTTAATAATATCAAAAGGGGGAATTATGGAGACCCTGGGGGTCATTTCCCTGGTTTAGGGAGACACAAGAAGCTTCCCTCAAAAAGCTGTTAGACTCCATTGTTTCTCCTTTCCCTGTTCCTATGTCTGTTCCTATGTCCCTGAGCCACTTCCTCCCTACTCCCTGATTGGCCCTCATCTTTGTACTGCCTGGAGACCAGGTTCACCCCACCACCCCTCCGGATGGGGCAGTTAGAGCTGAGACATGTGTGTGCTGGGGGAACTCTGAACATCTTACCACACAGCTGAATTAAAACATCTGTGGATATTATGCAAAGGCCGTTTCTGCTTCTTTACCTTGGACTTTACTAGCAGCAGTTCAGGCTGCTACAAAACACAAACAAAAAACCAAACAAAACCCCAACCCAACCAATCAAACAAAAAACAAACATAAAACCCCACCAAAACCCAACACAGAGACTTGTTAAAGAAGTGCAAGTGCATCCAAATTGCAAAGAGACATTGAAGTTCTGCATCTTTGTAATGTCATTGCTTCTTTATAACCTGCCCCCATGATATCTACCAGCAGATATGCACATTATGAAGTTGAAAGCACTTACAATTGAAAAATTGTTTTTAAAAATATCTCTTTTCCTAAAGGACAATGTTTTTTATATTAAAATGGTCTGGTAAGCTTCTCTGAAATTTTTATATTCCCTTGAGTTATCATTGCATGTGAGAACCATTGATGCACATTGATATGAGGAAATACCTGGGAATGACTTAGTAGCACAGAAAAGTTGCAATGTCTGCTATGCAGTAGCCCAAGAAGGACATTAACTTTTGAAAGATCTACAGCATTACATTGGCTAAATCTTCTGGAAATAAATATTGTGACTGGTTACTTGTATGTCTTCCATACATTCTTGAAGGTTTTTTTGCCATTGTTGAAGGTTTCCAGTTGAAAAGATTCACTTGCTGTAAACTTGAAAAACGAAGATCTCTCTCCCTTTTTATTTTCTTTTTATTGGAAGAGGAAGGAAGTATTAAAAAGCAACAAAAGAGCAAAGTAAGGTATTTCTGAAGAAAGTACACCATGCTTCTTTTGTAGCATGCTATATTCCTGACTAGTAAATGAGGGAAAGGCAGTGGGTGTGGTCTACCTGGACTTCAGTAAAACCTTTGATTCTGTGACCCGCAGTATTCTCCTGGAGAACACCCCATGTCTTGGATGAGTGCACTCTTTGCTGGATAAAAATTGACTGGATGGCACCTCTGGGCCCAGAGTGTTGATGAATGGAGTTACATCCAGCTGACAGCCAGTCACTAGTAGGTCTCCCCAGGGCTCAGTGTTGAAGCCAGTTCTGTTTAATATCTTTATTGATGACCTGAACAAGGGCATCAAGAGCACCTTCAGTCAGTTTGCAGATGACACCAAATGGGAGGAGAGTGTTGATCTGCCAGAGGGTCAGAAGGCTCTGCAGAGGATCTCCACAGGCTTGATCAATGGGCCAATGCCATCCAATAAAGCAAAGTGCCCAGTTCTTCACTTTCATCACAAGCATGCCTCCTGATCCCAGTCCCCTGGAGGGACAGATCTCTGTGAAAATTTCAAAGCAGCAGCTGTCAAGAAAGAAGGCCATAAATGTATGGCCTTTTAAAAATAAAAACCATTCCCAAAATCCACAGATAGTTGGTGACTGAATAGGCAAGGTAAGGCACGTGCCTGTAGGCCTTGCTTGTTAGGTGGAAATACCTCTTAAGACTTAGAAAGGTTTATGCAGAGAGGGCAGGTAAGTCCTAAAGAGAAACTGGAGACTGTGTAGGCAGGCCTCAAAAAGTAGAAATATAACAGGAAAATGTCATGTCCATCATCTAAATAAAAAACAATGCATGCATTTCTCATAGTGCTGGAGAATATTTAGGAGCAGTATGAACTCAGGCACATGGCTGTTGCATCCCAGGTTTCGGTTCAGATTAGGGGTTCTGATATGTGTTAGTTAGCCGATTCTGTGTACCCCCCTGCACCCCCCGTGTTTCCCCTCCCCGCGGTGGTTCGTTCCCGGGTCTCTTACCATTGGAGCTCACCATGCCAGTCCTGTAACCACCCCCCTGTCCATTCTGGAGAGTTCAGTGTCTGTTTCCCCGTTCCTGCAACCCCATTCGCCTTGGAGCCCGGTCGGCCCCTGCTGCGTTCCTGTTGGTTGCCATGGTCCACGTCACCGCCACGGCGCCTGTCCCCATTGGGCGGGAGGGCTTCTGCGCTCCTTGTCCTGCGCCCTATAAAATCCCGCGCCTCCCCGGTTGTTGCATCCCGGAGTTTGGGTTTAGATGAGGGTTTTTAATTTATGTTAAAATAAGCCAAGTTCTGTAATCCCGCGTTTCCCCCGCGTTGTTCCCCCCCGCGGTTTCTGCCCCCATGTTGCCTGTTGCCGGCTCTTACCCCTGTGCCGCTCCTGTAAGCACCCTGCCGTCCGGCCCCGGGAAACCCCGTGCTGGCCGCCCCGAGCCACACGATCCCGCTCAGCCCGCTCTGGCTCGGTGCCCGCCCCTGCGGGGTTCTCTGGTTGGTCGCTGTTGCTGGCGTCACCGTCACGGCAGCCGTCCCTATTGGCCGGCAGGCCGTGGATCCTCTCGCCCCGCCCCTCTATAAAGCCCTATCCCGCCGGCAGTCAGGCGCAATTTGCTCCCATGCGAGTGGCGGGAGCGGTCGTGTCTTTCCATCGATCCGCGCCACGTGACCAATAAACCGTTCCTGCCAAGCACGGAGTAAATGGACAAATTCCTTCCTCTTTGCTGGATCCCTAGCGCACGGTAACAGCGGCTGGCCAGCCCACGCGCCCGAGACACGGAGCCGTGTCCGGGAACCCGCGGCAGCAAACCCCGGCAGCACGTGGAAGCTACGCCACAGCCGGGCTCCCAAGAGCCGCGTGCAGCTGGGGAGAGCAAAAACCGACGCCGCAATTGGCGCCCAACGTGGGGCCGAGGCCAGCGCTGAGCTGATCGCGTGGACGGAGGTTCACCGCGGAGCTCCAGGAACAGCGCCGGGAGCCGTCGCCGCCGGCCAGGGGCCGCGCTGCCGCCAAGGGGGAGCGCCGCCGCCAAGCCAGAGCGGGCAGCGGTCCGCGCCGGACCACAGCTCCGTGCCGGACGGAAACCGAGAGCAGGGGCTCTCCAAAGTACGTCAGTGAAGTCTCCGTCGCCCACGGGGGACCAGACAGTGTGTCCTACGTGGGACAGGAAGTGCAAACTTTCGCAGCCAGGAGGGCAGAAGAAAGGACACTTCCCGGGACTCCCGGACCCTGGTGGCAGCTTTTCTTTGCAGAGACTTCAGTCTGGTAAGTATTAGTCGTGGAAACGTGTCCAGCTAATACGGGAGGGCTGGCCGTGTTCCCGAGGTTGGGACGTGCGGCGCGCAGCACGAACGGCAGCCGCTGGAGTCGCCTGCGTTTTTTTTGCTTTTTTTTCTCCTTTTTTACTGCCCCAGGGGTGAGGTGGTTTGGGTGGAAGAAGCAGGGGGACTGTGCTATCTGCCCAACAAAAGGAATTTTATTCCCAAGTTAAAGAAATCCTTTTGGTGAAGGGCCCCTACCCAAAAAAATTAGTTAAGAAATTTGTTCGGTGGTTGTTCTTTGCTTTCCCCCGTCTGTCTACCGAGGACGCGCGCAAAACAGAATTTTGGGAGCAAGTGGGAAAAAGGCTAGCAGAGGGGATCGGTAGGGATCCCTCCATAGATGACTGCTTCCCTAAATTCCATTTGTTGATCACAGATGTAGTAAAATCAGCCCCCGCGCGAAACTCGATTGGGGAAAGAAAAGAACCATCCGGGAAATCTGTTACTCCCTCTGAATCTGTTTCCCCATTCCCTTCTCCTACCCCTTCTTCCCCTAACCCGGTTGGGCGAGGGGGAGCCCCCCGCCGATCTGAGACGCAGGGCAGCTCCACAAATGTGGACTGTGCTCCTGGCTCCCCTAAGCCATCTCGGCGTCCCTGCCTTAGCGAGATCGGTCGATTCGCTGAGGCCACGACCATAAACCCTCCTTCCAATCCCTTTTTCCCAGTTGAAAATCCCAGTTTCGGCGCTACCCCGCGCAGTTCTGTTTCTTTAAACCCCTTTCTTTGTTCCTCTGAGGAGGCCGAGGCCACGTGGTTGATCCCTTTGTCTTCCCAAGATGGAGGGCAGCCACATGGCAGGGTCTCTTCTTCCCACAACCCCTTTCTGTTCTTTGTTCCCGATGTCCCCGCCTTTGACCCAACCCCCACCTGCCTCCCTGTGGGCGTGGGCGCCGCCCCCTCGGGAGGTCAGGTTACTCCCTCACCCATTGTTTTCCCTCGTGTGGGTGTTCCCTCCAGTCCTTTGCATGTCGTCCCTGCTGAGTCATCGACTCCGCCCTCCTCCACCGGGGAGAGCTCTGCCATCTCCAACCCGCTGCCTGAGGGAGGCAGCCCCCGTCCTGTTGCCCGTACCCTGTCCCCATCTTCCCATGGGTCCCGGAGATCCGGGCGGGAGGGAAGAGGGGGGAGGGAGGAGCGGGAACCCCTACCCCCATCTTCCCATGGGCCCCGGAGAGCCGGGCGGGAGGGAAGAGGAGAGAGGGGGGGACGGGAACCCCTACCTCCAAGTTCCCATGGGCCCCAGACGTCTGGGCGGGAGGGAAAAGGAGAGGGGGGGGAATCGGAGCCCCTGCCTCTGCAGTCCCATGGTTCCCGGAGACCCGGGAGGGAGGGAAGCAGGGGGATGTGGGTTTCTGAGCATTTTCCAGGTTCCGTGGAATGGGTCGAGCCGACAGATGAGAGGCATGTAGAGGGATCGGAGGTTCAGGACAAGTTTGTCCTGGAAGCGGCATCCATGAACACTGCTGCCTTGGATGCCATGCCTCCAAAGAACGCTGGTCCGAAGCAGCCTCCAGCAAGACGCCAGTGCTTCCACTGTGATCAGAGAGGACATTTTGTGGTTCAATGTCCGTTTCTGGGCAGGGCACCCCCAGGGACAGTGGGAGGGGGGAGAGGGGGGAGGGAGATCCCATTCCCCCAAAAAACTGAAGAAACAACGCGCACCTGCCTCGCGTGAAGATAAAAGTAAGGCAGGCCACAGCACCTTAAGGGGAGCTGTGAGTTATCAAGTAACTGTGCAGGTGGTAGTTCAGAACATCAGGGTGCCTTTGAGCGTGGCAGATGACCCCACCAGTCGGGGGGTTGCATCAAACCGCAGGCGACGCAAAAGAAAAAGGACCCTACAGTCTCCTTAAAAAATGTTTTTCCCCAAAGCCCCAGTCTGTGTGTGTCCCAAATCCCCATGTTTGTAATAAAGTTGTCCCAGTTTCCCTATCCCTAAACACCCTGAGAAGAACCAACATCAGCACCATCTCCAGACCCTCTCCACCTGCGTAGCAGTCACTGCAGTTGCGGCAGCAGGAGAAGCTGGGAGAAGAGGCCACCGCTTGAGAGACTGAATCAACACCACTGCTTTCTTTTTATAGTTTATTAAGCGGGGAGATGTTGCATCCCGGAGTTTGGGTTTAGATGAGGGTTTTTAATTTATGTTAAAATAAGCCAAGTTCTGTAATCCCGCGTTTCCCCCGCGTTGTTCCCCCCCGCGGTTTCTGCCCCCATGTTGCCTGTTGCCGGCTCTTACCCCTGTGCCGCTCCTGTAAGCACCCTGCCGTCCGGCCCCGGGAAACCCCGTGCTGGCCGCCCCGAGCCACACGATCCCGCTCAGCCCGCTCTGGCTCGGTGCCCGCCCCTGCGGGGTTCTCTGGTTGGTCGCTGTTGCTGGCGTCACCGTCACGGCAGCCGTCCCTATTGGCCGGCAGGCCGTGGATCCTCTCGCCCCGCCCCTCTATAAAGCCCTATCCCGCCGGCAGTCAGGCGCCATTTGCTCCCATGCGAGTGGCGGGAGCGGTCGTGTCTTTCCATCGATCCGCGCCACGTGACCAATAAACCGTTCCTGCC
Organism: Vidua chalybeata; assembly: GCF_026979565.1. NCBI lineage: Eukaryota > Metazoa > Chordata > Aves > Passeriformes > Viduidae > Vidua > Vidua chalybeata. The sequence goes on along the minus strand of NC_071570.1, from coordinate 14,138,255 downwards.
AAGCACGGAGTAAATGGACAAATTCCTTCCTCTTTGCTGGATCCCTAGCGCACGGTAACAGCGGCTGGCCAGCCCACGCGCCCGAGACACGGAGCCGTGTCTGGGAACCCGCGGCAGCAAACCCCGGCAGCACGTGGAAGCTACGCCACAGCCGGGCTCCCAAGAGCCGCGTGCAGCCGGGGAGAGCAAAAACCGACGCCGCACCCGGTCCCATCACCATTTTTGTCCATGAGGGCGCAGGGGAGCGAGCCGTGGCATCTCCATCGCAGCTCCCTGTGGCAAATAAAATCTCCCCAGCCTCCCATGCAGACGGAGTGGACAATTCCTTCCCTCTTTGCCTCGACCCTCATGTGGGCAACAGAACCCAGCAAGCCCCGACTGGCGCGCCGCAGAAGCGGCGCCTGGGAGCAAGCGGCGCACCGGTCCTGAGGAGAAACCACACTTTTTAGGCGCCCCGGAGCAGCACAGGTCTGGGAAAACAACGTGACACCACACATGGCTGGCAGAAAAACAGCCTTGGTTTCTTGTGCTAGATCTGTCAGATTGCAACTATTGACCAAGGTGATGGAGTGGCCTCTCGTTCAGTTTGCGGATGACTCCAAGTCAAGCAGGAGTGTTGCTGGAGGAAGGAAAGCTCTAGGCCGGAATAGATCCATGGGCTGAGGCCAATGGTATGAGGTTTCTAGCTTGCATCCAGTGTAGTGTGGCCATGAGGACTAGGTAAGGGTTCATCTCCCTGTATGTGGCACTGGTGAGGCACACCTTGAATCCTGTGCTTAGTTCTGGGCCCCTCATGACAAGAGACATTGAGGAAATGGAGCATAGCCATGAAAGAGCAATGGAGCTGGTGAAGGGTCTGGAGAGCAAGTCTTATGACTAGGCACAATTGCTTATTTGGAAGTTATGTACCTGAAAATTCTGGACCAAACTGTTTGTTAGTGCAAGGAAAATACTTATATTTCAATTAAAAGAGAAATGTCCACAAGTAGGCAAACAGGCAAATGATTGCTACTGCAAAACCTGTAGCATGGACTGCATTCCTTTTTAACCAGTAGCATACCGATAAGAATATGGTTTATTATCTAGATTGTCAACTTTTATCCTTTGTTTGTGGAACATGTGACATTTAAATAGAGTATTTTCTTTCAGATTTTCAAATGGTGATAACTAGAGTATAATTTAGCTTATTAATCCTTTCAGGTTGTCTTGTTTACATGACTAATGTTCCTGCATCATGCATACCTGATGTCAACTCACTGCTCTGTTGTCTCTTTGTCTTCTCAACTAAGCTTAAAATCAACAAAGAGCTTTTCTATCTTTTCAATCTTGCATTTCACCTTTCATGCCGTTCAGATTTTAAAGGGTGTGTGAAACTCCTTTGGAAACAAAGTAGTAATTCATGTTTACCACTGAGAGAAATAATTACCTGTCTCTCATTTCCAGTAATCTGCTTCTATGAGTAAACACTGTTTTTAAAAAATCCTGCCTTCATACAAAAAGAATTAACTTCCTTAGTGCTCAAAGCTTTTTATTAGTAATAATATCTCTCTGTTTCTATTTGTTGTAAGATCCATCCCAGAGGACAAGAGGAGAGTATGGGAAAGGAGGGGAGGAGAGGGGAGGGGAGGAGCAGGAATAAGAAACTTTGGTAGTGCTCAGGAAAATGAGAAAAGATTATATGTGAGTATGGCAGAAAAGGACTGTCTGGATCACTGAGTGAGTCCCTGCTTCCATTTGTGCCACACAGTGAAAAAACATTACATGAATAATAAGATTAAATTGTCTATTTTGAGAATTCCATATTTAATAGTTAAACAAACTGCCCATGTGCAACTTTAAGTTCTGAGTATCACTTTTACAGCATGGGACTTCATTATGTTATATTACAGTAAAGTTTTGATTGATACTTAAAGTTCAATTTATTTAAAAAAAAAAATAGAAAGTCTTTGAGACTGGGAGATCATTCAATTTGTAATAATGAATTCAATAGATTAAAGTTTTCTTATGAACCTTGTATTTACCTAAAATATTTTTCCTAATCACATTTTTAAAAATACTTTTCTTTTAAATATTACAACTCAGTTTTTTATTCCATTTGGAAATAATTACTAAAGCATCTTGTTTGCCTATATCAATTGCATGGAACCCAGTTTTCATGAATTTGAGTTCGCTTATATTAATTTATATTTTCATATGTTAATTAATAAAGTTGTGAAAATTTTGCAGGCATTACAACATTCTTCACCATTGGCTTATCTTGTTTTCTAAAAATAGAAATTGTTTAATGCTGTAAAAATAATACATTCTTACATGGATGATTGCCATTTCATACCGCAAAATCTATGCTCACATGATTGTGCTTCTGTGTGCCTTTCACAGAAAGTCATTTATGTCTCCTTTTTATACTGAACTGAGGTGAGGTTTGCAATCCCTTTGTGATAAACACAACACCACAAAGAAAAACCAAGACTCACAGAGACTCACAATCTGAAATTAGACTTTACGTTCATCCTTCCTGGAATACTGTTTCGCTTTTAATAAATAAATGAAATCTTATCAGTATTAAAGAGGCAATGTAGAGGAAGAAAAGGGAGCAGTAGGCTTGCCCTAAGTGTCTTTCTGTGAACTGCGCAAACCAAATGCATGCTAAAATTCACATCCTGCTGTCATAGACAATCCAGCAATGCACATAATGAAGAAATGCTGGGTAAGCTGTACTTGAATTGACAACACTGTTGGACATCCAGATCAACCATTATTATGAAATCCAGTGGCAAAACATAAAGTGTGTAGTTATAATGTAATTATAATGTCATCTTTATTAGACTTTATGGAGGAGTGCAATAAATTTAAAATGGGAAAGAAGTAGGAAAGGAAAAGAAATTCTGAGTTATTTGTTTGTCTATTCTGACTTTGTGTTTTGATGGTTTTACATTAGTTGGCCAGCTACTGCATGAAGCCTAAAGCTCTGCTGATCTAGAGATCATTGCTTTTTAACACTAACTTCTACTGCAGCAGATCTGTTTTGGAAATTAAAGGTCTATGCAGCCAAACATCTGATGAATTGCATACTACCTGATGAATAATCTAATAAATTGCTCTTTCTATAATTACTTTTTATCTGCACACATATGCTTTTGCGTTGTTTGGCCTACAAGAACTAGTTTAAGAATGTTAAGGAGATTTTAGTCTTGTGTAATTTTGATTTGTCACACTGCATAGAAGGAAAGTAGTTTCCTAGTTTTCATTCTGTTTAAAACAACTTTTGAAAGTTGCTTTTTGTTAGGGAAAATATGAGGGTACTCTCACATATACAGCAAACCTCTTTGTTTCCTTCCCATAGTAAACACCAGTCTGAGTACTGTCATTATAAGGGCATTCTGGCAATGAGTGGGAGACTGAACATCATAATTTGCATTTCTGTTTGTATGTCAGCCTATCAGGGTCATGTCAGCAACAGTGCTTTTCTTACTGTGTGACATGTTCAGAAGAGGAGTGGCAAATGGAAATACTGCTCTGAATCAGAAAACTGACACTTGGGAATGAATTTCTGGCAGATACTAGAAAAAATATAGATTTTAAAAATAATTTTCTGTAGGCAAGGAGTATTTTGAATAGAGGAACAAAATTTAAATGTCATTGCATACACCCCTTCAATTTTGTCCCCACCCACTTTCTCATGGAAAAAATGTCATTGATCCTCCTAGGGAAAATGACAACAATGAAAGTTACTTTTAAACACAGTAACAGTATTAGATATGAGACTAATTGTCCATAGTTAAAATGTACTGTTTCCTTTCTGAGTAGAACACTGTTACACTGTACCAGGACTGCCAGATGGTTATTTTTCACTATGACAAGACTAATCTTGGCTCTGTGCATTGTAATGCATGGTGCTAAGATGAAGGCCACAGTTACAGAGATTTTGAAGAATGTAGGAAGGAGGATGATTTAAAGGGCCTTCTGACTTTAAAAATTGTTTCAATATTTTTCAGTTACATTTTCCACCATTTCAAGTGAAATTGAAGCCTTATTCATACTGCAGTGTGATGCTTTGTTGAATTGTTTAGGGATATTGCCAGGCCCTGAGCTGAGGCCACAGTTCATATGGGGATTTGGGACTTTTGACAACCCTTGGGTTTATACCATAAACTTGGTAAATATGCAGTTTTGTGTTATGCATTCCAGCTACTGGTACAACACAAGTGAAGGGTGACGCCTGTGGACAGCCCTAGAGAGAAAACAGATCTACCTGAGCCTGGATATAGGGAAATTTTGGGACAGTTTGATGTCTTAATTTGTGTCTAAGTCCACTGCTTAGGTTTTGGATTGAGAGGCTATATTTCTTGCAAGGAGCACGTACATCCACAGCTAAGGACATTAGCCTTTTCCTTAAACAGCTGGGAAAGCCAGTTTCTTAAGTGCATTAGAGGAACAGAGGAGAGAGAGAAAGAGTAGAATTTCATTCCCTGTTTTTCCAGCATAACACTGTTTCAGTTAAGCACCACTCATCAGAATTTCAAATCTATTCTCATGTGAGGGTACTTTATTTTTTCCTTCTTTGCTCCAGCATATGCAAAAGGTCTGTATGACACAATGTTCACAGGTTATAGGGCAGATAGGAACACCTTTTTTTTTCCTGGTCAATCATTAAGTTATAAGACTTCAGTCAGTGTGTATATTAGGCAATTATAAATAATTTAAACAGTCATGTACTTCAGAAGTAATGAGGCATACCATCATGCTTTCAGTGAGAAGCTTGACTTGGAGCTTTTTTACTTTTTTAGACAAACAGCATGTTGCTATAATGTTGCTTTCAAGTATAATTCTTATACATATTTCATTCTAACTTGTCATTCTTGAGGTGGATTAAAAAGAGATCCTAGCTACATTTCAACCTCTATGAGTATTTCTGCATCTTCTGATGAAATACTATTTCATAACCACAACAGCATTTCTCTGAAGATACATCTTACCCTTCCACAAATAAGGATATATTTCAGAAGACTTTTCTTACTCACATAGACACTGGCCAACAAATGAACTGTTGTATCAGAGCTGGTGAGATGTTCCTGTCTACCATATTATTAGCAAACTTTTATTTTGAGAATGCATTTTGTTATAAGCCTACTCATAAAACTTTGATGGGGAATCCTGTCTAATGTCCACATTTTCTGGGTAGAAACAGGTGAGTCAAATCTTCCAGGGTTTCACTAACAGTAAATATGGAGGCCCAATAACAAAAGTAATGATGGAAACACTCTCCTCTGAAAAACCATAGTTCAACTTTTTAATGTGCTTGTTTATATTTTTCATGGCTGCAGTATGAACCAAGCAGTTGTTAAAACAAGAAAGTACATATTAAAATCAAATTTCCATGGGGTTGTACTAGGGCTCCGTTTGCCCTGAGGATGCAAACTTCATGTAAATCATTCAGGTACTGAAGGACCATGGATGGTTTTAAATCAACTTTGTCCTATGAGCTGCATTTAAGTAATAGCTTTTCAGTCAAAAATAGTTCCTCCTTTTTCCCCTTGAAAGCATATTGCCAGCATTATAAAACTTAATTTTGTGAGCTTTTACCCACTCTAAGTATTTTATAATGTTTTCTTAGAAGAAGAAGCTGAAATGCCATCTGGTTCTATCAGTCTTGGTTAAATATCAATGATTTAGAGGTTTTGTGACATTTCTTTATAAATTATATACTGATAAAACACTTCCAACAGAAGTGATCATGCAGGACTTCTGATCCCATGACTATCTTTTTCTACACTTCAACTTTAGATTGGCTGAGTACTTGTTCTATTACAACAGCCCTGAACTATGCAGTCCTTTGCAACAGATACATCTTATTTGCCTCTGTAGTGGTATATGAATGTTCCTACATCTCTCTCCCCCATAATCTTTCTCCCCTCCACTCTCTTCCCCCTCCTTTTCCCCTTTTCCCCTTCTCCTGTGGCATGGTGAAGAGGAAAATTGGTGACACAAAAGGTAAAGATCATGGCTTGAGAGAAGACCAATTTACTGGAAACAGCAATGAGATAAGAAAGGGAGCAGTAACAGCAACATAATCAATAATGAAATCTACAGGACAGGCTAACAATTTGCAAGTGATTGCTTGGAAGTGGGGTCCCCCTGTGCTCTCTTTGCCATGTTTACTTAAGCAGAGGGACCCTTCTCCCTGGAAGAGATTTCCTTATTCCCATCCTTGGCAGTAACATCAGGTGGTATAGAATAATATCCTGATCCTGACTCCTCCAGGGAAAAAGGAGCTATGAAAGCTGCCTACCAGCAAGAGATCTATCATTATCTGAGGGGTGAGGAAGGGAATGGTGTAGAGTCCCCTCAGTAATATTAGAGATAGAATTGATGCTGAGAACATTAATTCAGAATGAGCATTTTTTCCTGGAAAATTCTATTTGCAAGGCAACCTCTCAGAGGCCTGTAAATTCAGTTTCCATGCCACTTTATGCCAAAGTGGTGCCAAGACTGGTGCGACTTTTTTTTCCCATTGTTGCTTTGCAAGTGCAGTCCTGAAAACAAGAATTCAAAGAAGTAATGAAATGAAAGAGCTTTGTTTCCAGCAAAATTCAAGATAATTCCATGAAAGAATAATGATTTTTATTGAGAAGCAGTTAAACTGCCAATGAGCTCCTAGCTAAAATCCAGACAGAAATACTGTCAGCATCAACCCTGGATCAGGAGATTAACTTTAATGGCAAACTATTGTTCTGAATTTGTGCTTTTACTGGCCAATCCTATTAAAAAGCATTATATTACAAAGTCCATGTTTGCTTAGACCAGCATCTTTTATCATGTGGGATTTGCCTACTTTTTCTCTTGGATAAATTTTGTGGCAAATCTTTTTAACTATTGTTAATGTCTGTGCTTGTGTAGAGTCCATAAGTATACATTTCTAATTCTATCCTGCTCTGCAAGTTACTTAAAGTTAATGCTAAATTTATGTGTCTTTTGAAACTGAGATCCTGTTTCTTTGGTTATAACTGTAAAGTCTAGGGCATACATAACTGTGCTAGGATACAAAGAAGGAATTTTAGTAAGTTTTAAAAATTATGCTATTTTTCAATAATACTATTATGCCTTTGGTACCTCTATTGTTTCACATGCAAGACTTTGCTGAAATAATCTAATATGATGACAGTTTCATCCCACCTCCCATCTCTTTAGGTCACAACATGCTGAAAGAAGCACCAGGCCCATTTTCAAAGAAATAAGAACAATACGGACATCTGAAGAACATTTTTAGTGTTCCAAGTCTGAACTGAACAAGTTCTTTTAAATGCTTCATTATAGTTGTTCTGACAATCATACACCAAAATACTATATGTTGCCAGTAAATAAGCCTTCACTAGATAGTCATTGTCTCCTACAACTGACATAAGCACTTGTTTATTAAACCTAATTAAGCCAATAGCATACATAGTAGAAATACATGCTGACTAATTTGCTAGCCAAAGTCAGCTTGGGCAAGTCTTCAGCTTTTGGCAGATAGCTGACATGCCAAAGCCATGTGCGTTAAGGAGAAAAAAAAAAAAAGTCAGGCAATTTGGGAAGAAGGATGTGAAAAAGGTTTGTGTACACAGAGAGAACGCTTATGTCTATACAGATATAAGTCTAATTTTTTCTGTGGCCTGAGAGCCAACAACAGATCCAATTGAGAGAATTCAGTCGTAGAAAGTGTCTCAGAGAAAAGAGAAATAATTTCTCTTACCAGATGTATTCTGCCATTGCAAACTCACAGCCAGCCATGTTGCACCTCCCAGTGAGTTATCAAAGGCTGGTTCACTAAAAGTACCTACTTATCAAATACTGTAACCCATTCAGAGAATACAGAGAGCTTTTATAAAACCATATGCTCTTAGTTCACAGGTGAGCTTTCAAGATCACTAGCAGGTCTCTTTAGATATTTTTCATAATTATATAAATACTGTAGAATCTATCACCTGTCAACACATTAGCAGGCTACTTTGACATGAGAAACAGCAGGGAAACATGTGTCTGCTTCGGTTGTCATTTTGCTTTAGAGTTAACATTATTGACAAAAATATGACTCCACTTTATACTTGTTTTAGTTCCTCAACCCCATTCACCATTTCAGCTGTCTGGTTAATGTCTTATTCACCCAGTTATTTCAGCTAGTACTTTTGCAAAAACTCTGGCTGAGCTCTGTCACCTGGGGCTGTCAGTGTGGAGAAGATACCTGCAGTTAAAACTGCCTGTGGACAGTGGTGGAAAGGCTGTCTTAAGCAGTGGGACACATTGAGTGTTAATGGCTTTTTCTGCTTATTGATAAAGCTGCCTGGTGGTTCCCATGAAACAATGTTTCTTCCTAAGCACACAGTATATAAAAGAGTGCAGTGGATTTACAGTTTCATGAGGTTATGTTCCTATTTTTAAATAATTCTTATTTTGACTAGCGAATTTACTGGTTCTATGCCATGCCTGCTGCCTTTTAGAAGCTGTGAGCAGCAATATACCATAACCAAGCTGAGAATATAACATTGAATGCAAGAGATAGCCATAAAACAGAGACAAAATTAGAAACATTGACATGAAAAATATGATTCTGTTTTGCCACCACCAATCACTGCAGTTTCTTATCTAGAGGCAATTTTTTTTTGTATAAATTGTTAATAAGACTGAAGAATAGCTAAATGATTATGCATCTTCTGATATTATAGTTATCTTAATCTTTCTGTATGAATTCACTCAGTCTTTCAATGTCTAATATGACATTTTAAGCCTAATTCAATAAAATGAAGGGGGTTTTTTAAGTCAAAGCAAAATTTAATTCAGATGTCTCATATGCAGCCAAATATTTGTATGAAGTATCTTGGGTTTATGAATATTATATTGGGAACATTTATTAGTTGGAAATTTCAATTAGCCTATATTTACATATGCAATATTAAGCCACAAAATTGCATAAGTTTCCAATTATTGTAAAAGAACTAAAATAATTTACAATGTTTAAAGTAACAGCAGGGAAGTTATTGCACTGGAATAATGGGACAAAAGAACTTCTGCAATAGCTATGGATTCCTTAGAGGGCTGATTTACACATAATTCCCTTCACCCAGGAATCAAAAAAAAAAAAACATTGCAGTAATTTAAAGTTTAGAATACGGTGCCAAGAGATGGTGAAGTTATAACCAGATGATGAATTTGATCACAATACCATCTCATGGTGATGGAGTGTGCAGAAAAATGTGCAAGCAATTCTTCTACTGAAAATAATTTAATTATTTTCCCTCCACATACAAAAGGGAGATTTAAACAGATCCAGGAGTTTCCACTGCAGTTACGCCTGTCTAGAAGTTTATGAGCCACTAAATGCATGAATATACTGCAGAAAAAGTTAATTACTAATATTTCTTTACTTCTTCTGATTCTTGCAAACCAGCAAACGAAATAACTTTTCCAAACCACATTTTTTCCCCTCTGGTGCAATTTCAATAGACGTAAGAACAAGCTTAAGATGACAGAATATGTATTTAGGGTTATATGAAAAACATTAGCACTCATTGTTTTCTGATTTCTTTTTTTTTCTCAGAAGGGTAACTGCAAGATAATGCTTAGCTCTGTGTTCTGCAGATTATAGCAAGTCAACATTTGACATGGATGATCTAAAATAGACTCTTATGGAATTAGTAGCTAGTTACAGAAGATTGTAGTTTGTAATGTTTTGGAACCAGGTGTTTAAGGAAGTTGTGTGCCTCAGTTTTTCTAATGAATCTTCCTTTTGAAAGGTTCTCTCATTTACTTAATCACTTAACTGTACATCATATTTTAAACCAAACTATTTTAAACCAAATTATTTTTAAAATAGACTGCATTAGCTTGTGTAAAGGCTTGGTGTATCTTGTGCAAACTATGTTTAGGACTAAGTTCATGAATACAGAAACTCTGCTTGCAAAAGAGCAGGTTTTGTTTTGGGGGGTTGCAGGTACAAGATATGCTTAAAACTATAAGAATTGTACTAACTTCTGAACAAATTAAATAGTATGTGCTCACACAAAATAACTTCTTTCAAACAGGTGCAGGTTGAATATAGTGGCCTTTATTGTGCCATTAATTTAATGTCCATTGCAAATCTCTGATGGATAAAATTGGATTGGCATTAAAACAGAGACTTCTTCCTCCTCACTGCATCATTTTCATTTTGAATCTGGAGATTTTGCATAGAAACTTGACCACAGATTAAATCAGAAATGTCCTTGTTTCAGGTCAAAAATGACCATCCAATAGAAACCATTGTAAAGACAACACACATAGCATATGGATGGATAACCAGAGGAATAGAACCCAATTTCAATATTTTGGCAGATAAGATCCTCATCTTTTTTTATCTTCAGATTTTCAGTTCATAAATGTTTATATAATTTAAGGTTTTTATTCCAAGATGAAGGCAAAAAGTAGTCAAAACTTTAAAATTCTTGTGGGAATTATCTTTCCAGTACATTCTTCACAAGCATTTTCACTTTTCTTGAAAAATAATATAGATATTCTAAGATTGGCTATTACAAATTTTCATATTTTCATACTAAAGAATGCTATACCAGCCTTTTTCATAAAAATAATCTACCTGAAGATGGTAAAAGGATCACTGCTGTATGATTAAATTTAGCCTGAGTAAAACAGCTTGATCTCCCTGCTTGTCAGCAGTTTCATTCTTAAAACAGGGTAGTAGTCTTTATTGAATAGATGCTTGTAAAAGTCTGTTTTGGTCACTAACTCTTTGAAGATTTTTAAGAAATGCTAATAGATCTTTGTACCATGCATGTGAAAACTATTCACTTAGTAAAGCCCAGTCCTCCAAATTCCTGCCTATGAAAGCTTAATTAGTTCTGTAAGAATGCTCCTCTGAGAAGAAATTTAAAAGGCCTGGTTATAGATGCAAGCACAATAATTTTTAAAGTACAGTCAGTCTTTAATTATTTCTTTCCCAAGATGAAAATATAATCACCCACAAAGTCTGTGCTTTCTAAATTATTAAGTCAGTATAGAAAAAGGCAGATTCTGTGTGTTAGGGTTGTGGAGGAAGGTGGGGCTAGAGGCATGAATTGTCCAATAAAATTAATTTTGCTTAACAAAACTGTTTTATCATCAGTTCATTTTTGGACCTGTGATGATGCATAAAATTATTCAAGGATAATCAAGAACTTGATTTGACATGACAACCTTGATTACTGAAGCTAGAATAGCAAACAGCTTTCTGAAGATCATCTTAATTGTAGACTTTCTGTTACCAGTCACTTTCAACAAATCTGTTAACCATTTTAAAGTCTTCCTTAGGAAGGAAGGCCAATGTTCTGACTGCCAGGAATAGGAATTTTACAAGGAGGTGAATAGTAAGATCAGTTTCCTTTCCAAATAAGGAATATTTCACTGTCTGATTGTGCTCCTGAAGCTGACCAAGGAAAGACAGATACAGTGTTTAATGTAATACAGTCCTTTAACCATTACAGTTTGGGTACTGGCAGCAATCCTTGAACCAAACTGCTAAAAGGCTTATCTATTGTAAAGCTGTATTTTGAAGAAGTTTTTTTCTAGTATCTCTGCACTGAAGAAAAAGAGTCTTTTTGAGTGTGACACATTGTATGACACATAGTAACAATTGCTGATAAAAGTAATGCAACTGGATTATAAAGAGAAATTATTTGAATGCATTGCACAGTATGCCATGTAACTGCTTCAGTTTGTATGGGTCTGGCTGGGATGGAGTCAACTATTGTACTGGCAAGCATTATGGTGATATATTTTGGATTTAGGACTAAAACACTTTTGAAAAGTAGGCTGAGGTCAAACAAGAAATTTGAAATGGTCACCATCAGACCAGCTGACCCAAATGGGCCAAAGGTGTATTCCATACCATGTATTGTCATGCTCAGCAATAAAGCTGCTGTAGCAGAAGAAAGTGTTGTTTGGGGGTCTTATGTTTTCTGCTACCTGCTACTCAGACAGTGGCTGAGCATCAGTCTGCTTGGGGGAGGTGGTGATTGCTTACCTTTGCATCACTTGTTTTTTGTCTTTCTTTCATTTATTAAACTGTTTTTTTCTTCAACCCATGAATTTTTTTGATTTTGGTCTTTGTGCTGTCTCCCTTGGCCTGCTGGGCAGGAAGCAGTGAGCAAGTGTGAGTGCTTGGCTACTTGGCAGGGTCAGCCCAACACAGTTATACCTGCACAAGAGTTTTCCTGCACTCTTAGTGACATGTATTTTTATTGGAGAAATAACAAATGCTTGTCTTTTGAAAACATGCAATGTACTTCTGTTATAAGTCATGGCACATGAAGATTACCTGATCCCTTTCTCAAGTGTGAGCTTGTGTGCCTTCTCCCTAAACCTCACACACACAAATATATGTATGTATCTTCAAACAAACTATTTAGTCAAGCTGCTTATAATTACTATATCCCTGCCTCCAAGTTTCATCAGAAAAGAATATGATTCTGGGCCTACAACCCTTAATCCCATGAGTACCTAGACTGTTGCAAAAAAACCTGATTTTTACCCACTAAAATCTAGAAAGGTGGATAAAGAATTACCTGGCCCTTCTGTTTTTCAACCTCGAATTTTGACTTTTTTTTTTTTTTAACTAATAAATTGACACCGTAACACCTCCCCATATCTCTGAAAACTCATATGTGTTTTCCCTGACATCAGGAAGTGTTCTAAGCATGAAGAACATTTATTTGGTTTAGAGATTTTATTGACCATAACTAGTTTGCTGTGTTTTGTTTGGCACGACAGCCTTGGTGTGGTGGCTTTGCGGTTGAATTTTTCAGGCTTTGTGCAACCAGATCCGCAGTTAATGATTTAGTCTGGCAATATTTCAAAAACAGACAAAATGTATCCACTTTTATTTTAAAGTCTTCTTTTCCAATTTGTGGCTTTCATTTGGGAAGCATTTTTTTAATAACACAGTATGACTTTTTTACATATAAATAGCAGCAACCTGCTAGGAATGACAGCTCTTTTTTTTTTTTTTTTTTTTTTTTTTTGCAGTATTTGATGTTAAGGATATGTTTATATGTTGTTGTAATAATTTTTAAACTTTGAGAGTACTCTAACCTGGGACACTGTAGAGTAACAACAATATTTACCCGGTATGAGAAGACTCAGAATTTGAGAATGTGTAAGCACAGTGGGATACATAAACAGTGATTTGTACATTTTCTTTTACATCAAGCAATGCAAGCAAGCACCAAGGGCAAGACGCAGTTCACCCTAGATAGCTTTTGGTACAAGTGTTGGAGTCTTAGATAGGAACCTCCTAGGGACAATGGAGTGAAGTTAGAAATTTTAAAAGATAAGTCATGTAAATTTTTGCCAAAAAAAAAAAAAAGCCATATAGACAAGGGAATGACAACCTTGAGTTGCCTTTCTGTACTGTCTATATGGAAAGCACAGGAAGCTAACATATCTGTAGACATATTGGACAGAGTAATTCCACCACTACAAGATCCCTGTAGAATATGGCTATTTCTACCATATCTTTAAATATCTAGACACCTTTAAAAAGATCTGGACTACAACTCCCAAATAATTTGCTCAGATAACTGAACAGGCATTAGACTAACACCCAAATACCATGATTTCTGTCCTTGTAAAGACTAAAGAAGTTTGGACTTACTGACCGGGTAAATGCCTCAGTTGATAACATTGGAGCTCATTGCTGTCAGCAGTGGAATAAACTTAATAAAAATGAAAATATAAACAAATGTAATGTACTCTGGGTGTTCAAGCCTGGCCTAGAGAAAAAGAATTGAAAAGTAGCGGCACAGTTCACCAGTTCACAGCGATAAGTCCTAAGCCCAATTCACTACTACTTCTGATATGAACAGACCTGCTTCTTTCAATTTAGGTTTTAGGTACTCATTGCATAATTACAATGTGTGCTCTTTGCAAGTGCCTATTTGGTCACCTTGAAAGGAGGAAATATCTTACAATGCCAGTGCTGTGTTTTTAAAACTAAAGAAATTGACAAAGGAGCCTGGTATTCTGTTTTGAAGAAAGTCTGATTTCATTATATTTTACATTATTAAAAATTATTTTATTGATACAGAACAGGAAATATTGCTATTATTTTCATATGGAGAGATAGTAAGCTATGCAAGGAGAACATGTGCCATCAAAGATGTGTTGTGCCAACACAACGCAATGTGGTATCTTGCAAGATAACCTGTTTATTGACCAGCTGTGCTGCAAGGAACTGACATCACTGCATCAATCCAGTTCCAGCTATAATATTGCTGTATGTCACTGCTTTGTACTTTGCAGTTAGTGATTAGCCCTATCCATCCCAATACACTGGTGTGCAGCCACAGGTGAAGGTCAGAAAGCTTCTGGATAAAGTCAATACAACTGGATAAATACCTAATACTTCTGCACTTATTTCTTCTACATTTTTAATGCTTAGATATCTTAATTGCCTTCAGCTGATCATTAAACAGCCATGACTGGTATCTGCTATCTGTGGTTTTCTCTTAGCCTTAATCTTATATAAAAAAATACAGTCTTTGATTTTGTTAGGGTTCTGTTTGTTTTTAATTTACCCATATAAAGTTTGTTTTGTTAGTGCAATCAAAGCACTTGGTCTTGGAAGGAGGAATAGATAACTGTAAAAATTGTGAAGACTTTTCGTTTTCTTTCTTTGTACTTCGTACTTTTATCAAACGCCTTCTGTGTCTCCTTAAAACTCTAATAAAACTGTTGAAATCAGGTTTATATATGTTTCAGGTGAATCTAATTTGTACAAAGAGGATTTCTATAATAACTAACAGGCTTTAAAGTTACTTTGTTTCTGAGTACTGGCTGTCAGTCATGGTCTTTATCCTGGCATATTTCTCTTAGATACAGAGAGACTGTGCAATGAACATGATGAAAGTCTAAACATTTATCCTTTCTCCACATTCTTTGATAAATCAGCTTTATGAGTAGAATGTGTTTTTTATCTTTATGTCAGCCTGTGCAGCTAAGTACGCAGATTTACCCACAGACTGATGTCTTTAACCTTGGTATAATTTTGGAGTGTAATGCTCCAATTAACATTTGGCTCCCACACTAAGGCAAAATTCTGGATCCCCCTTCATCTCATTTGTAGTAAGACAAGAGGGAAACCAGCTACAGGCAAGCATCCATTCCTATTACTGCCCTTCATGGGAATACCAAAAAAGATCTGATTACTATGATTCTGAAAGAGACGAAAGTGACATAACCATGGAGTTACACTGCATCAAACAGCTACAAACATAGTGTTGAAAATCAGCATTTCTGTCTCTCTGGGATTTTTGAAAAATAAAAGCTAATCCCCAAAATAACTATACAGAGTTCAATTTCTGGAATGTAAAATAGATGGGTTATTTTTTTTTTTTTAATAATAATAAAAAAAAAACCCAGAAACCAAAATATGGATGGGAAAATAACCTATAAAGTTATACTACTTCTGAATTAGTTAAAATATTTTGTGTAGAAAATGTGAATGCAGAAGAGGTTGTGGTTCATTTCATCAAGGAAGCATGGAAGTCATGTGAACAACAGTTCAAGATTTCATTCTTGAGGTATCTAATTCCTGCTGAGCTGTTGGCCTTTCTCCGGCTTCCAGGCTCTGCTTTCACAATACTACAAGGTTCACAAAGCAAGCTATCTACAGAACCACAATCCAGCACCTTAGGGGAAAATGGTACAACAGGTATGCTACTCAATCTTGTTGGGCTTTAGGCTTTAAAGAACCACAATAGCTGTGATGGCAAGTAAAGAAATAGCTTTGCAAAAGCATGCTGACTATTACATCAGAAGTTGATTAAAATCAACTTTTGTGGTTCCTGTGACACAATAATATCTCAATTAAACAATGTTCTGAAAAAACTTTTGTTGGAAATTGTTAAGCCAGTGTCATGAAAGCCTCAAACTGACAGTCATATAACAATATTTTCCAGAATTATCTTCCAAGCTTGGTGGTCTTTTAGTGGTTATTTGTATGAAGAGGGATAGTGAAAGGAGTTTTTCATATGGTCACATACACAAGTCAGCCCTGTTAATTGCTGAATTTTGAAAAATCCCATTGTCAAATGAAACAACATTTCTGGAAATTTTTTAGGAGTAAATGGTATAAGTCAACATTAAATCCCAGTGAACTCCAAGTACAACAGCAACAGAATTAGACTCCCTATTGGAGCACCTGCATAGTTTATAAATTCTAAAAATATTGCTTAAATGCTAGGAAAATATTTCTATCTAAATTGATTTAAGAAGGTACACTGGGTTTTGTTTCTTCCTTGGACTGGTTTCCAGAAATCATCACGAATAGCCCACAGTGTGTTTGAATTACTGTGGTTGATTTTGAAATGATCAACACATAATAACTCCCACCAAAATTGTCCATGACTTGGCCATCATCAGTGCTTAATATGAAAGTTGAGTAAATATAGAGTAAAGAAGTCTCTGGTGGCTGGTGATTACTGCTGAGCAAGAAAGAGAAGCTAAAGGCCCCTTACATGGTAGTCCCATGGCATTAACCAGACAAGAAGCATTGTTCATAGGAGGAAAGAAAACTCTATCAAGAGTTTTCTCTTGAGAAAACTGTATCAGAGAATACTGTATATCAGAGAAACTATATCAGAGAAAACTGTATCAAAGAAAACTCTATTTATCAAAGATTTTTCCATTTCTTGCCAAAATTTTAAAGATTCAGATGAATTCAGCAGGATATATGTAGCCTTCAAGCTTTCCTTAATGCTTCTTGATTGTACTATAGATAAAAGAATTTGCAATTGACTTTAAATCCTTTATGGAGATACTTTGAGTGTTCTTTATAAGTAAGGTACTTCATAAAGTAGAGAATAATTGAATTGTATTTGAAGATCATAACTATATTGGAATTTTAAAACTGAATTTCAAATATGTTAGCTGAAAATGAACTGTGTCTTCAATAATTTTAGGATTTTTAATTGGTGTAAGAACTGAGCAATATGAGATACCCTGGTTAGACATCCAACCTCATTAGCCATACCTGAAGCTTAAGAAATCCAGCAAAGAACTTTCTGACAGTAAATTACTACTTTCCAAAGAAACTATGAAATTAATGGCTACATTTGCAGTTGGTACTATTTAGAACTTGTATGACTGAGCCAGGTTTTGATGGAATTCAATAAATATGTTGGCAGAAAAACCAATTATCAAATGACTTCTGTGTCTCCTTAAAACTCTAATAAAACTGTTGAAATCAGGTTTATATATGTTTCAGGTGATTCTATTTTGATATGTATATTTGCATTGTTCACACTTTTTATTTACTGTGGAGGACTCTTCACACCTGTGTACAAGGACTTAGTGAACTCAATTTTGAAATGTTGGATAAATGCTAAGCTTGCTCAATGGGATCCCAAAGGCAGTGGGATGTACAGCCACATGAGTTGGCTGTACAGCAAAACTGCCAGATTTTTGAAGGCCTTCTTCATGGATCTAAAAGGCCTGGTTCTGATCTCAGACTAGTGAGCTTTTTCACTGCTTCAGCTGAATCCTTACACATCTGTGAGGCATGATGGAATTCATGCAAGCATCCTCAAAGAGGTAGCTGTTGTCATCACAAAACCTCTCAATAATTTTTGAACAGTCCTGGGAATCTGGAGAGGTCCCAGCTGAATGGAAGCTGGGTAATGTCCCAGTTTTCAAGAAGCGTCTCGGCACGCTCAGTGTTATGCACTTGGCAGGGGCACGACACCTCCCCCGGGGCCCTGAAGCTCCTATGCAGTCACCAGCAGATCAACGTAGGAAAAAGCGAGATGGGCCTTGCTTGTAAATCCAAGGATTGTTTATTAAACCATAACGGTGAAAACAAAAGCGTCCGTAACTCAAATACACAACAGAGACAAGGACCACGAACAAAGGTAGGGCAGTGGGTTTTAAGGGACAGGACAGGGGTAGAGTTTAGGGTTGGAAACTAATATCAAAGGGACTGGGAAGGAACACAAGACGGGAATTACAATGTTTAAACCAATAGGGAGTTACAGGGGAGGGGAACAGTATAACTAAACCAATGAAGCATCAAAGTATAAAAAAAATGACAGGGAAATGTCTGGAAAAAGGGGTGGCTATGAGAAAGGACTGACAGCTGGGATTAAACCAATGCCTCAGAGGGAGGTGGGTACAAATCAAACTATTGAAAACAATAATATAACAAAAAACCACAGCAAAGAAGGGCAAGAAGGAGGGCCCCAGAATAAACAGGCCTGTCAGTCTCACTTCAGTGACTGGTAAAGTTTTATTTAGATTTTTTTTTTAGATTTCTTTAGTTTTTATTTAGATTCTTCTTTGGAGAAGATTTTTCTTGGAAATACTGAAAATGCTGAAAGACAACACAGTCATCAGTCACAGCCAGCACAACAGGGCTGGAAGAAATACTGAGCAAGACCACAGACCATACAAAACTGGGAGGAGCTGTTGACTCCCTCAAGGGCAGGGAGAGGCCCTGCAGAGAGACCTCCACAAATCAGGGGTCTGGGCAATCACCAACCATATGAAGTTCAATAGGGAAAAGTGCTGGACCCTGTATCTGGGATGGGGCAACCCTGGATGTATGGACAGACTGGGAAATGAGATGCTGTAAGCAGTGCCATGGAAAGGCACCTGGGAGTCCTGGCAAGCTGAACATGGGTCAGCAGTGCCCTGGCAACCCTGTCCTGGGGTGCATCAGGCACAGCATCACCAGCTGGGCAAGGGAGGGGATTGTTCTGATCTGCTCTGAGCTGGGGCAGCCTCACCTCGAGTGCTGGGGGAATATAAGAAAGACATTAAACTGTTGGAGAGTGTCCAAATGAGGGCAACAAAGATCATGAAGGGTCTTGAGGGGAAGCCTCACTTAGTCTGTTCAGCCCGCAGAAAGAGATTGAGAGGAAGTCTTATCGCAGTTACATCTTCTTCAAGAGGCAAAGAGGAGGGGCAGGCACTGATCTCTCCTCTGTGGTGACCAGTGACACGACCCAAGGGAATGGTCTGAAGCTGTCAGAGGAGGTTTAGGCTGGCTGTTATAAAAAAGTTCCTCACTCAGAGGGTGTTCAGGCCCAGAACAACTTCCCAGGGAAGTGGTCATAGCATTAGGTTGACAGAGTTCAAGTGTTTGGTCAGTGCTCTCAGGCACATGGTGTGACTCTTACGGATGGTGCTGTGCAGGGCAAGGAGCTGTTGCTTGTTGTCAATGATTCTTCTGAATCTCTTCTGACTCAGCTTATTCTCTGATTCTTTTTAGAGTTAGACAGCCCAAACGTTAACATCTGTGATTCTCTTTCTGGTACATGGAAAGTAGAAATTGAACTCTATTTGTCTGGAGGACTGTGACATGGAAAGGTGTAAGGGCTAAACAAATCTCACACTGGATCCATTTTGGATATGCTACTACTATAGAATTTCAAAATAGTAATCTTGATTCTCCTGTCAGCATCTAGGCATCCCATCTGCTCATCTATTCTCTGTTAGTAGCCACCTGCAATGGGAAGTTAAAATACTGTGCCAGTCTGTGCTATGGTGCTACCTGCCTAATTTCATGCCAACAGCAAACTCAGGGATTTTTACAGGGACAAAATAATGCAACTGCTTCAGCAACCACATGTTTTCCATCATACAGTGGAAAAAAATAAGGTCAGTGTGGGCTTGAAGGGTTGTAAAGCTTTAGTCTGCCTGAATTATTTTATGCTTGTGAAAGTTAAGCAGATGAGAAACACATTAAATAAGATGACAGAATTTAGATTATGCCTCCTCCCCTCCTCATGCCCCTTCCAAGTTCTTAGCTCAGTGGATGAATTCCTCCCCCCATTCCTTTTTACCTCTTTTTTTTTTTTTTTTTTTTTTTTCCAATTTGTTAAGATGCTGAAATCTGCTTTGTGTGATTTATGAAGGAACTTGAAGCGATTAGTTTCACAGTGCATGAAAATTCCTCAGGTTCAGAGGGATGTCCAATCTGTTACACCACAAGCCGTTGACTGGATGAGAACATGAGCAGCTCGGAGCCATAAGGAGATTGTGTTGAGTTATTAAACACTTGTGGTAAAGCTGCTTATTGTTAATTCCCCAATGTCCTGCTGAAGTGATCGGATAAGATCAGATCGGATTAGATCAAAGAGCCTGGGAACCAGCCTTTCGAGCAGATTCATTTAATCAATAAAGAGGGTCTCCAAAGAGAGAGAGAGAGGCAGTACCAGGATCATGAGAGATTAGAGCAGGGAAAATAAGAAACAACAGATTATTTTCCTCTGATTTTTAAAATGCGATTCTGTAAGCCAAAGCATGCTTTTATGCATGTATGCATGTGTGCAAAAAACAGCCAAAAAGGATATAAGTGCTTCCTTATAACTTCATTACCAAGCAGACACTTTTAAATGAAGTATTTTGCAATAGAGTAATACTTAATACGTTAAGAGACTGTAAAAGTATTATTAAAGCAATCAGTACCATGAAATACCTACTGTGAAAAACAGAACTATTAACAACATTTCAGCAGAAGCAATTTTTGTTTTAATGATTCCTTAAGAATAGGGGATTCTGGGTGGGTTAATGTGCACAATTTCTGATCTTGCTTCCATCTAAAAGAAAAAAAATGGGAGCAAAACCCAATAACACCTCCAACAACAACCCCCACCCACCAGTATCACATCAGGATCAGAATGTATTAAATTAATAACACTGGCAGATGATGTGGAATGTGCATTGTTATATGTAATTACAGTACAACTGCTGCCATTAATGCTTGTACAGTGAATAGACTTGTGTATAATTACTTGCAAAACCTTGCTGAATCTGTGCTAAAAGCTAGAAGCTGTTAGTAAATTTTTAGAAAGTTAACCCATGGAAAAAGGAAAAAAAAGAGGAAAATACGAAGAACAAGGAATCATTCATTCTAACAAAGCAATGGTATAACTCATTTCCATTTCTAGAGTAGCAGAATTTGGCCCAAAATAATTTGGAGAGAGGGACACACTTATTTCAAAGATTATTAGCCCTAATTGCTTAATAAAAAATTACATCTACTTTTACAGGTTGTAATTTATATTCAGAGTCAGATAAGGATATATATCTACAAATCCCTTCTATAAAATGTAATTTTCTATCTAGATAGGCTGATGACTTTAGGCCCTGCACACCTTTAGCAATTGTTAATTACTATGGGATGGTTTAACACTATTTTCCAAATCAGCATGCATGCATAAAATTACTCCAATCTAATTTGACATATTATTAGTGATGATTATTGTCAGAGATAAATTAGATTGAACAGAAAATAACCTTCATCCTTAGCATGTTTTAGCTCTCAGAATTAATGTAATTTGGTGAACACATATAAATAAAAGTCTGATGAGTCCCTGCTGACTGCAGGGCCTGCTGGTACTGAAGTGTATCAATTTCATGCAGATGATGAATTCCTTAAGCACTCAATGATAATCATGCTTGATTTGACAAGACTTTCTCATGCTATTTTAGGGCCTTAATTTTCTGTGAAGTTCTGTCAAGTGTTCATCAAGCACCCACTTATCTCCCTATCTTAACCTGGCAACCAATCCAAAGGTTGCCTACCAGTGCCGCTACCAGTCCCAGTCCATTAATATTCCTGCCATGTGACTGTCCACGGAGAGAAGCCAATCAATGGCTGATTAACATTCAGGTCACATGATGCCCAAGGAGAGTAAATGAGTTACACAGTAAGACATCAAACAAATTTTCATCTTGAAAGAGTGATTGCTTTTTCTGCTGCTGTGATGTTTGTCAAATTCGCTCTAGCCTTGTCCAATTAAGCTCCATGAGCTGAATGACTAATGAAGAAAAGGGAACACTGTGCCAGCATGACAGCTATGAGATGTACCACTGACTAAGAGCTGCTGAAGAAATTTTTTTTTAATTAAAAAAAAAAAAAAGCCAAAATTATTGAAAAATCACTTCTGGATAACTGGTGTAATTGCTTTCAAATTTTAGATGCTGTTTAGAAGTCTCTAGTGAAAAATATAAATTGCATCATGCTGTATAGAACATTTGTTTTCTGTCTAATTTTACAATGGAAAATGAGCTTGCATTTCCTCATAACAAAATTATTTTTGAGATTTTGAACAAATATACATTAACTGGATTGTTGCCAGCAAATGTGCTAATGAACTTTCACAGTCTGCTAGAGACATATTGATAACAGAAGATCCCACTTTTAGGCATCAGTCAGTATGGGTAAAAAAATCCTTATGTTACAAAACTGAAAGGAAAAAGGGGAAAAAGGAAGATATTTAGCACATGAGGTGGAGGAGGGAAGTGAGTGCTCTGGATTTTAGAAGGAAGTAGCTTTTCAGGACACTGAAATATTGTATGAGATTCTTAAATAATGTGGCACAATTCTTTGTGCATCATTTGAGGAGCTGATTCTGTATGGAGTTTTTATGTTATTATTTTATTCTATTTTAGTTTATTCTAGTTTATTTTATTATTGCATTGCTACATTTTTGTTGTTAAATTAAAACTGCTCAAGGAAACAAAAATAAATGTTTGAATAGAAGTATAATCCTGTTTAGCAGAAAGCTTTTAAAATGGATATCTGAAACTACATTCTGGGACATCACTGAAAGTCTATTAATCAGAAAGTCAGAAATTGTGTTTTAGTGCTGATACTGTACTAAATTCCGGTGATGTGTTTGGAGTAGAGACCCTATGACTAATAAAGCTTTCATCCAGTCACTGAAAGAAGTTACAGTCACCTAATGGATTACTGAAGATATGAAAGAGTGTTAGATCCTACTTATTAAGTTCTAGCATGAAATTAGTTATATTCCCAAGGCATTCTGAAGCAATATTTTCAAGTTGGCTTAATAAGGGTGTTAGAACATGCCAATTAACTGGCAGCTGAAATAAACAGTAGTTGGAGGCATAAGACAGTATTTATATCTGCAAAGCTAATAACATTTTAAATGGGACTTCTTGGTATGGTGGCTAAAGTTGCTGGAAGGAGGCAAGATGTGGAGCATACTGTATTCAAAAGACTGTAAGTTAATTCTCAGCATTGCTAGTCAAGGATGGAAGCCACAAATAGAGCAGCAATGAATTTCTGAGAGTCAGTGAGAAGGAAGACAAGGAGGCAGGGGACTAGCAGTTCATTGAAGGTAGGAAGGGGGTATCAAGTGGATGCTGCTAAAGCAACCTGTGGTATGTGATTTGACCAAGTGCCTGCCTTTAAGCCATCACCACAAAGGCACATGATGGAAGAGACTGTGTGAAGGGATCAGGGTAGAAAAGGGAGGAATACATAGAAATAGTATGGCATACTACTTTTGTGAGGCATTGTTCCTAGTAAAGTAGCGCTATAGACTTCAGAGATCAGTACTGCCTCAACATGAAATATTAGCTGTTAGATTACTGTTTTACTTGTTCCTGTTGCAGCCATACCACAGAGAATTCATAGGCTCTCAACCATTAGCTGCTCAAATGTTAACAAAGCAAAAAATAGTGAATATTGTTATAAACAACACCCCTTGCTGAAACATTTAAATCAACAGTGGAGAAGGTGTCTCACTTTCTGTCAGTCACATTAGGTGGTTATGAATAAAAGAGTATTCTACTTTCTGCATAACTTTGCATAATTAATAGTTTTTCATGCAAACTATTGTTTGCCTTAATTGTTGTTTCAACAGCTGTTTTCATTAAATTGTAAAGCTCTTTGTGTCTAATCCTTTGAGCTGCACTATTGATAACAAGAACGCACTGGAGCTAGCTTTAGAGGAAGAGAGTCCCTGCCAAGCTGGAAAGCAGTCATGAAGTTACTTGAGAAATAAGGCCCTACAGTGGGACTGGTTGTGTAGCTAATCCATTAGTCTTTTTAAAAGGACTTTGCTCTACGCCCTTATGGCTAAATTGACCCAACAACCTATCAATGCCTTTATTTGCTGAGTGGTTGTCCATGAAAGGTCTCCGTGCTGGATCCAAGCTGTAATCAAAGCTTCCATCAGTACCAGGGACCTGATGACACAAATGGCCAAACTTTCAACGAGGCTGGCTGGTTTCCAGCCACGCCATTTTAAAGATACAAAGAGGCTGTGTTGTGCTGTGGAATTCATTTTCTTGTTTACTTCCTACAGAAACAAGAGCATAATCAGCACTCAGTGCATCGGATCAGACCGCTGAGTTGTTGACAGAAGCTTGGAGAGGCTTGCCAGCTTTCCACATGAAACACTGGCTTTCTTCTAATACACCCCCCACCGTCTGTGGCCCTGCCAATTGTAGCACATCAGAGCAACCATTGAGATAATGACCGTGAAGTCTCATGATACACTTTGATGAAGTGTAACATTTTTTAAAGGATTTTTGTCTGTGCCAAAATGATAGAGACAGCTGACTAAAAATCACCCCATCAAAATCAAGGCTGATGAACAGCAGGCAAAGACATGTGCTTCCACAGAGAAAAGGGAGGAGAATTTACAGCCAAAGACTCTCAATGACTATGTGCACCACAGATTCCTTTATTTTGCTTTTAAATGATCCTTTGTTTCAAATGAAGGTATGTAACTTTGCCAAGAGAGCAATTTCCCCAAATATTTTTTTTCAATTCCGCATCAAAAAATGATTCAGCATTTAGCATTTATAATGTTAAATAAATACCTTTTCTATACAAGCTAACTTTGTTTCTTAGCATTAATTTTTTGCAACCTTACAAAGTAATATTTTGAAATAGCTGGGACTTAAAACCTTTTCAGCCATTTTAAAATTGCCTAGTGGCAACTCATTGAACCAACTTAGCTTATGGTAAAACAATTGGAGATGTGTTTTCCAAGCAAACCACAGTGAAAAGAAACAGAAAGACGGTCACTTAGGCTTTTACCCTGCTTGCTTCAGCAGTCCAATATTTTTTGTAACAGGAAATTCATTACTAGCAATGGATTCATTGATACACACCAGTGCTAAGTAGCCTGGTTTAGGAGGTTAGAGAAAGTCTGCAGAATATCTTGAACTGGCCATTTACTATGGATCCACTACTAGACCACCCCACTGTGCTGATGGAAGTGTGGTTAGGAGGTCTTTGGGCTGAATCCATTTGAGTTGGAATTTTCCCAGTGTATCACAGTTACATAAACACCTGTGCAAAATGTCTTTGAGCTGAATTAATAGCATAGGGGTGCTGGTGGGGGAGGGGAAGAAAGAAGAGAAAGGAGTGGGAAAGAGAAATCTGTTTTCAGCAGTTTTCAGTATTTCTTGCTTGTAAAAAGTGGGTCTGGAGGACTGTGTTTTACACTGTCTTTAGTGTAACCAATGCAAGAGCTCATGTATGCCTATTTTTTTGTCTCCTCAGTACTGTAAACCCAAGACAATGCTTTTAAAGTCTCTTTTTCTCTCTCTTCTATATTCAAATTATTTTTTTTTTTCCAAGCTCAAATATACACAGCATGCTAGAGATATACAGCGGCAAAGAAGGATGCAGTAGTCTTCTGGAATAGATCAAAAGTATTGTCAAGAGAACAAAAGTACAAACTTCACTTTGAACCCAGGTACACAGCATGCTGCAACCAACAGTGTTATAAGTGTGCAGAATTCAGTGTTTTCCACAAGATAGATGTAGAATACATGTAGGTTTTTTTGCTTCATTTTACATTCCATGTCTAGCTTTGAAGAAAGAGGAAAAATTTGGAAGAGCAAAAAGTGGAGATGGGATTTATTTTGCAGTGGGAATTTGTGGATGTTTCAGCAGTCCTGACTACTTCCCAAGAAATGCTTAGTTAAAGAGGGAGGTAGTGCAAAACACTTCAGTGCAAAAGGATACTGCTTCCCATTACGAGTCAGCCTTTGGAGTAGAGTAAAAAAACTATTGGCACCTTGTTTTTTCAGGAGATAGCTCTTCGCTCTGCAGTCTTGATATAAAATAAGATAGACAGTATGCAGTTGCCTTCTGTATCTGGGGAAAAAATTGATCAAACTTGAGCAGATTTCATGTAGTTTGTATATAACAAAAACAGGTAGAAGTCTCACTTTGTTAGCCTTCCTCCCAACAAATACAAAGTAGTTCAAATTTGCCAAGTAGTGGCACACTACTTGGTGGCATCGATTGATGCACTTGCAGGTTTGAGCTTCTGTTCCTTTGAGTTTAAATAAACCAGTTTTTCATACCTCTATTTCACTTACAAGCATGGTCTAGGTTGTACCTTACAGCAGGGATATGCATTGTCCTTCCATGAACACACAGAATCATAGAATAGTTTGGGTTGGAAAGAACCTTTAAATATCACCAATCCTGAGCCCCCTGTAATGAGCAGGGACATCTAAAACTTGATCAGGTTCCTCAGAGCGCTATCCAACCCAGCTGTGAATGTTTTCACGGATGGAGTATCCACTACCTCTCTGGGAAACCTGTGCCAGAGTTTCACCACCCTCATTGTAAAAAACTTCTTCCTTATGTCTAGCCTGAATTTACCCTCTTCTAGTTTAAACACATTATCCCTAGTCCTAACAAACAGGTCCTGCTAATAATTCGGTTCCCATCTTTCTTTTAAGTTCCTTTAGATGTAGCCCTGTAGGTGGGGTTTTATCAGAGCAGAGCAGAGGGTCAGAATCCCCTCCCTCACCCTGCTGCCCACACTGCATCCCAGGATGCAGCCTGGGATACAATTGGCTTTCCAGGCTGGAAGTGCTCATTGCTGGGTCATGTCCAGCTGTTCATCCACCAGAATAATCAAGTCCTTGGCAGGGCTGCTCTCAACAACTTGCTCCCACAGCCTTTATTGACAGCAGGGGATTAGCCCAACCCTGGTGATGGATTTTGCACTTGTTCAAGGGCCCATTTCTTGAGATTTTTCGGGTCTCCCTCTGGAAGAGCATCCTGTCCTTCATGAACTTGATGTCATTTGTAAACTGCTGAGGGTACGCTCAATCCCACTCTTTATATCACTGATCAAGATATTAAGCAGATATTAAGATTTTCTCAGTACAGACCAATGTGCAACACCACTTGATGCTGATCTCCATGTGGATCTGGAGATCAGTGGGATATGGAGCCATTAAACTCTACTCTCTGGATGTGACAATCCAACTAATTAACATCCAGCAAACAGTTCGTCGATCAAATACATCAGTCTCCAATTTAGAGAGAAGGATGTTGTAGGGGACCATATCAAAGGTCCTGCATCAATGAATGCTGGGAAGACTGCCTGAAACCCTTTCCAGTTATTGAGTGTTCTAGCACGAATAACTGTTTAAGAAGTCCATCTAGTCATGTTTGCTGATGACTTGGTGAATGTTCTATACACCCAATGCAGGCATCCAAGCACAATCCATAGTCATAAATGAGCAGAGCGCAAAGGTAAATCCACCCTTTTGATTTATCAGCGGCAGAAGTCATGTGCAAGCTTTCACCAGCACATCTCAAAATGCCTTGCCATCTGCTAATAGCAACAGGTCTTTTGACATTAGTATCACACTTGAAAAACTTCATCTTGGTGTGATGGCCAAATTTTCAAAAATGTGGTTTAGTGATGCTAACAGTAGAAGCACTTTCCTATCTTATATAAAAAGCTAGAGGAGGCAAAGAAGTGAATCCATCTCTAGAGAAAGTGCTAGGGTTGCACAGGGTGCGTGGGGGTGTGTGTGTGTGTGAACACAAATGAAACAAGAACTATTTATACAGTTTGAGAGTGTTATTTCCCATCTCTTTCCTGTTTTTTGAAAGAATGTCCTGAGAGTATAAATTTTGGAAAGTAGTTCAAACAATGAGGTTATTCAAGCTGGCCTTATTTTCGCTGGCTGGTGAATGCCAGCACACATGAAATAGGTAAATTTCCAGCAGCCTGGATGGGAATCAAAATAATTAGAACACTTAAGAGATTTGTACCTTAGAGGCAAAGGTTGTCATCCTCCCACATCCATTTTCATTCACATATCACAAAACTGTAGGAAAGGCAGGCAGGACTGAGTTAGACAGTTTTGCATTTCGGAGTGGGCATCTGTCAGTGATAAGCAATTTTGATGTAACTTTGCTGCAGGGAATATTCAACAGTAATATATTCCTAGCTGTACCAGTGAATTTATTCATTATGAATGCCAGCATGAGAAAGCTGAATGAAGTCAAGGGAAATGAAGAAAAGGTTGTGGGGAGAAGATAATGAAAGGAAGAGGCAGAGGGTGGGGGAAAAACAGTCAGCAGTGGAGGCATATATGTTTCAAAGCTTCTCAGATTTCCTGAAACTGAGCCTAACTGAAATGAGTAATAGTTAGAATTCAAACACAGTATCATGACAATCCAGGCAATTTTGGAAACCACTTCCCCACAGAGTCTTTAAGGACTACTTGATGTTGAGGATTATGGCTGGAGGAACTAACATCTGCTGTATTCACCCAAAGCCATGTATATGACTTCATTTTCCTCCTGTCTTTTAATAATGAAGATTTTACTTTTCTTTTTTTTTTTTTTTTTTTTTTTTTTTTTTTTGTTTGTTTGTTTGTTTCATTTTATTATGTTTTGACTTGTGGAATCAGAGTAGGTCAAGTAAAAAAAATTGAATGCATTTGCTTGTTTTTTAGTATTCTTTTCTTTGTATGAATAAACTCACAAAATAGAAAAAAATGAAATTATTGAAAGAAAAATAATTAAATTAAAGCAACAAATTCATTTTTATTGCATGAAAAAAAACATTATTTTTAAAAATCAGGAAAATCTATGCTATCATATACAAAGAGGGGAACAAAATGTGTTCTTCTACCTTTCTAATCCCACTCTATGAAATTATTTGCCAAAAAAAATACTGGGCTATTAAAAATACAGTTTTGTAGAAAAAAGTATGGTTTCAGGGATAAGTTCATTGCATTTACCTTGTAATGTACTCAAAAACTATGATGTAAAATACAGCCAACATAGAGTAATGAAGAAAACTTTAATGCTTTTTTTTCTGCCTTAGAGGCAGAACCTGATAGATTAAAGTTGTAGTAGCTTAACCTTTTCTCATGCTCTTCTTATAAACTGTATAAAACTCTTCTTTTAAAGGTAAGTAATGGATGATCTTATGTCTTTAATATTAAAAAAAAAAACCCAACATATGGAGATGTGCAATATCAAATTGTTTTATTCATGGATGATGTAGTGATATTTGAAGAAGAATGAGGAAGTATTTAGTCATCTTTTGCATGAATACTATTTGCATATAAAAATTTACATCAAAGGATGTCACTAAAGTACCAACTGACCAATCCTTTCTGCATCATCTAAAAGTAAAAAATTTGCTGAGATATATGTTCAGACCTCTTTCTCTCTGATAGATTATCAGCATCTCTAATCATTCTAAACAGTCATCATGAGACTTACTAGAGACTGTCAGTGTCTTGGATCTTCTGTTTTGTGACAGTGGGAGTGAAGTATCTTTTAAATTGTTCACTCAATCTTACCTTACTATTGATAATTTTAATATTTTTCATAGTTAAACTGGAAGTGTTAGCAAAGACAAAAGCGCTTTCACTAAAGGAGAACCAAAAACTTAATCTCCCTGACTGAAGAAAGTTTTACTGGTGGAAAGTGGAACTATCAGCAGCATCAGATTCCAAGACAACATCTATAACAAATCATCCAATTGTATACATAGGAATAGTGGCTCTTGGCTGAATGCAATGTACAGGTTGTTGTGATCCAAAGAGAGATTACATTTCATATACACTAAAAACTCCCTTGAGGTACACTGAGAAAGATTATTTGCTCTTGTACTGATTGCACAGAAAGATTTTTAGCTGCTAGGAAAGAAACATATTTTTCCTTCTTGTTCTATATTTAAAAAAAAAATTCTCTGAAGGACTGTTGGCCTCTGGCAAATTCCAAGATTTAAAATACAGTGTTAGTAAATTAAATTCCAAGCCCACTGAAGGCAGCTGAGTTTTGCCATTGAAATCTGCAGAAGCAGGATTTTGCCTACTGTTTCGAAAACATTGCTTGCAGCAATCAGATAGCAACCGTTGCTGACATCTAGCAGAGAAAACACTAACTACTCAACTGTCACTGGCACTCAACTGTTGCTTCTTCTGCCTGTGCAGACACCAGGGTTTTGTGACCAAAACCAGGCAAATGCTCAGAAATAATCTGTGCTCAAATTAGCAGAAATCATATAGCCAAGCCCTTTCTCAGCTTTAATTTAAGAGTCATTACATCGTTATATTTTCTTCTTCAGTGAGATGAATTAAACTGGACAAGGACAGAATCTGTTCAGTACAGGAGAGTATGGCTTAACTCAGGACAGATTTCAAATATCTATTGGTATGGTGAAAAGCACAAACATTTTTGTGCAAATTTTATAGACATGGTCCTCCTGGCTTTGGGACACATAGCTAGATAGATAAGCTTTGATGGGATAGCTCAAACACTTACAAGAAATCTCTTAGTGAGATTCCTTTATTGCCATTAAAGGAAAAGCACAAAATCCAGATAATTTCACTTTCCTTTATAGTACTAGAACTGGAAAAAATACAAGAAGTTGTTCATCAGAGATTCAGACTCAGGAAGGTGTAAAAACTGAGGCCTGTTTATGATGCTTTTTTACCTTCTTGCTTTGTACTTTGTCTACTCTTCTTAGGCAAAACATCTAGTCTCTGTTTCTACTGCACTGTGCCCTCTGGGGTCTTATAGCAGTTTTTTTAGAGCATGTTCTGTGTATTGAAAACATTCTGTGAGAGAATGATTGAAAAAGTTTAGAGAGAAGTCTTTTAAACTTAGTGATTATAGGGATCCTTATCCACAACCCTCAGATTAACAATGGTGCTGTTCTTTATATCATTTGTCCTTGAGGTATCTTATGTAAACTTTGGTTGCTATGAGAGCTAGTGATGCACAGAAACACCACTGCAAAGACAGGCCCATTTTTATGAGGTAGGTCTCTGTTTTAGAGAGTACTATGTGTTGTGTGAAGTGATTATTTAAAGATTCTATGAACCCTGAAGTAAAATGATGAAAACTTGGTTTTTCTTCAAGAAATTGTTTTAAATTCTGGTGGTTACATCTGAATTTGGGACTTTCACTAAAAAATTGGATATGGTTTCAGTGAAAGAAAATAATATTCTAAACTTTAAAACAATATTCAAACTTGATTTATGAAAATATGTCTTTCTTCACACATCTGGGACCCTAATCCTATTGTGAAGTATTCCTTTTTTTTAGTTTTTTTCCCATTTACTTTCTAATTTAAAACCTTACAGAATTAAGAAAATTTTGTGCAAATATCTATCTGTTTGAGTATGAGGACAGGTAATCACTATGACAATGGGCATGGCTTTAAAACAAAGAAACTTTTGAGGTAATCAAACTTTGGAAGTCCTGCATCTTCAGCTCATAGTTACTTTGACAGTGGAAATGTAATTCTTTAACATGAGCTGCCCTCTCTGCATGAACTGTGCAAGAGACATCTGTGTCTGTGAAACTACTCACTTCTTGGTTAGATTTTCACTGGATTTAATGTATCTAGCAGAGTTAGACTGATCTTTTCAGCTGTGGATTAACTTCACAGCTGGCCAATATGCTAAAATTTAGTAAAGGCACCTGTCTTGCTGCCATTCAGTTAATGGCAAAACTGTGACATTTTTTCACAGGAACTGGATAATAATTTTACTCTTTATATTGTGATTAATCTGATGCTAGGTACTCTGCTCAGAGAAAAATCCACTATTTATT
The DNA here is from genome assembly GCF_026979565.1 of Vidua chalybeata. Classification (NCBI taxonomy): domain Eukaryota; kingdom Metazoa; phylum Chordata; class Aves; order Passeriformes; family Viduidae; genus Vidua; species Vidua chalybeata. The sequence continues at coordinate 14,106,586 of NC_071570.1, read as the reverse complement.
TACTCTAGAATTAATTTTCCAGTGTTTCATAACCTTTCATTAAACCCCATGCATTTCTCTCATCTTTTGCCTTGTTCTAATCACGTATAAAGTGGTACAGTGCAGTGTTTATCTTGCTAACTGCTACTCACTCAACAGAAATTAATTGATTGCTTTTCTTTGTGATTTGTAAGCTCCTCCAGGCATAATTTTGCTTTCTGCCAACCACCCAAATTCATTTGTTAACATGTCCTCCGTCACAGCATCACATTTAGCAATGTTGCTCAGCATCTTGTGTCTGGAAATATGGATTTTTTTTGCCAAAGGATCAACAAATCCTATTTTTTCTTTGAATATGTACTCTACTGATAGATCACAGTTCAGCAGAAAAATCTTGTGGGGCTTATATCAATAGTCAATGAATACATGTCAGGCAGAATGGAATAATAGTCAATTGGCTTGATCCATCTAAAAGGTCATTAATTCACATCTCCATTAAAAAAAGTTGGCCCATGACACCAGCTGTGTAAAGGACTGAGGACAGGGTGAAAAAATGAAAGAACTATGTGAACTATACCTGTCATTCTCTCAGTTGCAGATTTTTTACATATTGGCACAAGAACTTTCCTTTTGTTAATGTTCATTATTCTATGTCTGCAAAGAATCCTCTATTCTCTGGAATTGATTATTTTAATTTCCCATCATCTGGTCCCACTTTAGATATTATTTTGCTCATATAGCTCGAGGCTAATTTCAAAATGAGGAATGGCTATCAACAAAATGAAGACTCCAATAGCTGCTTTCCTTGAAGTTTAATTCTGAAGGGAAAGAGAATTATGCTAAAGTGAACTGCTTTACCTCAAGCATCATCTCTGGCTTGGGAGATGAGGTATGAAAGGCCATTTATTTTGCATCTAATTTTCTGGGAGAGATGTTTAACTAGGAAAAGGAACTTAAGTCAAATCTACTCTTTTTCATCTCCTTTGCAAGGAGAAGAGAGGCAATCTGACCAAAGGAGGTTAGTCTTTCTTGGTTTTGAGTTTGGTTGTTTTTGGTTTGATTTGGTTTGGGTTTTTTTGTTATTTTGTATGGGTTTTTTTTGGGGGGGGGGGGGGTGGGGTTTTTTTGTTTGTTTGGTTTGGTTTTTTTTGGTTTGGTTTGTTGTTTTTTTTGTTTTTTTTTTTTTTTTTTTAGTTTATATCTTTAATTCAGCAGTGATTTTACCGTTACAGATATTGAGGGGCAACAAACACAGTAAATGGATGGGACTACTTCTCTGGAAGCACATTAGGGAGGTGAACTGTCTGAGAATGTTTTAGAGAAGCACAGGTAAGGGTACACTGGTAGTATTCATGGAGCTAAGCAACGAGGCACACTCTTTGTGGTGCCTCCAGAAGTCCAAGCAGAGTACTCTGAGATAACTGACTATATTTTCCTGGCTATATTGATTGTGAACAAGGACTTAGAAGGGAAAGCCTGGCCACTGGCAACCCTCCATCTTTCTCCTGTGAGATAGGACTGAAAACTGACTACATGAAGCTTTTCTCTAAACAGCACAAAATGCAGAGATTTGAGGCACTTGAAATTAATCTAGTAACACTGGCATATGACACAACATTTTAGTTCCCAGAAATCCCCTATTTTGGTAGACCTTTTTCATCTTTCTCCTTTTTAAATTTTAGTTTGCCATTACAGCAAATAGTATTCAAGTAAATTGATATGAAGTATTTAATTACTTTTTGCTGCATTACACAATTTTGTTATCTCATAAAATACCTTTTGCTGTTATTTTGAATAACAAATTTAGGGAGGGGAACATTCACTTCAGGTTTTCCTCCTATACTAACATACAAGCTTCTTATTTAGGAAATCCAGGCTGAGTTTGAATGTTTCGACAGAACTCTGTTATCATATTTAGGCCAGTTATTTGTCTAATAATTACAAACTTAGTGAAATCATTATCAACCTAGCAAACAAAGTTCTAACAAGGGAACTGCTCCATCTAGAGTTCCGTTTTGCACATAAGCTGATTAAATATTTTAATCAATGATTTTACTGGCTGTCATGGCCTGTACCATTAGCTTTGTCTTACTTTAATTTTTCAATAATTTAGAAATATTACATCTACTAACAACTTTAAAAAACAGTGGTTTATGTGATTTGATGATCTCAAACTATTTATAAATATCTAAGAGAATGGTATACACATAAAAAAGAGAACTAATTTTGCAGTAGTTTACCACATGAAAAAGTGTTTTCCAGAGGTGAAGTGCTCAGATTCCATTTTAAAATATGAAGATTATATTTGCTTTATTCTGCTCAGCATGTCTGAATATGCTGAAAATCTTTCTCACTAATTTATTTAATTTTTCCAAATTGAGACAACAACAAACAATTCTTTCTAGTTTTCTGCTCTCACCTCTCCTCTATATGTTTTTCTCTTCCCTTTCCTTTTCTTCCAGTACATTTTTCAAATTAGATAGTCAATACTGAATGCATTCACTAAAGTGAGAAAGTTGGTAATTGCATTTGAATTAGTCCAATCTTGTACAATGCTGCATCAAGGCAATAATTGTAGAAGATGTCTTTGTACAAATGAAAAAAGCTGGTATGTAAAAAGATCTTGCTAGAGAAAAATCACATAAAATATATCAGCATTTAGTACATGTTGAGAAGTGAGGGGTGGGAAAATGTGAGGTTTATGCCAGCCAAGCCACGACAGCCACCTTTCTGCCTGCTGTCAGCCCATGCAAACAAGATGTGGTCTAAGCTGATTTGGCCCAGTCAAGCTGAACTGAATTACTCTGCAGCTGCAAAGAGCTATCTGTGTGTGAGCAGTAACCACAGAGCAGCTAAAAATCATCTTGTTTGCATTTGTCAATCACAGTTCTGAGTACAGCAAAGCCAACTTCTTTGCTAAGTCAGCTCGCCCGTTGTGCACGATGCTCTGCTCTCGCCACACCGTTGCTGCTGTCCCTGGTTTACACCTCACTTCTATCATAATGCTACACATCAGCTCCCCAAATCCTGAGTCTGCTATCTGACAACCTGACTTTATTTGGTCTTATCACATTGTGACTGGGGTTAAAGACAGAGCTCTGAGTCCATTCTGGAGGTGGGAAATAGTCTTAGTAAGGTCCAGAAATAAAGCTGAAAAAGATTATGTGGACTCTCTTCAGTGGGATAGTAGAAGATGAACCATAAATACACCTACTGGAATAAATCTCCTAAATTTTAGGGCCTGGATGTTCAAGCAGAGACATATCAAAGTGTCTGTTAATTTTTCTAAATACCCAAGGTCTAATGCAAGTCAAAGTGATTATTCTAAAACACTGGACACAATGTTATTCATACAAAGGCATCTTATCTTGGATTTGTCGACTCTTGAAAAGATATACATGAGATATACAATTAAAAGTGTCACAGCACTTACACTTTTTAATCTTGTTCTTAATTGAACTCAATTAATTGGATATGGATGCCTGTGCTGGCTTTAACACCAGCAGGAAATCAAACTCCAAATAAGCCATTCCCCTTCCCCTGCCCCTTCTGGTAAGGGAAGGACAAAAAAGCAGAGACTATGGGTTGAGATAAAAATTTATGAAAAGCAATGGAATAAGGCACACACAATTACAGCAGCAATATTAATAGAAAAAAAAAGTATATATAGACACATACATATATATATATTTGAAATAAATACCTCAAAAAGCTATTCAGGTATTCACCACTGGGAACAAAACCAAGATGACTGACAGCTCCTTCAGATCCATGTGGTTTCTCCAGACAGAGGCATTATGGTGACCACACAGCACTAAACTCTGCCTCTTCTGTGTAATCAGGATAATGCCTCATCCATACCCACTGAATAAATGGGATGCCACATCCCTTGAAGTGTTCAAGGCTTTGTTGAATAGGTATCTGAGAAACCCGATCTAGTGAAATGTGTTCCTGCCCACAGCAAGCCTGTTGGAACTACACGATTTTAAGGTGCCTTCTAACCCAAACCATTCTATGATTATATGATTCTGTGAATTATACCTCAGGAAAGCAATTAGCTGACCAATCTTTACAATCTTCCCAAAAACAAAATTGAAAATGCCTTAAGATTTGCTTCTCTGTCCCAGGGTCATTGGCTAGTAAAACAGCATGCAGATGAATCAAGATAGAATGACAAAGATTAAACCAAAGACTGAAGTATGCAGGTTGTTCTTCAATGTTTCCATGGAATATTTATCTGGAAATCACAGCCTGTCTATTTTATATGCTGAGTAAAAATCAAGTATTAATTTTATTTCAGTACACATTTTTTTTAATGCAAGACTAGGTATGTGGGAATTCCAGAGAAATTAAGAGAAAAAGAAAATCTTCTCTACTCCTGTTTAATTCTATGTAAAAAAAAGTGAAGTGGCATGTTTGTGTTTTTCTTGGAATTTTTCTATTATGGATTTGTCTTAACATTTTTACAAAGGAACATGTACAAATCAATAACCAGGATAAAGTAGGAAAAATTTATACGACACTTTAACAGGACTGATAGAACAGGCCAAGTCATGTTTAGATGCCCAGGCAAATAGCCGCAACCTGAATTTATTTTTTTTTTTGCTTCCTTTAAACTTAGCTTACTCTGCACTAGATCAAAATACTGCCTGGAGAAATGTCAGCCTGTGGTCTTTCACAGATAATGTCATTGATGTTTCAAAGAACTTTTGCAATAAAACACAAAAATTATGTGCACTTGAGCCTATTTGCATTGTATTTGCCTTATGAAGTAGTGCAACAAGTGAAGGAAAGCACTCACACACTGGTCACAATATATTGCCGAAACTGTTCTGAGAAAGCCAGCTGGCAGACTGAGTTTCTTTAAAGAACAAAACAGAAAGGTTTGTGTAAGAATCACATAGGCACAAGAAGAATCTCTGTGAAGTTGCTTGCAGTTCTAAAATATGCCTGTTTTCCTGCCTCAGAGACAAGGTCCAGGAGAGCCTCAGACTGCATTGTCTCTCTGGGAGAGTACTGCTTCCCCTGAAAATAGGTTGTAAGAATTTTGAGACTATGTTCAGATAGATTAGAAGCTGCCTCACCAGTTTAAATGTCTAGTTTATAAAGAATACTTAAGGCTCGCTTCAACCATCCTATCATTCCACAAAACATCTACTTAAACTTGACACTGAGATAGATACAGGGCACATTTTAAAGTGACACTTTTCAGTAATTTAGTTCTAAATGAAGTCATTATTATGGGTAGCAAACCCAGGAGGGAAGTTCACTGTAATTTGATCCTCCTCTACGGATTGAATTTTTTTTTCAACTGTTCATTTAATCTTTGATACTTATTTTGACATTACCATAGGGTGGGGAGTGGAACCCTCTCCCTGCTCAGGGACAATATAAGCCTTTGAAATTTATTTTACAGTCACTAGCACATTCTCTAGTAACAGCCAATAAATATACATAAAAAGAAGTGGCAATGATCCTGAGGAAATACAGACATGGGCTGCATTCAATCTCTGGGTCACACCACACCACTCTTGTGGTTCATAGTAGAGAAAGAATTATTGATGATTGCTACTGATTGGGCTACTAAACCTACAAATTAATCCCACTTTGAAATCCGCTTGGTATTCTGTAGGTAGGCAGGCTTAAGAAAACAGAATTTATAAACACAATGAAGGAAATTAATAGGTGAATGCATCCACAGTGAGCAGCTACAGTGCAATTATCAGTTGAGGTAGAGTGTTCATCTGCTGAAAGGTGGGATGGGTGTGCAGAGGAATCTGTACAGGCTGGATCAATGGGCCAGGACCAACAGTACGAGGTTCAACAAGGTGAAGTGCAGGGTCTTGCCCTTGGGTAACAACAGCCCCATGCTGGACCACAGGCTGGGGGCAGAGTGGCTGGAAAGCTTCCTGGAGAAAGAGGAAGGGTGCTTGTTTACAGTGGCTGAACATGAACCAGCGTGTGCCCTGGTGCCCAAGAAGGCCAAGGGCATCCTGGCTCATGTCAGAAGCATTTATGGCCACAAAGACCAGGGCAGTGTTTGTCCCTCTGGTGAGGCAACACCCTCAATTCCTGTGTTCAGTTTTGGGCCCCTCAGTTCAAGAAAGACATTGAGATGCTGGAGTGTGTCCAGAGAAGGTCAACAGAGCTATCTGAGAGTCTGAAGCACAAGTCACATGAGGAATGGCTGATGGAGGTGGTGGTGTTCAGTTTGAAGAAGACTAGCAGGAGACGTTGTGGCTTTTACCAAGTACCTAAAAGGAGGGTGTGTCAAGATAAGGATCAGTCTCTTCTCCCAGGCAACCAGTGACAGGACATGAGGAAATGGCCTCATTCTGGGCCACAGAGGTTTAGATTAAGGAGGACATCAGGAAAAATTTCTTCACTGAGAAAGAAGGATTAAGGATTAGGAGAAGGTTAAGATTGCAATGGGCTTCCCCAGGAAGTGGTGGAGTCACCATCCCTGGAAATGTTCAAGAAATGCCTACAGTTTGGTCAGTTTTGTTGACATGGTGGTGTTTGGTCAAGTGTTGGATTCAATGATCTTGAAGGTCTTTTCCAACCTTAATGGTTCTGTGGGTCTATAATAACATTCCCCCTACATACTATGAAGAGGATGAAAATATTTACTACATGTGTGACCAGATACTGTTTTTAAAAAAGTGAATGGCAATAAAGACAACAAGTTTTCTGCAAAAGGAGTGTGGATTTCACTCAGATGATACCAATACAGCATGAGCATTCATGCCAGAGACAGAGATTTAGAGGTGGGGAACTGTCATTGGGAATGTGCTCATGGGTGCTGTCGGGAGGACCCTAAGCACTTTGCGGGTTGCAGTAACCTATTGCCATATTAGTTCTGGTGAGCTACCACACACCTATGGTTTTGTCCACATGGCTTCGCAGTCCAAGGCTGCAGGTCATGTATGCATGGCATTGCCAGCTCGTTGTTAACATATTGCCAGTTCATCATATTCATCACTACTGCTGTAATACAGCAGGATTTTTCTTAAACAGCAGATTCATATATAATGCTAGAAATTTTTGTTATATTAGAACCATAGTTTAAAAATATAACAGCTTACTAGCCTTCTATGTTTATGAATAAAAGTTCAAAAAGCTAGTGTTAGAAGTTACAGGTCAAAAATAATTAAATATGTCTAATTAGTTATCTATAAATGTAAGAATTTTTAAGTTTAAGAATTATTATTATTATGTAAGAATTATTATTATTATTTAAGAATTATTTAAGTTTAAAAATTTATTTTGGGGGATCCTAAGAGAAGTGTAAGCAATATAAAATGAAGCAATATTTAATTCATTGCATAATGGTTGATGTCTTTCTTCTTTACATTCATGAACTTCTGGTATTTTCAAGGCAATTTAATCTGGTATGGATTGAACAGGAAATGAGTGTCAGTTTCACCCTCTGAGCAAGCATAACAAATAATCTACTACTAACATTTTGCACACCATGTAACATTTTTAGAATTTGTTCCAAGCTGCTATACAGTTGCATTTATTCTTCCTAACTTATAGCACCTGTTGCATATACCAAGTTTTACATTTATGTGTTCACAGCCCAAGACTGCCAGTCTTTGAACAGCCTCTCTACTGTAAAAGAAGAAGGATGAAAATGCCTGCAAGCAATTAGCAGGGCTCTCTATTTATAGTGTTAGCAACATCAATTTTCTCATTGCTAGTAGAAAAACTGAGTTTGATGTAAACTGAACTGTGACTGTTCAGCCTTGCACTAAATGGACCTTAAGAGTATTCTTATTATAACCTTGGCATATGCATCAAAGTCCCTGTGCAAGGCAACTGTGAACACAGTACTAGATTTAAATAAATATCATACTTCCCAATGTCAGTTAATAATTTTGCAGTTCTGCTTACTGTAATGTGTTTCAGCAACATCTAAAATTACAAATTCATGCCTCCCACCTTTTATTTAAAATATGTCAGACATATTGTAGACCGTCTTGAGTTTGAAACTCTGGAGTAATTATCTCACAGAAACGAGTCTGAGTCATTTGTACTGTTCAGGAAAAACAAACACATGTATTGATGCAGCATATTTGAAACATTTAAACTTGTCATCTTAAAGCACATGAAAGTAATTGGTTTCCAATAAAATAATTTAAAAATATTTTAATAAAACTAAACAGCAAACCAACTGCAAAAGATGTTTGTTGGACAAGTAGAATTTGATTTCATAAAAATTACATACCAGTGATCCCAGGAGGCCAGATGACATAAATTCAAAAGTATCTGTAATACCAGAATTTTTTAACATTTGTAAAATTCCATGGAGAATGTCTACATAATCAAATATCTCACTCTTGGTATCCAAATCAATAAGGTGAAAATTGAGGGTAAGCTTGAGTCTCTGTATAGGGATTGCCTGGCTAAGCTTTGGTAATGATTGGACTGCAGGGGTGGCTTCTGTGAAGACATGCCAGAAGCTTCTCCCAGGTCTGGGAGAGCCAATCCCTGACAGCTCCAAAGTTGGACATTCCTCTGGCAAAGGTTGGGCCAAATCAGAAATGGTGATAAAGCCTCTGTGGTAACATATTTAAGAAAGATAACATACCCCCCCCCCCCCCCCATTATTGCTCAGATATAATTGCAGCCAGAGAAGAATGAGAAGGTGAGAAGAATGGGGTGAGAACATGTGAGAAGAATAACTCTGAAGACACTGAGGTCAGTGAAGAAGGAGCTGAGGACAAGAAAGATTGTGTAATACTTTAATACTTTTTATACCTTCTGTCCAACATCCTTTGGTTATTTAAAACAAAGGAGCAACTGTAGACTTTATTCCAAAGGGTAGCATCATCTCTATGAATGTCCAAAGGCATGGCTTTTTACCTTGGAACTTTTAGAAGACATGAAACTATTAAACTCAGAGAATGATAGCCAGAAAAAATCAGGAGGAAATAAAAATGAAAGAAACAGTATTAGCAGTCTACAGAGCATGAACATGAAAGGAAAAAAATGAATCCCAACATCAGAAGTGGAAAAGAAGGCAGGGAGAAGGAAAATTGATTAGAGCTATGATGTCCTTGATTATTTCCTTTCCAGTTATTCCTTAAGTAACACAGATTCTGACTAACATATGAAACCATTTAAGATACAACTTGGAAATTAGACTTAGTGACTTCAGTTCTCATACAAATCCCTTATTCACTGCACTGAGAATTGTGTCAGAAGAATACAAACATAATAAAAGCACGCTTCTGCCCAACAGCTGGAACTTTTAGCTGTTGACCTACTTTCTTGAATGATGTAACAGGAGAAAGAGCTTGACTTTCCCACTCACTTTGAAAAAAACATATATTTCTGTAGAGTTCAGTGACCTAACAGTGTTTCTCTTTGAAAATTGGCAACCCCAAACCACAATCAGATGTAAACCACACTCATTGCATACAGAAATTCACCCCTCTGTTCTCAAACTTAAAAAGCTTTTCTTTTTCAATTACCTGTTCAATATGGAACATTTATTCTCTCTTCACTGTAGTGGCAGGACATAAATGTGACTTACAAGCAGTTTCACACTTTGTCTGAAAGCTAAGCAAATTCTATTGCTTTTTAAAAATTACTAATGTCTGGGACAGCTGCTATTACTCCTTGAAGCTAGAGGATGTATCCAGGTTATTTAAGTGTTCATTCTCAGTGTTCAGATGGGAAGTGGAAAATGTTAATGTGAGCTATGTGACAAAGGAGTGCCTCTGAAATATTCAAAACAATATTACATAATCAGTAGAGGAAGGTTTGGAAAATATTTGGTTCAGAGTGTATGCATAAGACAAATGTGATAATTTTCATATAGATGGTATTTTTTAAAACACATTGTAGGAGAAATATGTAATATCCATATTTACCTCAACAGAAAATTTAGACAAAGAAATTTCTAGAGAAACTTTTATCAGAATGCTTTAAAGGAGTAGGTTACTGTGGGTTGTCACAGATACTATGTCAGAATTCTATTTCAAGGTAAAACATAAGAACAAATAACTTATTTGCCTGAGAAATGTCTTGGTTTAACACTCTGAATTTGTAATTTCCATTTTAATTTTGCTATGACCTATTTTTAAATGTAAAATACATGAATTCCAAGAAATCAGCATCAAAACACACTATTTTCAAAAACCTGAAACAAGGCAAAGTTTTTTTTTTCAAATTTCAAGACTAGAAGGGAACATTTTTTCTAAACTAGGAAATTTTAGATGTCTTATTGTTATAAGAACACCAAGTTTTTAAATCTAAAGTAGTTTACCAAACAAATCTTCCAAGCTCTCAGCAATCCTATTACCAATTAAAGGAATACGAGGGACATTAAATTGTTGCAGATATTTGCTTACTATTTACTGTTTTGATTTGCATATATATGTTTTAATGGATGACAGTGACAGTGGTGGAGGGAACCTGGGAAGAACTGCACAAAAAATTCTCTACTGAAGCTTACCACCAGACTCCATCTATGTGGAACAAAACTTAAAACATGGGAGAAGACAAAAAATGTGGAAGCTTATAGTTATCCCACTGGTTTAAAAAATGACTTCCTAGAATTCATCTCACAGATGATACCTGTTTCATGTACCTTGGCTTTTAGTGCAGTGGTGCGTCGTTTCTCCCGGCTCCGGGCAGCTCCAGTGCCTTTTGGCACCACCTCCCTCTGGAGCTCGGGCTTGCCGCTTGTCTCCCGCGTGCCGCTGCGGTGGCTCGCCAGCCGGGGCTTGCCGGGTTCTGTCGCCCGCGCAAGGGCCTGAGGCGAAGAGGGGAGGAATGTCCAAATCACCCACGAGGGAGGCAGGAAGGTTTTATTGTCGTGGAGAGCTGCGGCAGGGAGACCGTGACCCATGCTTCTGGCACCCGCACAGGGGAAATGGCAGCTGGGACCGGGGGGAGCGGGATGATATAGAGGGTGTGACAGGGAGGGCAGACGTCCCCCCGCCCCATTGGTGCGGGTGCCACGGCGATAATGTGAGACAGCGTCCAACCGGAACACCACAGGAGCGGACTCGGGGCTTCAGGGCGAGTGGGATTGCGGGATCGGGGTGACAGACACAGAACTCCCAGAACTGGATGGGGGAGTGGTCACAGGAGTGACAGGGGGACGCTCCAATAGCAGGCAGCCTGGAGTGAGCCACCGCGGAGGTGGGAAACACGGGGGGTGCATGGGGGTACACAGGACTCGGCTAGCTAACATAGATTAGAACCCCTAATCTAAACCCAAACCCGGGATGCCACATTTTAGGACAAAAGTAAAGTACCTCTAACTTACCAGCTTGGTAGAGCACCGTGAGGACAGCAGTCATGGGGTATGCAAACCCAAGTGCACCAGCTCCCCAGACCAAGAATGTTGTCATGGACACACAGCTGGCTGCCACACCCTGCTCTGAGTGTAAGGAGGGGATGTTCTCATTGCACACCTTATACCTCACCTATCACAGAGCTCAAGAGAACTTCATGAGAGTGACGAGCCCTCCCTTATGCACACATAGTTTTCACCTCCAGTAGGTAGGAACTAGTGTGAAAATTTTGAATGTTCATGTTCAATGACAGTCTCTGTAAGACATTTGGGAACATTCTCCAGCCTTCTGTACACTTTCTAAACATCAACACTGTATGTGAATATGGGCTGGCAGCACAAACATCTCCTCCCATCCAATAAAAACACATTTTCTGTTGTTTTGGTGTGTGGGGAGGATCAGTAGTGAAATTCTTCTCTCAGATCCAACTGTATGAACCTATTGGTCTCAGTAAAGTTTTCATGGCTTTATACCTACAAACTTAAATTTCTACCTTCATATATTTATTTAAGAAACTAAAGGTATTTATTTAAGAAACTAAGAGACTTGCATGAACTCCAATTCTCTAATCTGCAATTACATTCTGTACATCTGACAGCAGTCCTGTTTTGAACTCAGCTAGCATTGTTTCACAGAATGGCAAGGCTCCACCAAATTGAACTTGTTATCAAAATACATTTTAATGTCAGCACTCCCAAAAGTATGCCCTCAAAAATAAGGCTTGTTCAAAATTTCCATTTTTTCTGTAGTGTTCTTTAGTCTTATTTCATTTAGCAAGTATAAACAATGAGCCAGAGTATACTTGCAAGATATCTTTCAGTTTTCAGTCTTGGAAAAAAAGGTCTTATGTTGCTGGAGCATGTCTGGAGAAGGGCAACAAAGCTGGTGTAGGGTCTAGAGAGTAAACCCTAGGAGGAGAAGCTGAGGGAGCTGGGCATGGTTTAGCATGGAGGTGGGAAGGAGGGAAGAAGGGAAACCTTACAGCTCTCTACAACTACCTGAAAGAAAAGCAAGACAGGTGTTTGCTTCTTCTCTGGGGCAGCTGGGGCCAGAACGAGTAGAAATGGTCTCAACCTACACCATGAGATATTCAGACTAAGATCAGGAAAAAGTTTTTCACTGAAAGGGTGGTTAAGCATTGGAATGGGCTTACCAGGGAGCTGGTGGGGTCACCACCCTGGAAGTGTTCAAGAAATTACTAGACATGGCATTTGGTGCTTGGGTTTTCTTGGTGTGCCGGTGTTCGGTCAAAGGTTGGACTTGGAGATCTTGGAGACCTTTCCCAACCTTAATAATCTTATGAGTTTGACTTTTCTATATAAGGCTGTTTTGACATTTTTCTGACATTATTAAAGAAGATTGGGTATCTGATGTTTCAGAAATTGAAGTGCATGTATCATTCTAAGCAGTTTAGTTCCCTTAAAGTTAGTAACACTCTTATAAGAAAACAGCATTAATACATACCAAGAACATAATTACAGAATTTTAGGCACAAACACACCTCTATATGCTATAAAATCATACAGAAAGTGACTGAAAAATTTTCATGTTTTTTTCCTGGGGAAAAAGAGAGCCAAGACAATACCATTCTCAAAGTCAAACCTAGTCTGTCAGTGCGGGTCCCAAAATTTCCACAGTTCAAATGATGTTTTAGCAGGAATTGGATAATGTACCTTAAAATAGAATGGTCTGTGAACTGAGATCAAATCTTCTTCTGCTGTGGTAGTATCACTTTTGCTCTCTGTGTTTCACTTAATAGAAGCCACTTATGATCAGTGACTCTCTTGAAATCAATTGATATAAACACACATTTTAGACTGGTACTATGTAAAGGTAGCACCATTCCACTGTGTAGCATAGCAAGCTGAAATCTGTGCAAAAGGAATAGCCATAATATATAGTTAATTGAAAGAGCTAGAGAAGCTACCTATGAACATAAAACCTGACAGAAAAATAGAATTTAAAAAATCAATTAAAATAAAGTTTTGACAGAATTCTTGACTTTATTTAAAGTAGCAAATTATATTTATTATTAAATAAATAAATCCTTTACTGAAGAAGAATTAAACCATTAAATTATAATCTTCATAATTTTCAAATGAGAGTTTTCTGTACCCTTCCCACTTATCAGACATCAATAATATTATCTGGATAAAGGACATAGAGAAGTTGGGGGGAAAAAGAAAGACTTTAAAGACAAAAGAGTAAGAAAGGCAAAGATAAAACTAGGAAGGGTCTTTGCAAGGAGCATCTTTTCTTTTTTAGAAGACTAACTGCTAAAATATACAATACCACTCATGCACAGATATTCGCAAACTAATATTCATCATGTGTATATATGAAGTTTGAAAAATCCTATGCAATGTGCGTTTATAGTATGCTAAATACAGCACACTATTTAGAAGTTCATCAGGTCCTTTGAAACACCAAGAGTCAAAATTTTCAACACAAGCTTGCCAGTAGAAGTTTTTTTTGATACAATGCTGTACAATGTTTATCTGTTCCTCATATTCTCACATGCTAAAAAATCTTGATACATATTCACAGGGGATTAAATATACATCAAGTTTCAATCAATAACTGCTAAATTAGGACTAGACTGTTAGACTGCTAGATAGGACTGCTAAATTCCTGTTTTATTTTATGAAGTATCTTCTTATTGCTGCATAATAATTTATATTTATCTTTGAAATTTCTGTTTTTAGTGAAGTAAAGTGTAATGTTTCATAAGGTCCCAAATGACTATGAAATGAACAGATGATTTTTAAACATTGCTGAAAGAAGACTGATTTGGGGAAAAATCATATCTTGTATATCTGTAAGCAGATACACACTCAATATTTACCAAATGTCTAGCTTTTCCTGGAGACCCAGCTGTACATTCGAGGAACTGCTAATGGAATTGTTGAATACAAACCCACTTTATATGTATTTAATAAACCCCAGCAATATTAGAGGTTAAAAAAAATCATTAAGACTGTGAAGTCACACAGTGATGCTGTCCCAGAATTGCAACTGAATATGCAATCCTTACCTATCCTGCTTTAAACTCCTACTGTAAGTTTCCCTTTTTCATGATATAGCAAACTTTCTTGAATCCCAGATTCAAGTAACAAGAGTGGACAATGGAGCTTCTCAAAGTGTAGGTTAACCAATCCTTTAAGGCAAAAGGATAATACATCTCCTCTGAAATAATGCAAATGTCTGAACTTCTTGCAGAAAAATGATGAGGAAAAAATTATGGAGAGCAGTCTGCAATGGACATTCAGTTTGTAAAATTACATTCCACATGGTAGGGTTTTAGCAAACATATAAGCACATGAGAAAAGCTCAGTAATGAGAATTTATGGACAATTTTGTCTATAAAGCATTGTATTTTCATCCCATGAGTAAAGTTAAGCTTCTGAAATAAATGTACATGAGATCAAGATTTTAAGTCATTGTAAACAAAAAATTCTGCTTCAGCTCTTTCTTTGAGGCAACAGGACTTTTTATGAAATTTATTTATAGGAAGATATGCATTATCCAAGTCTAAGAGTGTAAGTATAACTAAAAATTTCTATAAGCTTAAAATCCAATTAATCTGTGATAAATCTGCCTTCTGCAATATTTTTTTCCTTCTCTAAAGTATCAGCTCACCAAGGCCAGCTAAATTCTTATTCTTTTCTCAAGTTTCATGTGTTTTTCATCTAATAAACAAAAAGAAAGTTATATTTGTTTCACTTTGAGTTGAATCTCTAGCTGAAGATACAATTTAATTGCTATTTAGCTCTGAGTGCAAACTGCAGAACAAGAGATCAATTAATACGAGTAAAGAAAATAAATCCTATATAAAAAGTAAAACTTACATTGAATTAACAGAAGAACAGCTGAGCTTTCCCTGTTCTGACTATTGAATGTTATTTCCTTCAATACCTGCCTGAGGACAGTAACAGTATTACCCATGCTCTTGTGATGTAGGCCACTGTACTTTTGTTTGCTGACTCTTTCTGTTTTGCCATCTCCTGCCATTTTTTTGCAGATTATGTGAGAGTATGAAGTGCATTTTTAATATATGTAGAAAGAAAACTGGTCCATCCACAAACTTGCTATTTCCACATCCACAAATTCAATGCTAAACCATTTAAATGTTTTCTGGAGTCCTGAGAGGAAAGCTCAAGTGAAAAGTTTATCTTCTCATTTTACATAGTGGATGTAAATGTCTTCTTAACCCACTTTCAAGAGACCAATTCCTCTGAACAGGAGTGCAGTAATCCTAACTATCTCAGCAGTGAATATCTGATTTGGGCTATTAGTCTTCTTGTTATCTTATTAATTTATCTTCTTATATTTAAAGAATAAAATGTAAACAGAGGGAATCAATGCACCTGGGATAGCAATCCAAGACAGACAGGATGAATCTTCTTATGGAGAGGTCTATTTTTTTCCCCCAAGCACAGACGAATCTAAAAGACTTAAGATACAGAACTTAGGATGCTGGTTCAAGGTACAGAATACAACCAGTCTTCTGTGAGAACCTTTGATTGCTATAATTTCAAAAGGTCCAGAGTTGTACTTAAGTATATTTTAGGCCTTCTCAATCTGACTTCTATATTCCATACATTTTATGTATGAAAGCTTATTTACAGTGGTTTTTGGTTTGGTTTTGTTGTTGTTGTTGTTGTTGTTGGGGTTTTTTGGGTTTTGTTTGTTTGTTTGTTTTTGTTTTGTTTTGCTTTGGGTTTTTGTTTGTTTGTTTGTTTTGTTTATTGGTTTGGTTTGGTGTTTGCTTGTTGTTTGTTTGTTTTAATTGTCCAATGCTATAGCCTTATTTTCATTGTATAGTGCATGATGTCTAAGTAATCATCCTACAGTACCTGACTGCAAGGTAATTAATTCCTTGTATAGATTTCCAAGACAATTACTATACTCCAGTTACTATAATTCTATAGGATTTTTGCAGAAATTGCTCTATGTTAGAAGTCACAGCATTAGCTGGGCTTGTTTTCCCTCAGCATCCAGACAAATCACCAAAGACACCTGACAATCTTTCTGTCAGTTCTTTTGTAATTTCTGCTTTTCTTCAGATAGAAGACCTGTAGTGGTGGTGAAGACCTTCAGCATTTTGGAAAATTATGTGTCTGTCTGAGACAGCAGGATATCAACTACTATAAGCAGAAATAAATGTGGACTTGTCCACCTACAGAAGTTATTCATAACTTACATCTCAAAGGAGATAATTACTTACTTTAGGTGAGAGGTGAGAAATAGTTTTGCAGAATGCAATAGTTTGTTGCCTAAAAATGTAGTCTTAGTGAAATCAAAATATTCTGAAAGAGAAAAGTTTTGGTTTATAAAAAAATAATTTGTTTTCATTCTTTCAATTTTTATAATGTCAAAAAGTGTGGGTTTTTTCACTGTAAATGAGTTAATTTAGATTTTATAATCTGGTTTACTTATGCTTTTAATCTTATACTAAAATTTTTAATATATTTAAATAGTTTAGCACCAAATACGTATTTTGTGATGCTTGGCATTATCAATACTTATTACCAAAATTTTTCAGAATGCCCAACCAAGAAAAATTTTAACACATTTTTTGTTCCAATTCAGATCTTGAAGAAACATATATACTTAAATCACATTGTAAAAGCAATTCTAAATAAAGGAGTAGAAAATAAATTCTAAGTAAAGAATTAGAAAATATAGGACAAAGGACAATTGCTTCTATAATCTGAGCTTGTAATGCAGCCAACCAATAAAACAGAATCAAGATTATATTCTTCAGATATTCAATCTCTCCCTGTAGTACTGCCTTATGTTGTATTATCATATTCTTTTGCGGGAGTTTTACACTTCAGTTTGCAGCTATATTTTTATTTAAAGACATATCTCTTAGAATTAAGTCCATAATTTTCAAAATTCCTATGTGTATTAAATGATATCAAGTCCTACTGCTACAATGATCTCAATAATATATATGCACAAATAAGTGCAGTAGAAGTTTAGAATTAAACATACATGCTTATTCCCAGATATAGATTTTTATATATAAAATGTATAAAAATATTTTAGTATAAAAGAGTTTAAGAAACAAAAATGACTGTGAACAGG
Organism: Vidua chalybeata; assembly: GCF_026979565.1. NCBI lineage: Eukaryota > Metazoa > Chordata > Aves > Passeriformes > Viduidae > Vidua > Vidua chalybeata. Next base: position 14,089,202 of record NC_071570.1, on the reverse strand, counting down.
GTATGAAATTGAATAAGTTTTGGGTTAATCTCATAAAGAGGTCAATATTGAGGAGAGATTATTTTTAACTGATATGAATATTTCATGGAGTGTTTTTGAGAAAATATCACTTCTGTAAAGCAGCATAATGAACAAGTGAAGCACAACTGTTTTGAACTGACAGTAGTCTATAGGATTTTTGCAAGAATCATAACAATCTGTCTTTCTATGCCAATTTCACTAGTGGTTGTTTCAGTAAAGTGTAAATATATATCATAAACACCATCACATTTCAATTACCCTAATTTTAATCTATGGTATTTAAAGATAGCATAAAACACTGAACTCTGATTTTTCAAACTTTATGGGATAAATTAAAATGCAGCTGATGTCTAAATTAAAGGTGTTTTCATTTCATATTGAAATTTTCTTAGAGACCATTTGTCTTTCCTTCATTATTCCTGCCTGTGTGCACATGGAAATAACTGGAAAAGATTTTAAAAAATACACATTGTGGTTTGCAAATGTATCTTGCCAACTTTGAGCTTGTCTGTTTGTCCCAAACGTCTCTATGCCAGTTCAACAATCATCTCCTGCCAGATTTGGCTTTCAAAATTAACATATTTTGTATATGACATATGTTTGAAATTAGCACAAAATGCAGCCAAGAACTGGAAATTAACAAGGAAAAAAGTTATTTTAGCTAACATTTGGAGCCAGGAAATACTTTGTTGGCTTAAAACATTAGGACAGGCTATTGTCTATTAAATTAAAAAATTCAATATGTAGATTACAAATTGTCATCACCGCACTGTCTGTTTTGTTATACATGCATCATTTCTCCCCTTTTTTCACATGTACATTTGATGTCTGTGTGTACTTTTGTAGCTATAGATGAAGAAAAACATCACATATGCCTCTCATGTTAAAAGTGACTGTAAAGACTTGAAAATCTTGCAGTACTGTCAGAGCCAAAAATTTCTGCTTCTCATTAAGAACTGGCATATTGTTCTTGTCACACATATGCATTAAGCACGCCACTGTGGTCACTGGGCTCTAATCTTTTTTGCTGCTGCTCATTTGGAAACAAAACAGCATTTTCTTTTGTTTGTGCAAGACCCTTGAGCATAAAACCTGGGATCCTTCTCCTCCATCTTGGCTGAAAATTATACTATATGCCAAGGATGTTGTCATCTCCTGAATAGCCCCAGGCATTCGGACCTCCTTGGGACAGCTAGAGGAGAAATAGGGTGTGTAGCAGGATATTGCCTCTGCATCCTGAGTGTCATGAATGGGGCAGAGGAGGATTGTGAATGGTGGCACACCCAGAGCATTTAAGTCCATCTAATGTCCACCACACTGATGGACTGGCTGCACCCTCTAAACAGCTTGACCAAAAGTTCTGATCTTTGCAGAGATGGGCTTATTTTTATTTGAGGAATATGAATAAAAGGGTAGCCTACTGTCATGAATAGACTGCTTAAAGAATCACCATCAAGGGTAATGGAAAAAAGCAGATTTTAATATAAATTTATGGAAGTGAAACTAGCAGAGCTCAATGCAAAAGTTCACTGTATTGCTTATGACCTAGATGAAGTATACATAGGAAAATCTTATTAGCATCAACTAAGAATGATTTACATGGAGAGAGGAATTGCAAAAGATTGAAGGTGCAAAGGATATGGATGCAAAAATATACGGTTACAAAAGGGTTTAGCAGCACCTAATTATTGACTAATTTAATAGTTACAAAGTGATTCAACAGGACTTACTACAATTATGACAACAACTTGATTATAGATCCACAGTGACAATGCTCATACCATAATCAATTCACACACACAGAGTCACAGAAATTTATTCATCTACATGAATAAATGCAAAGGTACCCACCAAAAATTTCCCTGAGAATCAGTGAAATACTCATGTCAAATCTCTCATTGTTTCTCCCTAGGCATGGGTTGTGCCTGAAAGAGTCAGCCTACTTCTCACTGTCAGCAGTGGTCTTTCAAGTATCACAAACAGGAATGATGGTGAGTCCAAGAATCATCCCACTTGGAGTCACTGTGCAGCCAGTGGCAGCCTAGGAAAACTCAAATGGCCTCATTTAACTGCTCTTAGACTCAAAGGGCCTCACCTAAGACTGTGCTTCACACGGTAGCAAGGTGATTTGCTTTAGTCACCCATAAGTTTCTATCCTTGTTGTATCTCAAGTTAGTAACTACTAGATGGTTGGAGTTTTTTTATAAAAAATCTAGTAACAATGATGCCATTTCACTTGGACTATGATTCAGGTAAATGATTTACCAAGGATAAGAAAGTCAACTGCTTATCCTTTGTTCCCCACCTTGCTCAGGCAGCTGCTGCAGTCAGAATTGTTCTCAATTTTGTCATGCAAAAGCTCCTGGTAGGGAAAGGAGTGCTCAACTTGTTCAGTCAAAGCTTTTCAGGAGCTACTGAGGTCGTAGAGCAGGCTCAGTACCACCATAATCCACCCTATTACTTTAGTAATAGATGGTCCATTGAATTCTAAGGAGTGGTGTGGTTGCCTCTTCTCTCTGTGATAATAAACACATTAATGCCATATTACAATTGTAATTCTGGGGGAATGTTTGGTTGGGATGCCTAATTGTGTGGATTTTGTTAAAGATGACTGACTGGTATTACATGTGTAATAGTGTGAGTAGGTCACTGGAACCATCCACCTGCCTAACAATTCTCCACACTCTAACACAGAGAATAATATTAAATAGCAAGCATGCTCCACTGGTCCCTTCCAAAGATATTCTGTGAGTCTGTGAAAACTCTAAGACTGTAGTACTAGGCACTTCAAATTTGGTGACACAACTAAATTAAATGGAGCTGCACTGCTTTACATCACAAGTTACACCCTGTATATTCTGACTTAAACAAAATTCACATCTTTACTAGTGTATTCTAATGAATGCTCTGCTTCAGTGTTATCCCTTGTTAATAATGGTTTGGAGTATAAAATTTACAAGCTTGCATAAAAGTGACCACAAAAGATCCCAGAACCCTATAGAAGAACATGAAATATTCTTTGTTTATATTTGCTTGTTTCCCCCAATGCCAAGTTTATAGTTTAAGGCATCAAATAAATACATAACCAGAATATGGTCCTACTGGCTTTGTTGGGATGAAGAACAATGTAAATTTTGAATTATGCATCTCAACAGTTAAGTGCTTCCAGTGCAATTAAAAAAAACACTATTTTTATTAAAATTAGGTCAGCGGATGATGGTAGAATAATCATTCCATATAAAATGGAAAAAGTTCCAGAGTCCATTAATTACATCAACACAAAACAAAATTAAATCTTTGGAAGAAATGTCAAGACCTGGAGGCACTGACAAGGTAAATCCAGCTCCATTTCACTACACAACTGACTGCAAAATGTATGACTAGCCTCAGCTCTTCTATTACATATATAATTATCAGCTACAACATGTTGATGCAGTTATTAGGTATACCTGTAACAGGCAATAGGAAAAATAGCTGTATGTTATCAGTATTAAACATTTGGTCTAAAATCTTTTCCAAATATTTTTGCCTAGCAGCTTGCCTTGGGTATGAAGCTGTGCCAGCTTTGTTCTTGCTTTTCAATGTATGTAGATGAATCATTGTGGGGGTTCTGTTTGTTGAGTACATTTTAATTAAGGACTTGCACTTATCTGCTTTGTAAGAAAATGCTTTTTGGTTCAATCCTTTACTCACACATGATTAACCCATCTATGAACTACAGTCAGTAATAGCAGTGTTTCACACTTTGGTCAGAAAGAACAAGTCAGCTCATACTAAAGCCAGTTTGGAAACTTCATTCTCTACCATGACCCCCCAGTAGTATGTTTTCCAGATATGGAGGACACAAATTTTGTCAGAAACACAACCCAGGCGATACATAGTAACAAAAAGGCCTTAATTCATTTTAGGGATGTTAAAACCACAGTCTGAATAAATATGATTTTGATTTTTAAAAATTTAAACAGCAAGTTGAGCAACTGCTCTATCTTATTTTCAGAGAGTATATAGACATTGTAAATTTTCCTATTGCAATACAGTGGTTTCTAATACATTATGCAAAACCATGTTTACTTCACTTCCTGAACTCAAATAGCATGCTGAATGTTTGGCTTCAATTCACTGAACTCCTATTTCTACTTAGAAAGATTTATCTTTTCATATGGAGTCTTAATCAAGACAAATTCTACCACAGCAGTTGCCACACAATTTTCACCATGTGCTATGTATTTAGTGCACACAGAGCCTACTTCAAAGAACTATAATTTGAGCATTACATCACTTCTGTCATTCTGGAATTATCTGAGGTCTGTTTTATTTTCCATTTCTTTTCCACCCACCCCCACTAACTTATTAATACATAGGAGAGTGCATGTGTCTGTTTTATGCTCTGATTACCATCTTACTTGCACTGCTGGTTTTGCATATACAGTAAATTCTAAGAAGATGGGCTTAGCAAAATATGAAATAGCAGAATGACAGTGCAGGAGATATTTGGATAGATTCATAAGAAATAGTCAGATTTATTGACTCCCCAATATTTCTTGTTTTGAATTTATTCATATCTGTGACTCATATATCACTTTTGAAATAGTGACAAGCAGCTTATGAATCAGCCAGTCTGCTATCAAAAAACTGTTATGAGCTCATTATCAAGCTGATTTGGGGGCACACCAAACAGATTCCAGCTGGATTGCACAGAGTGAATTAAACGTTGTCAAAAGGTTCTGTTGAAATGTTTTTCAAGCAGCTGTCTGCCCTCTTTGATTCACAGTTGAACACTGGGCAGAGCTTTTGTGTTGTTTATTGTTTGCATGTTATTTCCTGAAACGGAAATCTCTGGGTGAAAAAAAAAAAAAAATAGGAATTCCATTTCTGGCTCAAGTATTCATTATGTAGAGGGTATTTGCACCCTATGAAATAGCTGTGCTACCCTGCCCACACAGATGCAAGTGTCTGGGATAGAACTACTGCAATCTGTGTATTAAGGACTGCAATGCAGCACTGAGATGCCCCTGATGGCCCATCATATTCCAGTATTTACAGTCTATCTGCATTCCTGTTTTTTCTCAAACAGCCATGACTTTCTCTGATGGGATTCAAGAGTAGAGGAGATCAAACACTTACAATTACACAAAACATATTTTAGCATAACAAGATCTCAGAAAGAGGATTCAATGGATTTGAGTACATGACAATGGAAGTTCTTTGCAAGGGCTGCAGGGCATGGTTGATAAGGTATACAGCAACTGAAAACAGGGCTTGTGGGCAGCTGTCTTCTTCATGGTCTGTAACAAATGAAGTCCCAAGTCAGCACTATTGTATGAATGGCAATTTCATTCCAGTGAACATTCTAGAAAGGCAGGTTTTGAGACATTTTTAACATTAAATGCCTCAAGAATATCTTGGAATTAAAATGTGGTGTAAGTTATCATGTGGACACTGCCCAAGGGTAGCTGTACCGAGCCTAATTGAGGTTACACTTTCTGTGTCAAAATTCAAGGCAGTATCAGGCTTGGAAAAGGTACAGCTTATCTCTAGGCATGCTCGGGAACATTATCAGTGCAGGTGCACTGAGACACACTTACCCCAGTCCGACTATCTCTGATGTGGCACATGACTTGGCAAGACACAGGAAGCCAGATTTCCAAAAATATCTAAGTACCTATGGTACCAAATAGGATTTTCCAGTTTTCTTAGTCCGTCAAAGGCATTAAAAGTATTTAGGCACTTGTCAAGCTCCCAATAAGAGACAACCTGTGTTTTAGGTCTTAGTCTGCTTGTACCTTTGAAAGTCAAGCCCTTCTTTTTGTCTCAGCTAATCCTTTCACATGGGAACACAATATCTAAGTATCCCAAACACATACAGTCAGAATTAATTAATGTTTATAACAAGCATTGTAAAGATTAAGTAGTCTCTGCTAACAGACATAATGTTGCTGTTCCTAAGTCTTCAACTAATTGGACTGATGTTGGACTTCAGGTCCAATGATGGTTAACTGCAATGTTTCTTCTTCTTATATGCATCAGTAACACACTAATTTTATAAAATTCCTACTGAATTTTGAAAAATCTCATTCCAAGGCTATAGCTATAATGAATTTTGAAAAATCTCATTCCAAGGCTATAGCTATAATGAAAGATTTTTAATGTCTTGAGCTGTACCATTTGCTGTGAAAGTCCCATCAAAGACGCTGTCTGAAACACAAACACAGCCATTGTAGGAGAGTTGTTCCCGTCCTGCTCTATTTTTCTTTGCTAATCTGTTGTTTCCCTTCAAATGTATTCTCTGTCCTGCCCCCAAGAACCTGCCAACATTAGAGATCTTCAGTAGTTCTGACAAAAGGTAGCAAGAGATCAACCCATAATAAAAAAGCACAGCTAACACCTTTACTTTATAGAAGTGTGTTCTGAAGTGAATGCTTAACTCTTAATTGGTACAATTTCAAATACAAATCCATATTCAATTGCTCCCTGTCCACTGTCCTGCTTCCTCAGTTGTGGCAGGATGGAAGATCCATCTGCAATTTCTCTTCTTACAGACCTCTTTCAAGTGACAGAACCAGCACATTTCCCTGGAGTCCATCTAGCGTTTTTTGGATAAGTAGGGAAAAAGGCTCTTTGAATTTTAGGGACAGCCTGTATAATAGTTGGAAGAAGGGAATAAAGAACATATCTGGGAGACAGTTGAAATTACTTTATATAAAGTAAAGAAACAGGAGTAAAAGCATTGACCCATTTAACATATCTCAATTTTGAGGGTGCAAATTTAATTCCTTTTTGCGACTATGGTGAACTTCAGACTTCATCCGCCTCATAAATAATAAAATTCTAGCCCTCAGAGCAACCAAATGATGGGTTGAACTGTCCTCTGACTTTCTTCCTCAGCATATCTTTATCCTGATTCTTACACTGACTTGTAGCACAGCAGACATTTTGATCATCTAGCCCTGAATACCTCTGTGATGAACCATTAAGTGGTAATCAGCTGCCTGAAGGTTTCAGCATCAGGTAAAAAGGGAGAACACCTCACATCTTTGCTACTTTGTTGTTCTAGTTTTTAGTTCTACTGTCTGCTCCCCATCCAAATACACTCCTTGAATTTATGTCCCTTCATCGCACTGAAAATCCTCAGATCCTGGATTCCTCAGGTTCTGCTTCTATTATTCTCAAGGGGTACAGTACACTTTGTAGGCTTAGGCAATGGCTATCACATCAGGGCTAAATGTGCTCCATCAAAAGATAATGGTCTGTGATGGGACGAGAAAAAAACAACAACTGAAGAACTGCCTCAGGGTAATTTCCAGGAAATGCATTTAAAATGAACAAACAAACCAACAAACAAACAAATAACAAAGAATGCCTTCTCAAAAAGTTGAAAGTATTGAAATAGTGGTATGAAGGAATTCAGGGTGAGAAGCTTATTCCCTAATAAACTAAATGTGAAGAGAAAGCATTTCATTAATCTAAATTTCTACATCTCAAAAAGGAAAATCCTGATAGAAGTTAAATAAATTGTGTTTATGTGAAGGTATAGGCTCTTTCTTTTATATACTACCTAAATTAACACCAGCCAGACTGGCAGCTTTCCCAGATCAAAGGCTGCTAATAGCATACTCTATTCTTTCAACCAATGTGGTTTTTTAATTTTTAAATTATCCACTGTGCACTGATGTGCAAAAGAAACACATCAATTCCTAATAAAAAAATGCCTGATATTATCTAATGAGTGGAAACTAGAGGTCATTTTGAGAATGCAATATTTAATAGAAGTCTTAAAGTACTGAACTAAATAAATATCCTTCATTGTGGTAACCTCTTGACCATATATATTTTTAATTGCTGGAATAAATGATTTCTGCTTAGCTGGTTTAAAAAGATATGTTAAGACTTTTCTAGGTTTATTACTTAGTGCAAGTGCTGATGTGCAAACTGCAAGACTCTGAAGCACATGCATAATCAATAATGCATCTAGCTACTCTCTGACTGAGTTCAATTGTAGTATCTATTAGATCTAGCTTTCCGATACTTAGCCTTGAAACAATTATTCAGGCATACCAGGGAAAGCTCTGCTACATTAACTTCTTCCTGGTAGTAAGGAAGGGAATACTATTTGCACTGTAAATATTGTGCAGTACTTTGTCCCCTTTAATGAACTGACCCACCAAATTATTGTTATTCACTGTTAACAATATTTCTATACTCTTAGAGTTTATACAACATCAACATTAGCCAAATTATTTAAAATATTTATTGCGCCTTCTATAATTCTTTTTAAGAGGAATGCGCAAAGTAGAGAATATACTGTACCCAGAAACTCATTACATGTTGTGTGTGGCTTGGACATTTCTTCTTTATTTTTAGGACTTTATTCAATTTGTATTTACATTTAAGAGGATGATCAAACTAATGTTTGTTGGCATTCCAGAGAGGCATTGAAGAGACAGGACAGCTTTTTGAAATCAATAGAAAAATTCCTTCCCTTTGGGTCTAGAATCAAGAACAAAGAAGATTCACAAAGCAGTTGTTAACTTTTGGCAACTGTATAACAAATGTGGACCTTTGGGCTCTTATTCACCTTTTATGGATGGAAAAATATTCTGGAAATGATGAAGGGAAGTAAATGGGTATGATAAATTACGACAATAAATACTACAGTAATTCAAGAATTTTGGGACTATCCGCATATTCCCAGAATTATACAAATATAGCAAAGAGCAGAATAAGGCTGATGACTTTTTGAAATGTTGCAGTACTGTATCTTATTCTCAGTCAATGAACAGTCAATTGACAATCACTCTGGACTGGTTTCTTTTAGTTAAGGACTTTCAATGACCTCCCATTCACACCAATCACTCACTAGTTATCCGGTCTGAAAAGTCAATATAATTCTCAAAAGATGACAGATCCACGTTCTGCTCTTTCTCCATTACAGAAAAGTCATTTAGTGTACTGGGAGTATCCTGCACTATCACATCCGCAAAAGGTAAATTAAAGGCTGAAGGTCAATTTGCCAAGTACCTTACATCTAGGTCAGCGTGACTCCTGACAGGTCACAGTGCTCATTGTCATAGTGACGTTTGTAATAAAAAAGAAACCTATATGTTGATTCATTCATTCTATTCCTATCTCTAGTCTGGAAAACCTAATTTCAGGCTGAGTTAATTCTTAATCTAGCAATGAGTAGAGGCATAAAACAGTACTGAAACATGCATAAATTATCCTACAATAAATTGTAATGATCTGGGCATAGCTATTAAGATAATGATGCATAAAACAACTACTCTAAATTATACAGTGATATATAAGTCTTTTAGGTGGTAAGCCTCTGACTACAATACACTGAATTTAAACATAATGTAACTGTTCTACAGCAGTGTATTTCAAACCTATTTAAAATCTGTTTTTTTCTATTTTTTCTCCAGTGTATTTTTATAATGACATTTTCCTATTCAAACCAAATTTACAATAACAATTCATATCTGCTCTAAGAAATTGTTTGTATCTGACTCTAGCTTCTGTATTTTTTGAATTGTTTCTTCAGCACTCCTTCCAAGGAGTGCTTTTCATCCCTTCTACACTAGGCTGTGAATGGTATACAATGCTTTGTCTCTGTCTTTTCTTACTTCTGCTCTTGGGGTACACACAAGCATAAATTCACCTAAATTCTCTATGTCAGTAACTCAGATATCCATTTCTCTTCCAGTATGTGTACTGGTAACTTTTCATGATCAGCTATTGCCTTAAGACTCTGCATGTTTCAATCATCTCCCTTCCCTGACCATGCTTTCCCTCATTTCTGATCATCCCCAGCCACCTTTCAGCCTGCTGGGGATTTTTGAAATTACAATGATTCTCATAATCAAACCATGTTTCAGTTTTGTTACATTTTTCTGGGGAACATCAAAAAGCCCTCATATTTTTATTCCACATTTCTATTTTCATCATTCAAACTCTTCTTGATCTCAGAAACAACTGATCTGTGTCCTTGATAAATGCACTATTGTCATTCCAGTGGATATTTGACAAGTTGTTATGCAGTTCATTTTGTCATCATAGTGAACACTCTTCCCCTCTTTACCTGTGCTTTCAGTTATTTTTACTGTAGCTTCACTTTTAAGACAGGTAGGACCTGGTTCTCACTTATGTATTTTCTTTCATTTAATATGAAGCAATTGATTTACCTTTTTCATCTTCCTGTGACATTAGCCTTGTTATCATTCTTGTTAGATTTTTCATAATAAAAAAAGAAGATTATAATTTCTTCAGTTCTGGGTCAAACAAAATACATTAGGCTCATGTCCTCTGGAAATATAATCAATATATTAATATATGTATAGATATATTTTAATGGACACTATCAGACATTTTTTCACTTCTTCATGGAAAAAAAAAGCAACATTTCATTTACATGCTGCAGAGCTCCAAGAATTTTGCACGTTAAATATTTACTGCCTTTTACTGGCTAATGGAAATTATTATCGCAATGTCTGCCAGATAATATTAGTAGTAATTCTTAAGAGAAACTGCTAAAAAGAGCAAGCAATAATCTCCTGACTGTGCTTTAAGAAGGATTGAAAATCTATTCTATGTCCAGCTAAAATCACCTTCTCTTCTATTTGACTCTAAAATATATTTTTAAAATGAAACCATTTTGCTTGCTTCTTTATGGCTAAAATTTAATAGAAGGTCGCTACTGTAATTTAAAAAAAAATCAACAACAAGAAAAAAGCTCAATAGGAAAGAACAACTACTGTCTCCTACGTAATGTCAGCATTTCCTTTGTTTTGTTTTTTGGGTTGAACCAATCAAAGGAAGTTCTATTGGTGCAAGTAGACATAAATCTCTTGATGCATATATATGTATACCCATGTTTGGGTTATTTTTTTCAGACTCTATTAAAAATTACAAGAATCTATAAAGTACTACAAGCTGTGAGTAGCATGAATAATTACCTCCCATCATCTGGATTAGGCAGCTCTGTTTCTTGAGCCCAAATACTCAGAAACATTCTTCCAGTTATAAACTGTAATGAGCCTAATGACTGTGGGAAGTCAAACAGCTTTTTCTAGTGGTTTGGTGTTGTAATAGCTACTTCAGAATACTTTCTGGATTCATTCTATTCCTGTGAAAAAGAATTATAATCTTGTGGCAACTAAAGTTAATAACCAATTTTGGTGAATATTACTAAATAGGTTCTCAAATAAGTACTAGCTGAATACCAGTGTTGATAAAGTGAAACATTCCCACGTAATGTAACACACGTTGCAGATAGTTTGATAAAAACTGCAGGTACTTGCTTCCATGAGTCATATAATAGTGCTCTTTCTTTCTCAACTCATATTTTTGAGACACTGTACTGTGTTTAATTTGACCTGGAAATGATGCAAATTTCATATTTAATCCAAAAGAAGACTACTTTGTTGTTGTTGGGCTTTGGGTTTTAATTGCATCTGACTCAGCTAACTGGTACATCTTGCATAGCAGCATTCTGAGATGTGCATAGGTTTGAATGTCATTTTGACTCTAGGCCCCTGGTAATGTGGTGGCTTTCAGTAATTCCTATGATTCCTATAATTCCTGCAAAAACATAGGTCAAGCCGAAATACTGTTTTTGATGAGGCAACAGAAAGATAATTTATTTGAATCGGGACTATATGATATTCTGATAACAGCATCTCACCAGCTCTACTTGCGTGCAGATCTGACCTTTTATTGTACAAGTTGGGCTAAGCAAGCACAGTAAAAACCTAATATAAAAATAAGTTAACACTTGTAGCCAAGCCTGTTAAAATTAGCTAACCAAATTATATTAAATCATCCTTCTGTTTGTTACATTATCCTGGCAATAATAGTGGTAAACCAAATTTACTGGCTGTGTTTTATAGAGTTTGCTGTCTATAATTTTAGTTTTTAATTTCCAGACTCTAACTTATAGTAATTTGTACTGTACCATTTTATTTACACAAATACTTTTTCTTCACCTTTACATATTTAATAATCAAGTTATTAGTTTTAAGATGATTTCTAAACAGCAAGAATGATGTGGTAATTATATTTTAATCATTTATTTTAATGTTTATTTTATGGTAAACAACTTTCAACTGTAAGTCCTCTTTAGTTTCTTTTGGCCCTGTCAAAATGAGGAGAAATATGACCTTCTTGTCTGGGCTGTGTACACTACCTTGAAACATGAAGATTCACAAAAGAGGACTTGTCTGTGAAATGCATGTCCCTCCATTTTTGCCCTTTAATTGCTCATAAGAAGCCACCTACACACCCCATACAACATATGGGAAAAGACAGATCCCTAGATTGCAGTCTGTAAACATGGTTGTTAATACATGGAAATACATGAAGCACAGATCACTAGGAAGTTACTTGCGGTGTTCTGGGTCTCTCCTGGCTCCAGAGCAACTGCCGTGCCTGGCGGGGCACCGTGGCTCCTCTGGTCCCAGTCCCGCCGCTGCTCCTGGGCTCCGTGGCTCCGGGAAGGTGAGTCGGCCACTTCTACCACCATGTGCGAGGGATCTCAATAAAGGGGGTGAAGGAAGGACCAAATTCCCCGCGGCAGGAGCTGAGAGCATTTTATTGATGTGCTCCCACCCTGTGTTGGACAATATGGCTGCCCAGCCCCGTCCGTGTGGGGGTTTTACAGGGGGTGGAGTGGGGCGTGTCACGTGGTCTGGGGGAGCCAATAGGGACACAGCAGGGGACGGCACCGGGGCCCGGGGCGGTCCCAGGGTGGGGCGTGGCCCGGGGGAGCCAATAGGGGCAGGGCAGGGGCGGTGCCGGGGCCCGGGGCGGTCCCGGGGCTGCGGGCGTGTGGTGTGGAAGGCAGGAGCCAGTGGGGAGGCGGCAGGGGCGGCACCGGGGGTCTGGGGCGGCTCCGGCCACGGGGGAGGGGTAACGGCAAAGGACCCACAGGAAGGGACAGGGGGGATGGAAGCTGGGCCCGCTTGGTAAGGCAACTCAGGAACTGGGTACTGTGGGGGGGGGGGAACCCGGGGGACACATGGGGGTACACAGAATCTGCTAAGACACATCAGAACCCCAACCTAAACCCAAAGTCTGGGATGCAACACCCCATTCAACAAAAGACAGATCCCTAGATTGCCATCTGTTAACATGGTTGTTAATACACGGAAATACATGAAGCACAGATCACTAGGAAGTTACTCAAGGTTTATCTTATTTCTCTGCTACAGAGAGGCTACAAAACACCTATATTCACTGGTCAAGGCTTCTCATGCCATTCATGCTGGAAACAGGATGGAAACAGGAATGGCTGGAAATGGAATTGTTCCACTTTTTGCATTGAAAATATGGCAGGAGCAGTAGTAGTGGTTGAGGTAACAGGAAGTAAAAAATGTGGCTTCTAGTCTTTATCCATCCTGAAGTCTCAAATTGTGTCAAGGGAAATACAGGTTGGATATTAGGAAAAAGTTTTTCACAGAAAGAGTCATAAAATTCTGGAATGGTCTGCCCAGGGAGGTGGTGGAGTCACCATCCCTGGATGTGTTTAAAAAAAGACTGGGTATGGCACTCGATGATCTTTAAGGTCTCTTCTATCCTAGTCATTCTGTGAATTCTCTGAATTCTGTAAATTCTGTGAAGCCTTTCAAAACACTTTTCTTGCCTCCTAGAAAGGTGCCTAGCATTATTCGGTGGCCTACAAGAATGGAAGGCACCTTCCATGTCTTGTGAGGAAGTTAAAAAACAGCAGCAAGTGGCCCAGATTTCAGGGAATCATAAAGGCTGAGAATATAGGGAGATCTGTTTCTCTGAAGAGATTTTTCTATAAGACGTGAGCACCCTAGGTTTCTAGTCCTGGCTATAGGGATTGCTTACTCATCCAGCATTAAAGAGTCATACAGCAGGGTAAGAAAAAATGTTTGCAAAAAAGAGATAAAAGCCAACTAGACTCAAAGAAGTCTATATCCTCATAGGCATCTAAGTGCTCGGGTAAAGCTTTATAGGTAACTCACTTGGACTTGGTTGCACTTAAGGCACTTACATATTTTAGTTTTGTATTCAGGACCTAATGGACATAATTGAGCAATTTATGAAAACACATAAATAGCCTGTAGAAGAGGGTTTATATAACAGAGATTAATGTCAAATCCCAAATGATTCTTCTTTAAACATAGGGGAAAAAAATTCTTTCAAAAGAAAAAAGAAGAAAGGTTGGGTTTTATTTCAAGCTTCTTCTATCAAACCTCAAATCTTTAATATGGTTGACAAAAGATTCCACTGAAAAAAAAAATATCCTGGAGCTCAGCAAGGCATTGTTCCCATGTGCTGAAGGACAAGATGGTAGGGAAGATCGAAGCCTGATCGAACAGATAGGTTTGGCTTGAACTCAGAGAAAAACACAGAGAGAGGATCACCTTTGGAAGAAGGGGCAGGCAACTTGGGAGTACCACAAGGAAAAGGAGGGTTAAGCAGAATTTCCATCCTCGGATGCAGAGCAAATCACAGTGAAAAAGGATGAGGAACAGGCTGGTGTGCTTAATGCCTTCTTTCCCTCAGTCTTTAAGGGAAAGGTGAATTATCCTCAGGGTACTAAGCCCCCTGAACAGGGATGGGGAGCAGAAAGAAATCCCCACAATCTAAGAGGAAATTGTTAATGACCTGCTACATCCCTTAGAAATACACAAGTCTAAAAGGCTGAACAAGATCCATCCAATGGTACTGAGGCAACTGGTGCAAATGTTTAATGACACTTTTTGTCATTTATCAGCAGTCCTGGATAACTGGGAGATTACAGTTGTCTGTAATTTGGCAAATGTGACCACTATCTACAGGAGAAATTGTAAGAAGGATCCAGGCCTCTAAATCTGATCTTGGTACCAGGAAAGGTCATGGAGCAGATCACAGTCAGGCCCTTGTATAGCATATGCAGGACAAGCTAAGGATAAGGCCCAGCCAACAGGGGTTTGAGAAAGCCAGGTCCTGCTTGATCAACCTGATTTCCTTCTGTGACAAGGTGACTTGCCTACTGGATGAAGAGAAGGCTGTGGATGTCTGCCTGGACTGAACTAAAGCCTTTGACTATGTCCCCCAGATATTTTCTTGGAGACACTGTCTTCCCATGGCTTGGACAGGCCTGGTCCTAGCTGGGTAGAAAGCTGTCTGTAGTGCAGGGCCTGAAGAGTATTGGTGAATGAAGCTACATCCAACAAGTGGCCAATCAACAGTGGAGTTCCCCAGGGCTCAGTGTTGGGCCCAGTCCTATTTAGATCTTTACCAACCACTTGGATGATGGATTGACTGGGTTTCCCCTCAGTCAATTCGTAGACAACACCAAGTCAGGTGGTGATCTGCTGGATGGCAGGAAGGCTCTGCAGGGGGATCTCAGCAGGCTGGATCAATAAGCTGAGGCCAACTGTATGAGGTTCTTAAGGCAAAGTGCTGTGTCCTGCCTTTGGGTCACAACAACCCCATTCACTGCTACAGACTTGGGGCACTCAGGCTGGAAAGCTGTACAATAGGAAAGGGCCTTGGGGTGCTGGTCAACAGTAACTGAACATGAGCCACCCCATGCCCAGGTGGCCAAGAAGACCAATGGCATCTTGGCCTGTATCAGCAATAGTGTGGCCAGCAGGACTGTGGGAGGGATTGTCCTTCTGTACTGGTGAGACCATACCCCAAATCCTGTTTCAGTTCTGAGCCCCTCATGGCAAAAACGACATTGAGGTGCTGGAGCATGTCCAGAGAAGGGCAATGGAGCTGGTGAAGGGTCTGGAGAACAAGTCTGATGAGGATTGCCTGGGGGAGCTGCTATTGTTTAGCCTGGAGATAAGGATGCTCAGGTCTCAAGATGGACCAACAGAGGTTTAGATTAGGTGTTCAGAGGAATTTCTTTGCTGAAAGGATGGTCAGGCTGACCATCCAAAGGACTGGAACAAGAATGCAACAAATAAATGGTGCATTCACCATCCTTGGAAATGTTCAAAATTCATGTGGATTTGGGAGGCACAGTTTAGTAGTGAACATGATGGTGTTAGATAAACAGTTGATCTTAAGAATGTTTTCCAACTTTTACTATTCTAGACTTCTATAATTCAGACCCCCATTTTGTCATAAGTCAAGGAGTGGAAGAAAACTAGCTTGGCTGAACAGGTAATTCCTCTTGGGACTCAACTGGAAAAGGAAATTTTATGATCTATGGAAGAATTTAGGCATTGCAGAAATATTATAGATATGTGGTTCACATATCCAGGTAGAAGGCAAAAAAAAGGCCAAAGCTCAGCTGGAATTGAAACAGGTCAGTGTTTTGTCAGACAAGAAAAAAGGCTTTTTTAGCTGTGTTAATAGCAGGAGGCAGTCCAAGAAAGCCATTTGCCCATTTGACCACAATGTACTGAAGGTTGTTAGGGAACATGAAAGAGCAGAAATATCCAGTGAGGTTTTTTTGCCTTATACTGATAGACTCTGGGCTGTACTTTCCTTCAAGTTCAGCCATGATGCAGCCTTGCCCTGAGTCCTGTGTGCAATGCTGAGCCCCACAGCCTGAGAAGGGTGGGAAGGTCCTGGAATGGTCCAGAGGAGGACAACAGAGCTGGTGGAAGGGCTGGAAGGCACATCCTGTGAGGAGAGGCTGAGGGCTCTGGGTTTGTCTGGTTTGGAGAGAAGGAGGCTCAGGGGCGACCTCATTGATCTGTACAGCTCCCTGAGGAGGGGACCTGGGGAGGGAGGTGCTGATTTCTTCTCCCTGGGACTCAGCAACAGGATGACTGGGAATTGTACAAAGCTGTGACAGAAGGTTAGTCTGGACATTAGGAACTGTTTCTTTACCAAGAGGGTGATAAAACAATGGAACAGGGTTCCTGGAGAGATGGCTGATACTTAAAGCCTGTCAGTGTTTAAGAAATATTTGGACAATACCTTTAAAATTGTTCTTTAAGTTTTGTTCAGCCCTGGAGTGGCCAGGCAGGTGGACTAGATGGTCCTTTCCAAATAAACTCTTCTGTTCCATTCAGATAGCACTTCTCATTTAGTGTGTGATAGATGTAAAATATGAACATCAGAGAAGTAATTAAAATCTGTTAAAAATATTTACATCTCAAAAGCATCAAAATTTTTAAAGATTAATTGACTGTGTATGCAAATGGAGTAAAGTGAAAAGGAATGGGTGAGTGACAGCCTTCCTGAGCATGCATTCCATTTCTCTCCGTCAGCCATTTTGTAACGACTGTATTATGTTTGGCATCACATTGGGAAGACACAATCCCAGTGCTGTTGCATCAGTACATGAGACTCGCTCCAAAATGGAAGAAAAAACCTCCATAGCATAAAAATTCAAGTAGTTAAAAATATTTAAAGGCCTGAGGGGAGAATTACAGTAATCTGATTTTCTAACAAAATTTTCTGTTCAGTAAGCTGTTCAACATCCCTGTAACTTGTGTTTAATCACAAAATATTTCAGAAAGGTGGTAATTTGTTATCAGAGTTTCAGGTAAGAAAAATTTATTATGTCTGAACAAGTTGTTCAAATGGTGAATTACTAATAAAACAAAAATAACTGCATTTTAAAAATCATAACTGAATTTAAAGATTTGCCCACTACTAATTTCCTGTCTTTTTTTTTTATCCAATAATTAGGACTCTGTGTCTTGTGGTGATAAAATGCAGGACATTCACTGTAAGAAAACTCATATGTAGGTAGACACTTGTAGTCATGGAATGTCTTAGCCGTCTTTCAACAGAAAAGATTTCTATTCTGAAAGTTTTCTATGTTTTTTTCTAAAATCCTTTCTGATGACTTAATGTCCCCTTTTCAAGCAGAGTTGCCAGTATTATTCTCTATGCACGGTAAAGACCTCATACCATGGCTGTATTCTATATGGTAATTGCCTATACATCTAGGAAGGCTCTTTTGTAGATGTATGGCCTGAAAAGCTCATGTTTATTTGTGGTAAGCCATTCCAGTGTAATGCACTGTATGATACAATCTCTCATCTAGTAATCATAGTCTTTTCTTTGTACATTGCGTGACCTTGCATTTGGCAATGTTCAGCTTCATGTTGATCAAATGAGCCAACTTCACTATATGAATCAGATCAGCCTGGTTTATAACTGACCTATGACCATTCTAACTTCTCTCTCCACCAGTTTTTGTATTATCTGCACATTTTATAAGCAATATTTTATTCCAGTTCATTTACAAAGGTATTGAAGATCAATGGGGCGAGGACAGATTCCTGAATATCTGAACTAGAAGCAACCTCAACCGGAAGATGAGTCTTCACTTATGGGTTACATTTTGTGGTCTATTGGTTAGCCAAATTTTAATCCTTTTAATATAGGGATTATTGTATTTTGTGATTGCATTGATTTTGTGAATGCTTTTTTTCCCCCTCCCCCATTACACTGAGGAGCCAATTCAAACATCACACAGAAGTCTATTCCTCAGCACAAAAGCAGTATTGACTGATTGTTAGGTTTTTAAGAAGACTATTTTTAAAAAGTGTAATGTCAGATAATTAGAAAATTAGTACAAAAACATATATCATGTTTCTCATACTTACTTAGATGTCTGCTTGTGGATTTTTTTAATTAGTTTTCTTCCAGCTCTTTGGTGGTTGCTCTTTTTATTTTTGATCCAGTGACCACTGAAAAAAAAATATATGGCTGACAGGCCTCTTTTTGAAACACTACAACCATTCTTATTAATTATGCAAAAGTTTTTATCTCTATTCTTTGCATTCCATATCACATTTACTCTGAATCAATATCAGTAATAAACAAATAAACCACTGAATTATTAAGCTAGTGGAGCACAAGTGGGAAGAAAACATTTTCTGTATTTTTGAGAAACCTATCTTTTGAGTTTTAATGTGTAGGTTTTATAGAACACAAAATAATTCTTGTTACTGCAAGATACTAAGAGAGTCATGTTCTGAGGTGGCAAACAACATACCTAACACCTTCAGTAATCTTGTATAGCTTTTGCTTCATCAGTCTTCCCTAAGTACAAATTCTAAATGCTTTCCACTACACTCTGATTTCTATATTGTAGCTGAGCAGCAATATAGCAGCTATAAAAATGAATACAACGTATATGAGATCTTGTTCAATTCCATAATTCATAGATATTGTTAGAGTGCTTAACTTTTTAAATGTTATAACAGTCTAACTTTTTAAACTTCTTAGGATTTTTCAAGTTTTTAAATAAACATTATTAAGAAACTCAAAACTCTAACATACCAAAATATTTTTTATATTTTACATCAATCTGCTTTTTTTTCTGAATGTGGAAAAAAATTACTGAACACTTGGTCCTTCTAATTATGCTTTTTCTTGTATTATGCTTCTTCCCCTCTTGCATTTCACTGGCTTTTGATAGATTTTTATGAATGACTTAGTATCTTTGTTACTGCTCATAATTACCAGTAGATGCACTCATTTTCTATGCCAATTGTTTGCTTTTGTCCGTTTTCTGGCTTGTCCACAGTATTTTTGTGATCCCACTGAATATCTGCAAAAAGAAGTTAAAGAACTCATTCAGAGTATATCAAGTTAAGTAAATACACATTTTTACAAGAAGAGAGCCTTAATCTTGATTCATTCTTTCTTTTTGATTCATTCATTCTTTTTGTGCAGTTAGCTAAGAATATTGACCAGTGTTGAAAATAAGGTATTTCCATAAAGAATAGCAATATAATCTACTTTGGCTCTCTTAATTGTTGTCTTAAGATGCAGAATTCATATATATTTACATAAAATTGAAGACAAACAAGTAAATGTTTTTATTTTTATTATGACTAGATAATAGTAACATAGCTATTATTTTCTACTCCTCTCTAGAGCAAACTATTTCATAAAGTATTTCAAGCAGATTACAACAGATAGAAACACTTTCATGTGAATACAAAAATTGGAGCAGCTTAACATATTTTCTTTCAAAAAATATTAAATGTTTTAGGCATAATGGCCTGCATATATGTGCCATTTTCTTGTGTACAAACAGGAAGAAAGAAGAGTTTGTTATATTTTATATGTCTATGTTGAAATACTTATAAGAAGTACTGTAGGGGCTTGGAGGGTTTAAAGGAGTGGATTTTCATTTTTCTTTCTAATGCTGGTTCTTATCACGTTCATGACATGTGAGATAACTCCACATGTTGTGAAGTTCAGTTTTTCATTTTTGTTTATAAATAGCAAGTTATGATTTCAAAGGGCAATTTAATGTTTTGGCTAAAAACAAGATAAATAGCTAATTTGAATCAATGGAAAAAACAAAGTATTATTCCTTGTAAGACCTTTGCATTTACGGTGATGTCATAATATGAAGTTACAGCATTAAATTTACATTGGAGAAATTGAATATAACTCTGTTATATTCTGTGTAACAGCTCTGAATTACATCAGTTCTGAACTATGTTTTTAATGTACCTCAGTGTATTTTATTTGGGGAATGAGTTATTAGTCCAAAAGTTGGCTTGGGATTTTTCAGAAATCTAGTAAAATATTCTGACTAAAAATGTCAAAATATTTAATTTACGGTAAGAAGATTTGGTTCTTTTAAAAGTTAGGCTCATGAAAAAGGTAGGTACAAGTTTTACCCTGGTCCTTGAATGACCTATTCGTCTGTTGGCCTATTAAGTGAGTGGCAAGGACAGTTTTCTGGAAATCAGAAAACGTTTGAAACCTATCTCAGCCTGTACCATGGAATGGCTTTGAATTAAATTTTTTTCTGTCTCAAGAGGCTATTGCATATCTGGGTACTTGATATTTGGTACAGGTTTATTGTAAGGTGTTTTGGGGGAAGAAAAAGAATTTTAACTGTAGTCAGCTGAGGACCTGGAACTGAGGAGATACAGTGGTACAGCTTCCGGGTTGATGTTGATCTTGTTGAGATTTAACTTATTCTGTGATGGGATTCTCTCAGCATGTCCTTTAGAAGCTGTATCACAACCTACTGATGCCTACAGCTAAGTCACAAAACTATTTCCAATGTTCCTCTCTGTAGTTGTAACGAGCAACTTCTGAAATGTGGTCTGATAAACACAGGGGAATGATGTTACCATTGTGTTCTACAAACATTTTTCAAGTTGCTGCAAAATGGCGTAGCATTGAAAATTCAGTAATTATTTTTCTATTCTCTCTAGTCTTGTTGGAAAAGGTAGGCTGTGAACACAGCAGCTTGTAAAGTCTCCACCACTCTTTACAACAAATTCTATTCCAAACACATCAAATTTCAAATATAAGCAAACATGAAATTGAAAAAAGACCAGAAATAACCCCTCAAGTTTATATTAGCAAGTACA
This sequence comes from Vidua chalybeata, assembly GCF_026979565.1. NCBI lineage: Eukaryota > Metazoa > Chordata > Aves > Passeriformes > Viduidae > Vidua > Vidua chalybeata. The sequence goes on along the minus strand of NC_071570.1, from coordinate 14,067,909 downwards.
CCTTAATCAATTTAGGTATATATACCCAGTGTTAATGAATCAGAAATACAAGGTGAAAACACTTTATTTCACACTTTATGTCCAAAGTCCTGGTTTTTTTCCACTCAGATTATGAAAACCCAGTGAAAGTTCAGTTCTCAGGTTTGTTCATGAGCCAAATTAATGAGTCCTTACTTTACTTATTACTTGTATATCTTATTATCCAGCTGGTTTATGACAGGTTAAAATAGTCAGTATTCTCTATGTAGACATCCCAGCTGCAGACATATTACAATGGCTTTAACTTCTAGACACAATGTATGATCTTCACAAACAAACATAGAAAAAGAATTAGACCAGTATTCTATCAGCTCATTTAGAATTGCTCAAAGAAAGGAAAGTTGGAAATAGGTAGAAATCCCCCACATCTGAACTAAATAAATAACTGAAGCCTTTGAAATATGATATATACTGGGAATACTGGCTGCCCAGGGTTTTGGAAGCTATTCTAAAAGGCAGTCATCTATTCAGTATTTTTGTCACAGGCTGATGACAACTGGAGTTGTTAAGTGTCTGCTTTAGGAAGCAACTTGCCACTTTGCCTGCTAATTATTTTAATAATATACTAGTGTTTTAAATATTTTAGATTGTTTCTAATTTAGAAAGTGAGTACAATTAAATAATTAATGAAGCATTATAGGTGATAAAACCAAGATATATTGAAATAGCATTCCACTGGCCAAACAGTAAATTTTCTTATTGAAGAGGATATTTTCAGGTTTGAATTTTAATGATATGTCACCACTTTTGCTTTTCTTTTAAATACTTTAGTATATTAAAACCAAAAGGAGAAAAATAATTGAAGTCATTACAAAGGATTACAGTAGAGGAGTCTAGAAATTTCATTGGAAATATGTTGGAAATTTCCCAGAAATCATATATTTTAATTTTGAAATTATACAAATTATGAAAACATGATAGTGAATCCAGAATAAAATATTTGAGTTAGGAGAGTGAATAAGAAACAACTCATTATTATCTGAAATGCGTATTAGTCCTTCCTTTCGAATTTGGCTGGGAATACTTCTGTCAGAAATAGCAGGATTAGGTCCTGGAGGTCAGAACTGAAATGCATGTGTGTATGATATTATAGTAGAAAAACTCCTTCTGAAAGATGAGCAGTATGCCAGTTACACAATAGCCATAGACAATTTCAAATTATTTAATGATTGGGATACTGGTTCTAGATTCAAAATTATATCAGTTTGAAATTGAAATACATGTTTCATCAGAATCAAAGCTAGACCAGGCTATTGAATACTGGCAAGCTTCCAGAAAACCTTCCCGTTTCCTTATATTAGCACTCTGTAGATAATTTTATTAAATGTTAAGTCAGGTGATCTTTTTTATCCTAAGTTTCTATTGATTAAGGTAGTATGCACTACTATGTATCCTCCAGAAGCCTTGGTTATGAAGATTTAAGTATGAAAATTATAGGACCTCTACTTTTAGTTAGATAACATTAATACAAAGATGAATTTATGGCTATTTAAATATATATATTAATAATGTAGCATTGTGAATACCTTATTGAAAAGAATTTGCCTTTGGGAGAGAAGATTATTCTAGTCTATGAGTCTTAATACCTCTGAATTCAATAGTAAGTTAAAGAGGTCTGGTTAAAGTGATGTGAAAAACTGTAACATTTCTACTTCTACTTGCTTAATCAGTGTGGAAAGAAATTCTCATTCTTATGTTGAAAATCTTATATTGTGACTACACTTGTGCAGAAGAAGGAGCTTCATGGCACTTTGTAATATATTTGTGTTTCTGTACAGGAGAGTATAATTATGGCTACGACAGCACACAATGCTTCAGTGACTATCTTAATAATTTTAATTACAGAAAATTTTTATTGAAACTTTGAATGAAAAAATATATGCTACTGTTCAACAAAATGTTCAACACAAAAAAGAACATCAAAATATGTCTGACACTGATTTTGAGGGAACCTGTCAGTCTCAAACTTTAGCAGCTGTTGACATACCAAAGTACATATTGGCTTCATCATAGCAAGAGGAAATTCTTTATCTCTGGTAAATTATTTTAGTAATTTTGGACTCATTGGAACAATGACAGTTTCAAATAACCAGGAATCGATCCTGAACTTCCAAGCTAAAAGCCAGCATTCCAGAAGCTGTTGAAACATGTTGAAAAGTCATCCACAGAACCCAAATATCAGAGAGAAATTATTATTTTGTTCAATCCTTAATGGACTCCATCAGAAGTACTGCATCCAAATATAAAAGAAATGTTAAAAAACTGGAAAATCTAAAGGAGGACAACCAAGATGGTTAGGAAGCTGAAGCACAAAACATAAAAGAGTCTCAGGGACATGTAGATCCAAGAGGAGAAAGCTAAGGGTATTCACTTGCCATCATCAACTAAAATAAGAAGTTATGGTAAAAACAGAGCCAGGTCTCCAGCAGAAGATCAAAAGACAATGGTAACAACTTGCAGCAAGAGAAATTCCAGCCAATCATACAGGAAATCTCCTCACAATGACGGTGGTAACACAGTGGGACAGGCTGCCAAAAGAACTTGTAAAATCTCTGTCTTTGCACATATTCACAACTCTCCTGGACAAGGTCTTGAGTAAATAAATCTAAATTTGAGGTGACTGCTGTGAGAAGGGAATGAAACAAGAAAATATTAGAAGTCCTTTCAAATCAAAGTTTTTCTGGGATGCTACAATTTTATTCATTTTGATCTTCAGTTAGAATTTGTAAAGTACTTTTGCTGTATTAGTGGAACATGGGCTATAGAAGCTAATTTCTGCAAGCTTAATTTTACATTTTGAAAAAAACCAAGAGAAATTATGCTGAAATATGCAGCAAAATGTTTCTACTGGTAGATAAAATGGAAATTTATTAAAAGAAGATAAAAAAAAAAGAAAAACAATGCTGAATTTGATAGGGTTTTTGCTTTCTAAATTTTGGTTGAGTAACACTGTGGTAGGTGTTGGATTATTGTCAAGAATCAGCAGACAAAAATAGAACAGAATGAAGGAAAGAAGACTATAATTCTTTTTTTTTTTTTTTGGCAAAAGTAATCCCCGTGGTCTCTTTGGTAAACTGCAATGTTGGAAAAGTATTCTTAAAAAACAAAGTGGAAACTGATTTACACTTGGAACACACAAACCAGAAACACTCTGTGTTTTTATCATTCAAAGATGAATAACTATTTTTTCTATCATGGTGGGTGCCTGTTAAAGGAGAAGAATTTCTAAAGAATGAGATGAAGACAGGGTTCTTACATCTGGGAGATGTCCAAATTAACTGAACTAGCTTCAGTGAATTTATCCCGGACTTGTAAGGGTGTAATTAAGGACAGAATTTGATTCTTTGTGTTTCAGATTAGTCAATAAATCTACATTTCTATTTTTAGTCTGGAAGTGAGAAAAACTTTTGAAAATAATGTTAAACTAGTACATAGCAGCTAGCACCAAAGCACCGGCTTAACCTCAAAGATCTTTCTCAGGTTTCACAAGAGAAATACTACTTCTCCTTTACAGTTCATATATAAGACACACAACACTGTAAAACTGGAGCAACAGAGATCAAATCAGGTTTACTCAGAAGTCTGATAAGATTTTAAAGGAAAAGGTGCACATATATGGACATATGGAAAATCTTGACAAGGCAGTTCTTGAATACAGTAACATTTTAGCCAGAGTTAATTTTAGCCAGATGTTAATTAGAAGTCTCCGGTTCCACAGCAACTCTGTAGTAACAATTTAATGGTGTTATCAAAGACTGAGGGATGTAGGTCATTGCTAAATGAAATATAATCCTGTTTGTCTGAAAACATTATTCAAAAATGGTTAATAGTTCATACCAAAAAAGTCAGTTTCTGGAGTGAACATCTTGTCCATATTATGTCCCATTCCCTGAGGAATGAAGAACCTTTCTTCTGTTAAGTCTCTTTGCATCTGTTTCTGGGTTGTTCCTCAAATATTTTATGGAGAAAACGGAAAAAAAAAAAAAAAAAAGAAGAAGAAGAAAAAGAAAGGTGTGTTTTTTCCTCATTTGAGAATATAATTGTGTTACTTTAGTGCCAAATTCTGGGCCTAGTGCTGAAGGTTTTCTTTACAGAAAGGAACGACTCTTTTTTCTATCCAGTTTCCAGGAGAAACTTCCATAGAAGACCTAAAACACAATGTCTCCTAATATTTCTTTACCTTTCCAACCTGACTACCTTCTTCCTGAAGAGACAACAGAGAAGCCTATGATCTCTAAAGAGTTACAGGATAGCTGACACATGGCCCTCAAAGAGAAGGAATTGCTAAACATGAAATCTCTCAAAGTTGAAAAGCCTTATCCCTCCTTTGCAAAGTATTTTCTGAAGTTCTTAAGCACTATTGATGCCAGGCATGAAGAGAAAAATGGGGGATGTTTTGTCCCTTTCTAACTCAGCTTTTTTGAGTGGAAGTTAGCCAGGGAGACCACTAAGTGACAAAACTATCACTTTTAATCCTGATACAGCTCCCATTTTACCATTATCTCACCTCAGGGAAGAACAGATCTCTGGCTTATTTCCAGGAAGACCTCCACTCTTGAGATACGAATAAATTTCAACTGGCAAGGAGTCTGATCCAGACCACAAAACTGCAGCCAAGCTCCTTGTTCATTGAGTTCTAAACTCAGTACTTGGCCAGGGATACTGGAATGAAAACCTGCAGAGCAAAGTGTTTTACAAAGTTACACAGACTCACGCAGCCGAAGTCCAGCCACAGCTCTATGGTCCAGTGTTCTGGACAGGCAGTGGGACTGCAGGCTGAAGCCAAACTCAAACTGGCAACCAGAAGGACATGGATCTAGGAAAATAATGTGTTTTTCAACTCAAAGAGAAGAAAAATATTGAACCTTTAAAATAAGTTGTTGAAGTTAAATGTGTTAAATTCCTCCATGTTAAATTCCTCCCTTCCTCCATGAAGAAGGGAAGTGAAAAAAAATAGGAAGTGTTCCAGATTAATTTCCTTCAGGAAGTGTATCAGGAAAAAACACAGATTCTTTAGGGAGCAGAAAAAGGAAAGTATTTACAAAGGAAACTATTCTTTGTAGAGCCTGAGGAATATTGAGTTGAAATGAGAAACCTATAAAAGTTGAGTGGAATAAGTCTGTAAAGTGTATCAAATTAGATATGCAGAAATACGTCCCTTCATTTTGGTTTTCCTGACTCTTCAGTGCCCAAAACAAAATTAATATTTTAGTTCAGTTTTCTGTAAAAAAATGCAGCATTGAATCAGCTTCAAACACAAATCACAAAGCTTAAGGAATAGGTGGTCAGAAATAAGAGACCATGCATGTGTCTGCTGTCTGAAATAAATCCAAGAGTTTTGTTCACTCTGAATATCTAGCTGCCTCTCCACAGGTGTATAAGCTGATGATCTAGCTCTCAAGCACACTCTAATAGTTAGTGCTCATTCATGAAGGAGAATCTAATTTTAAGAGGTTTCTTTTATACCCTAAACATTTTGTAGACTATTCAGATTCAAATTTGCCAATACTCAGAGGCTTTCTTAATGATCCCAAATCAAAAGGCAATTTAGACACTTCTTGATTTCTAACGATTGGCCACCCCCACCTTCTCTCAAAATGCTAACAGCAGGCAGCTGTCATCACCTGTGTATGTGGCAATCAATGCTTCCTGGCAGCTACTCTTGAGTACAGTTAAATTATGACCAAATCTTAACCTAAGAAATAATTTTTTGGTCAATATGGCAGCAGGCCCGAATTCCTAAAGATTTCCTAATGTTTTTTTCAGTACAATGAAGCTTTTACTTCATACAAACACCCTACTTAATACTCAGAGTTAATATGGTAACAAAACTGAGATACTTGCAAGTAGTTAATTTTTCAACACACCAAAACAATGGTCTCTTGGTAATATCATTAAAACTGAGACTTGATAATATCATTAAAACTATCTGGGCCCAGCCATTCAGACAACTTTTAACACAGCAAAGAGAACATCTGTCCAAACCATGGACTGCCAACTTTTCTGGGAGAATTCTGTGGCAAACTCTATTGAAGGCTTCACTGAAGTCCAGGTAAACAAAAATCACAGCCTTTCCCTCATCCAACATGGCCATAAAATGAGATCAGTTTGGTCAGGCAGGACCTGCCTTTCCTAAACCCCTGCTGGCTGGGCCTGATCCCCTGCTTTTACAGTATGTGCCATGTCATCGCACTTAAGAAAATATGCTCCACAACCTTCCAAGGAACACCAAGGTCAGGCTGACAGGCCTGTAGTGTTCTGGATCCTCTTTCTGACACTTCTTATATGTGGGCATCACAGTGGCCAATCTCCACTCAGCTGGGACCTCTCCAGCTAACCAAGGCTGTTGATAAATGATGAAGAGTGCCTTGGTGAGCCTGTCTCCCAGCTCCATCAGCACCCTTGGGTGTTACCCAGCCCTATACAGTCATGATTGTCAAAGTGGCAGGTCACTATCTACCTCCTCCTGGATTCTGCTCCCTGTCCCTGTTACCCAGGTCAAGGAGCTGAGGATAATTAGTCTTTCTGTTAAAGACTGAGACAAAGACATTGAGTACCTCACCCTCTTTCTCACCCTTGATGACAATATTCCATACAATATCCAGTAGAGAATTGAGATTTTCCTTGGCCCTTCTTTTGTTGTTAATATACTTATAAAAAGACCTTTTGGTTTTGATATATTAATAAAAATACATTTTATTATTTCCACAGTGATTGCCACATAGAGTTTTAGACTTTTGCTTTTCCAATTTTGTCTCTACATGATCTACCAATATCACTGTACTCTTATTGGTATGTCTGTCCCTTCTTCCAGAGGTCATAAACTCTATTTTTCCCTTGAGATGCAGCAAAAGCTCCCTATTCAGCCATTTGGCTCTTCTTCCATGCTGGCTTGTTTGTAAGCACAAAAGGGATAACCTGCTCCTTCTTCTCCTTCACGTTTAATATTTCCTTCTTAAAGTGTGTCCAGTCTTCCTGGCCCCCTTTGTTATTGAGGACTGTTTCCCTAGGGACTCTCTGAACCACTCACTTTAGCAAGTCAAATTCCGCCCTCCAGAAGTCCAAGTCAGGAGTTGTTGATGCCTTCTTTATTTCACCAAGAACTGAAAACCTAGTTCATGTTCACTGTGTCCAAAATGGCCTTTGACCACCACATCTCCCAAAAGCCCTTCTCTGTTCATAAACAGTAGATCTAGGCTGGAGCAGCCCTGGTGGCTCAATTACCAGCTGTGTCAGGAAGTTATCTTCCATGCACTCTGATAGGCCTGTGGGAGACACAAGCATGTCAACAACTTGTCTCCTTTGTCAAGCAACTGTTTTTTAGAGATTTTAGTGAAAACCAAACCTTTTTTTTAAGGATATGAAATTACTGTGTTGAAAGTAGGTGGCAGACTCCTTCAATGAAATGGAATAAAGGAAAAACTTGCATGTATAGGGATACCATGACCACCACCAAATCTTCCTGCACTTCCCAGGGATGAAACTAAGAGTAGGATCATATTTCTTTTCATAGTGAACTAGTCAACAAGGATCCTTACAACAACCAGAGGAAAAGAAGTACCTAGGTTTTCCCTTGTCACCATTCACAAAAATGCTAGATGCTTACAAATCCCTAACATATATCACAGAAACAGTTGTGTTGAGGAATGATAATGACATCAGAGATAGGACATTAAAGGAAATTTTTGGTAGACGACTTCAATTAAAATAATTTCTTTGCTCCCTTTGTATTTATATTGGAAAAGATCCCTGAGATCATTGAGTCCTACCATGTCAACTAGACCATAGCACTAAGTGCCTTGTCCAGCTTTTTTTTGCACATCTCCAGCAACTGTGATTCCACCACCCTGCTGGGCAGCCCATTCCAGTGTTTAGCAACCTCTCCAAGAAGAAATTACTCCTGATGCCCAACCTGAATCTCCTCTGGCTCAACTTGAGTCTGTAACCTCTTGTCCTGTCACTAGCTGCCCGAATGGGGTAATTTTGAAATGTAGTTCTGGATTCTCATTTATTCTCATTTGAAACAAAATGAGTTTTGTTTCAAATGAGAACAAAATACAAAATGAGATATGTTCTCATTTGAAACAAAAATATTTGAAAGAGAAAGTATATGATCCTGCTAGTGATCATGGTATCCTTTGTCTTATCTTTATTTTAGGTACTTGTAACTACTAAGAAATTGCCTTAATTTTGAAGAATTCTATATCTATATTCTATAGATTTTCATCTCATGCAAGTTGATGTGCAAACTTTTCAACCAAGAGTAAAGTATCAAAACTGCATCTCTGTATAAGAAAAGCAGGCAATTTTGTATTTTTAATCCCTTTCAAGTACTTTTGAGAGGATTGGATTAAGAAAAACTTTGGAGAAGAGCATGGGGGACTGAACTTTAATAATAAAAATAAGAAAATAGGAAAATAAAGGTAAATAAAAAATAATTTTTCCAAAAGATATTTTATGGCTTTTGGCACTGCTAATAATTTTTGTAGAAAGATTATATTTTCATGTGTGTTTAATCCTATGCCAAGGCAGCTGCTGGTGCAGTAGCTATCTGAAACAAATTAGAGGGCAGTTAAAGTGAGATTTTCCACAATCAAGAACAAAGCAGGACCAGTTAGTATGAGGACAGCTTGTTCTTGTTGCTAATGTGTTTAAAATCTTGCTGCACATAATTTAAAACAGCTCTTGAGTGTGGATGGCGGCTCTGGTTTCCAAGGTCTAGTGCTATATCAAAACCAAATGGAAAGAGCTGAATTAGAAAATGACAAATTATACATTGATATCTCCTGCTCTGGCTAAAGAGAAGGTTTTTTTGTTTTGTTTTGTTTTTTTGTTTTTTTTATCTTTGATATTGATTTAAAAGCTAATTTCCCTCAATATTAAAATATTTAATGGATGAGAGCTGAGTGAAATCTAAAGCTTGCAGCCAGCTATTTGCTGAAGGAAAGCTCTCAATAATTATGGTGGCAGATATAACACACTTACAAATTATTTAAAGATGTATTACCTTTACTTTAAAAAAGTAGATGTTAAGAGGATTCAGTGCCTTTTTGCTAGCTGACCTGTATTCAAAAGCTTTATTCAATGTAACTTTTCATTTCACCACAAGCTGAAATACATTGGCTGATCTCCTAGGAATCCAAACAATGGTCAGGCATCGAACAAAAAACTGTCGTTTGAAAATTAAATTTTATTTTTAAAATTATACCTAGAGGAAAGAATGCAAACAATCATGTTTTTCTTGCTTTTTTCTTAGTATCTCATAGGTACCATGTAGTATGTGATATGCGTTGTTAGAGAGGTGAGAAATCTAAATTTTTAAAGGTCAAAGGAAAAATACTGCTGATTCAAGCTAGACCTGGAGCTCTTTGAATGTCAATGGAAATAACAGCAAGATAATGTAAAGATAAATAAAAGTCAGTGTCATTGAAATAATTACAATACTGTTTCTGGAAACAAAATATGTTGAAAAATTTCATGAATCTTTAGCCTCAGTAAGAAAGTAGCATTTGGATGATAATTGTTTTTCAGTGGTACTTACATGGTACCCGTGTGTTTGATAGATTTGGTAGGAAAATACTAGTGTTGAATACTATCTTTCCCTGTGCTTTCTGAAAAAAACCCAAAAGTGCTAATATGAGCCTCATTTTTATTAAAAGATAATTGACCTTTTCTAAGATTCTCTGTAATTTGGTTTGAATTTTAGAGAAATATATAGAAAAAGTGCATAAATTTTTTAATTTGGGTTTTTTATAAAAATCCAAGTTAGATGTGTTTTGTCATCAAGAACTCAACTAAAAATATTAGAGACCAAAGCTAATACCATTAGACCTAGCTATTCCCCAAATAAACATTGGGGGCGCTCTGGTTTTATAAACACAAGACATAATGTAATTGTCAGCCAGTCCTTAGATGCATGAATGAAACACTGATCAATTTTTCTTCACTACTTGGAATCAAATATAGTATCCCAACTACATTGTGCAGCAAACATAAGATTGTAACAAAACCAGAAGGAAACTGTTCACCCAATCTAACCTTATTCTGCAGTAATTCTGTCTCCTTGAATCAGAACTGAGCATATGGTCATGACAGAATATGGAATCAAAAAAATGAGTCTTGGAGAAAGAGGAAGCAGGTGAGTGAGTAGAAAGAGACAAAGGAATAATGACTAACCAAATAGAAAGTTTTAGGGGAGAAATACACAAGAAAACAAAAGGTACAGACAGACATTTCATAGGATTAAAAAAAAGAAGATCTGGATATGAAAAAAGCATGTGAGGCTAAAAACTAAACCACAATATATAATTTGAAGCTGTTATGAGTATAGAGAGTAAAATGAAATACTGAATGCAGAATCCAAGACAGTAACTAAGGTTTACCAAACTCTTTGCAAGTCAAATACAAATTTCAAGTCAAAGACAGATTGAAAACTTTGGCTATGGGAAGATATGTAAAGAAGTTATAGTAGACCACATAGTAGATTACTCACACAAGCACTGAAGTTATTTTCAACAACTAAGATTGCAACAATTTTAAAATTGGCAAGAGAATTTAAGCTCCTGAACCCATAAGAGAGAATTTTCAGTGGAAACCTAACAATTTCTATTTTGTCGCCTTCATCTCTATTTGCAAGATTACCTTTGAGAATACTCTTTTGACATTATATCTCTTTATATTCAAATCTTCATTTCTGGTGTTAAATTTTGCATGTGTTTAAAGGACAAACATAGTTTTGCACATATTTAAAGGACAGTCATATTTTTACACATTTAAAGGTGTGCCCTTTAGGAATTAATTTTTCAAGCATGCCACTTTTATTTTTTTGTAGTATGGTCATGCATCCATTTGGTACAGACTATATCACATGTTTATTTTAAAGGACATATGGACACTTCCCTTGCTTCTCACCTACTTCTAAAGCCTTACAGTCAAACCCTCTAATCCAAGGTCATGATTTCTACATGACTGTGGTCATGCACATGTAATATATTGTTCCATTATCACTAAAAGTGATTTGTAAAAGCAAAGAAAAGAAACAGAAGAAAATAAAGGAAACAAATATTCAGTTGCAATAGTTGTATAAGAGATATAGTGTTTGATCATAACTTATGGCCGTTTTTGTTATTATTTTCATTAATTGAAAGATGTCTGTACTTCAAAAGACATTGCACAGTGAAAACAATATTAAAACTTACTCCCTAATATCACAGGACATGAGAAGAACACTTGTTAAGATTGTCATATTTGCATTCAGGTTAGAAACAGTACATTCAATATAAAAATTGTTTTTAATATTGACATTAAATTCTATGGCTGTTGATATAGGACAGATTGTTGAGAGTATATTCTCAACAAAATCTGGTATAATGCAGACTTGCCTGAAAGCTGAACAGGGCTGTTTTAGTTAATGGGCCTAACAAATTAATAAATAATCATGAAGCGAATGATATTTTAGGGAGCAATATTACAGGGGCATGTAGTCTCTGTCTTAGAACAATATAAATTTGTTTAGCAAACTTTTGAAGAAAAGGACCAAAGCATCAATTGATATAAATTGAGAGAATTACAATGAGAATAGGTCTAGTGTACCCATGACACTTCAGAAACAGCCCTCTTACTCAGAATTATTTAGAAACTGCCAAAATATTTTAAGTCTGTCCTACTAGAGATAAGACCTAGTTTACTTATTTCTAGGGAGCAGGCCTACACTATTCTAAAAGAAAAAAGGAATTGCTGGGGAGTTAGTTAGATTATACTTCAATACTTCCACAAATATTTAACCTAGACATTAAGATCACAGGTATATCAGATTATTGGAATTACTGAGAGGACCATTTTAGTTAATATGGATTTTTCTTACGCTTCCCTTCCCTCTTTTGCTGCTGAAGTTCATAACAGCAAATAAGGTCAAGCTTAAACTCTGAAATAAGATAAATGCCATAAAACATATTATGAGGTATTTTGCCAAATATATGCTTGATCCTTTTTCTTCAAAGTTGATATCATTACACAGTGGATCAAACTGTCCTATTTTAGTTTAGACTTTATTTTCTAAACTATCAGATTGAAAATTACTACTTAAGTAAAATAAATACACATATTTATTCCATTTCCAGGTAAAGCATGCTTTCATTTTTAATGTCAATTGCAGAGCTACATGCAGCCATGTTTTTATTCTAGATACTATCTGCATAAATGACTCAATAGAAATGCCTAAAGATATGCAAAATCTTTTTTCTCTTTTTATTCCAACTCCAACATCTTCATCAACAACATCAAATTACTGCCAAAATAATGTTCAGTCTCTTAAAATGTGGATAGATAGTCCTCTCCCAGACTAATTTAGAGAGTCTGCACCACCAGATACACAAAAAATATTTCCGTTTTGATTACTAAAATTAACAACGTTTTTGATTATATGCCTCGCAAGCTGTTCACAAATCTGTTTCTGTATGGTTTTTGCTACATTGATCGGAGTACAATGGAGTAGGCTGAGTTCCCTCATATATAGCAAAGTATTTCTACCATAGGAGTAATATCACCTCAATGTGGACTACTTAGAATCATTAGAAAAAAAATCACAAAGTAAGCTCTATATCCAAATGTTTTGTGGCCAGACTGAGAAAGAAAAATGCAAAGTCTTGAAACGATTCTTTACAACAATGAAAGAAGACAGTGCTTCAAGTGAAGATGCAGTTCTAAAGAAACCCACAGGACTATTCAAGTGCTGAACTTAAGCCTGGTTATCTTGCTGAATGCAGACTTGAATACTGATGGGAGATCTGCCCCAGAAGAATAAGATTAGATGAAAAACTCTGCCATACCCATTCCTGTTAACATCTTACTGCTTATTAACTTCCAAGCAGATGAAGGAGCCTCTCTCTATTTATGCCTGCTTCTCTGAAGCTATGGTGCTGCTTGTTTTGTCCCCGGTATTTGAGAAGATTCAGTTTTCTCTTTTGGTTCAAAACCAAATTTTTCATGGATTTAAAAATATTCCTCTTGAGAGTAACCTCATGGACAGCTTACGAAGAGCAGAGTAAAGAAACAGACATGTAGGAGTTTAATTACCAATTTAAAGCATAGTAATTAACTGTTGAAAAAATGCAGACTAGGTGTTCTCTAAAGGGACTATTTTTTAAAATTAAGAGTAGAGTTGTTACTGTTAAACTTTTGCTGTAATGGAAGGGCAGAGGCTTATGAAAGTTTCAGAAGATGAATGCCAGGGCACTACTACAACATAGCAGACACTGCTACTCTCAGTATTTTCAGACAAGAAAGTTAAAACAAGTTCCTTTGTCTAAAACTTCTTACTACTATTTAGGTTAAAAATGACACCAGATGAGCTGAGGATATTCTCTTTATAGGTCTATACCATGAGAGTATTCTCCATTTCTTGGAAAAACCATAAGTCAAATGAATGTAGCTCCTCAGGTGCCTCTAAAATGTTACGTGCTCTCTTCTAAAAATAATACAAATATAGTGAATATAGTGACTTTTTTTGTTGCCTGGGCATCTCCAGAGAGGTGTACATATGACTGAAAAGTGACCCTACTAAGTATGTCATGCTTAAAATACAAATACTAGAAATTGGTGTTCACTTTTTTATGTGCAACATTTTTTCAAGTTTAATAATGGGGAAGAATAATATAGTATTTCTGATTGCAAGAAATTGTTTTTCTCCTACTTTACTCCCACCCCCACCCCCAGCACACCTGGAATCTTTTGAGAGTGAAGGAAGAAAAAGACTCTTAAAATAACAGCTTTTTAAACTTTTGACACGTCTAACAAAAAGGAAACATAAAGATTCCGTTTAATGCTGCTGCCTGCTGCTTAACTAGAGTCATAAGGTCACTCCATAACACACTTCTTTTGTGCACATCTATGTAATGGTGAAAAAGAGAAAGCTGCCAATTCTCTAATTGGGTAATAAGTTTTCTTTTCCCTTCTGTCACACCCATTTACTTCCTACCTCCCAACCCTAAACCCACAGCCCAGATTTTCAGCATCTTTGCTTTAAAACCTGAAAAGTCTTCTTAGAAACATTCTTGACCATGTGAACAGATTTTTCTTTATTGTCTCATATGTTCTTTACCTAAAGATAATATTACTGCATTCTAAGACAGATTTCATAAAATACTGAGAACTAAAATGTCACCGCAAAACACCTGGTAGAATAGTGCTTTTTAAATAAGATAACATTTCTTGTTCATATTACATTGATATGCATAGTATATGCAACTTGCATACACTTTATATTTGGGCAATTATCAAAATAGTTATACATGTCTTCATTTCCTTTTTGTCCTCAAATACAAAATACGTTGAACAAGAAATCTGAGCTATGATGTAAAATTTTGGAAAGATTTCAAATTTATTTACACTTCTCTTTTTTATTTTGATTATCTCATTAATTTAAGATGTTTATGCAAGCACTTTGATTAAATTCAATGATTCAATATGAATGGGCATTGCGTAGGTGGAGTCTCAGCTACAAAACTGTATTATGAATATATTTAACGACTTCTCCTTCCTAGGAAAAAAAACCCTCCAAACCTGCTGTACCAACTCTTTTGCATTCTTTCCCCAGATACACCTATGAAAATTTAAATTAAAGAGGCAAATGACTTGTTATAAAATCAGTCAAAACATGTTTTGCTGGGTTTTATGCAAAGCCACTCCAAAAAAGATCTACATTATTTTAGAAAACAAAGTATTGTCTGCATATGGTGAGCAATCCAACCTCTCTTACAGTTTCTGTGAACAGTATTTTGTACTAAAGAACAATTGTGAATTGTGGTATAACACAACCCTGCCCAAGTGATATCTTTTTCCAAAGAGGTATAATTGGACATTTTGTCTTAACATTAAAAAAATAGATTTTTGATCAGTCATTTTGCAGGTAGAGTTTTGTAAGTGGCTGATAGGATATCATTATATGAAAGACACAATAAAAATTCTGTATTAAGAACAGTTCCAATCCACAAAATTAGACTTTATAACATCTGCTTTCTGTTATGTACTGTTGTATTCTTCAGCTGAGAATTATATAGATCACAAATATGTAGTTAACCATTTCCTAAAAGAAGGGTCTGGCACACTAACTGAGGTCACAGAGTTTGAATGGGGTCTTAGAGGAAAAAAAAACCCAAGTTTTTGCATCAAACCTTAGATAAGCAAGATAAACAAGGAGAACCAATACATACCAGTCAGAGCCAAATGCACCTTCTTTATGAAGCAATATTAATGACACCTTTCAATCATTAAGATAACTCTAGCATGACTTTTTATGTATTTCCCCTGTGTATTGTCTCGCTGCTGGAACTTTTCTTGTGCCTCCTCTTGATCAAAACCATCTGGACTCTTTTCAAAGAACAAAATGAAGAAAGAACCATTTCAGTGCATAGTGAAGATGTTGTTCAGACATCAGTATGAGACTCAGTCAGTGCATTCTACTGCATGTTACTTGCACAGTAAATTGTCTGTTTCTATGATGATGTTGCTGCCTTACAGAAAATCACATGCTTTCAATTAAGTCCCTATGAGATGACAGCACAGTAAACACGAATATGGTTCAACTCAGCCCATGAATAGAAATTCTTTTTTTTTATATTTTTAAGAAGAAGACACCATGCCATCTGCTAAAGTAAAATAATGATTTGCAACAAGATTTTTAGATCACTTAAAAGGACATCACAGGTGCCTGTCCTTTTCTACAATGTAGATCTTCACTGAAGAACCCTTGTGTAATGCCAAATAATCGATCTTATTCTTTACATAACTTTAATGTTTAAAATATAGTTCCAGTCTTCAATGAATGCTTTTTTTAATGTCAAGTGCTAGCAAAATAGTGCAACATACGCTGAGACTTTACAAAAGACGCAACAAGAGATACAATCATTGCACAAAAATAATTAATTGGTAAACATATTACAAATTAACAAATTACTTCTCCAATAACAAATTTTTAGACACACTCTGTCTTCATGTCTCCTTTTATTCTAGTTACTAAACTTTGAAAGAAGACATTAACCTAATTAGAAGAGAAATCTCCAAATCCTTTTATTAAAAACAGCTTGCCTGTAAAAACCAAGATTTGCTTGACATTTGCTTTATCCTAGCTCTTTCATTCAGTATAATAAAGGTTTTCTGATGCCATTCAGCAGCATCCTGAATTGACTTTTCCATTTTTGTTTTAAATTAACATTACAGTGCTGTTCAGCACCACCAGTGTTTGAAGTTGCAACACCGTCTATGGCAGTTGCAATTTTTCATGGACGACAATAAGGAATTACAATATATTCTCAGCATTCACACTAGTTTCTCAGTCACTTAAAAAGATTGCAGCTGCACTGAAAATTAATTCTTCACAACACACTAGGAAGGCAAGAGAACTACTTGTAAAATTAGTCAAAGCGTGGTGAAAACTTCCTGATATTAGTGTGTGTGGGAGCCAATACGTATGGCTAGAGCTTAGTCTGACATTTGATGAGACCACCTCACAGAGAAAGACCTAGCCCTACTAGTCTGGTACTTACTCTACTAGATTTTAGTGATGAAAACAATTACATAATAAGGGTATCCAAGACAAATTAAGTGAACACTGAAGAAACACAGTAGCTTGGCTGAAAGGAGATGGAACCAGAACTGTAAGTTCTACCTAATGTCCTGATTACAAGGATTACTAAGACCTGGATCATGTCAATGTCCCCACTGATTTTCATGCATTAGGAGGAGGCCTCAGTTTTCCAAGGTACCAGATTTCCACACTGGAAGCATTTTACTGGGAATTTTGTCCTGTTGAAGTGTTGCTTAAAAGCCAGAAGAGAAAACTACAACCTGATGTTGATTGTGTGCGTAAAATACAATGGAATGGGGATTTTTTTTTTTTTTTAACCACCAGTCCTGGTAGGCACCATCATCTCTGAAAGAAGGCTACAAAGACTGTTCTTGAAAATAACTGGTTCTGTATTTTTTCCATGTACTCTACCAGCCTCTCTTCCCACACTCCCAGAAATAAATGTGTAGTCTCAAGGTTAACAGGGTGCTTGCAAGGGACATTTTTAAAGTATCATTTCAGTGTGAGAAAAGAACTGATTTTCATTGAATAGATACTGTCTCCTTGAGGCAGTACAGTCTAGCAAAAATGTACTAAATGTACATTTATATTGCTAATAGCTTGTGAAATGGCCTTTCTTAATTTTTTATCATGCAACCTGGAATTCTTGTCTGTACACACACTTTTCAGATTTTTCAAAGAGTGAGAACTGGAAGGTCAAGCTGACACTTGGTAAATGCTATATATTTATTGCCCTATTTTAACAGATATCAAATGGAGATTTTACACAGCATATTTAAAATGTGTACAACCACCCAAACCTGCAGATAAAAACATTTAATACTCTTGAAAGAAAATTTCATCCCACCAGGATTATAATGAGTGAAGACATACTGTTCCTGTGAATAGTCCATCTCTGATGGTTCTTGCAATACTGGCTTCATTGTCACTGTAATTAAGACTACAGAAATGGATTCAGGGAGATAAGCACCATATTGATTTTTTACAAATAGCTTGATAAAGTTTTGGTCATTGTGTGATCTTTAACTAAGTCAGAGATGGAAAATTACAGTTTATTTCAAAAAAATCACTACTGGTGGATGAGACCAAAGCATTTTGGAAGGAGGTCAACTAACAATGGGCCAGGAGACCTGACGTATTCAGGTTTTTTCTTATTTATCTACATGTCTGTTACCTGAGTGACTATGAATATTCGTTCCTAAGGGCTCCTTGATTGAACTCCTTGTAACATCTTCCAGAGAGGCAGTAGTAGATGACATATAAACTGTAGTGCCCATAAGTTGTTTGAACCCCCCATTGTGCACCAGAGTGCAGCATGAGCATAACCATAAAACCACACTGTAGTTTTATGTAGTTTTACCTGCTGTGATAATCTTTTGAGAGGTGGAATGATTCACTCCAAAGTCTCCCTCAATGATAATGGTTTGATTTTGCTTGGTTTGGCTGGTATGACTGTTAGACTCATGCTGGTAAAGTCAATTTGACTCTGTGAGACATCCAATTCCTAAGTCTCTGATCTCCCCTGGTCCTAGTAACACCACCATCGTTCAGTATTTATTCACACCACATATTCACAGCTAACAAGCAACAAACATACAGAAACACCTTGATAGTTTTTAACTCATTGTCTAATGAATATGTTCTCCTAGAGAAACAGTAAAATAATTAATATATTTTTAGCAAAATTACCTCCATGAAATAAAATGTTAGCATGTCTTAAATCTAACTAACAAAGTATTTATATTAAACAGGATATGGAGCAATAATTAAGTTACTTATTCAAACAGATTTATGGAGAAGTATCACATATCTACACATATCTCTCAAAAACATACTTCTCCTTACAAAACACACTAAAAATATATCACTTAGAGACATCTTCAAGATTTTCTTTCAACAATCTTCTCTCCCCTCAGGAAAGTAGAAGCAGACAAAAATATCTTTTTTTGTAGGTCCCTATTTAATGTGGCCTAACAGAGAAAGAAATGGACTCTGTGTCCTCCCCTACTTGGCTTCCATGGTATACTTGCCTTTACTTGTCTTTCACTTGCCTCTTCATTTGTTCATCTGGAAATAGAGGACAAAATTTTTTGTGTGTAATATTCTGAGATCTAAAGATAACAAAATGCTAAATAATAATTAAAAATTATTATTTTTACAACATATTCAGGAGAAAGGGTATCACAGTGCCAACAATACCAACTGCCATCAGCACTATTGTGTTCAGTCTCCCTGAGCAAGGTCATTCTCATCTTACACCTAAGACTCCAGCTTAAAGACAATATCCAGGGCAAGATCTACCTCATACATTTCAGAAAGCCTCTGACAACAGCAACTACCAGTTTCTCCTAACACATGGGGCTGATAGCACCCTTTCATCATGGCCTGCCAGGATTCATGATTCAACCAGTTGCCACAGAGGCTGACAGTCTCTCCTTTGAGTCTCTGCCTTTTACAGTCTAGAAAGCTGCAATTTGACTCAATGGTGGTGACTACCCTACTACCTGAAGCCATCCCATTTTATGGAAACTCCAAAGATACTGAAGCTCAGTTCTCATTTAAGAAGTCAGCTGAGAGAGGATGTGGCACACAAGGTGGAAAGGGGAAACCTGAAGTTATGGCCAGTTTTCTCAGAACTCCAGAAAATGCATTGTGTTTTGATCATTGTAAAGTGGAAAGCATTTCTATGGTGACATTATTAATCAATGTCATTTGAAATCAGAACAAATGAAGATCATTTACATACCATTACTGATCTCTGAAGCCAGGCTATGTCTAATCTTTCTAAAAGTAGAATATAACTCTCTAAAAATGTTCATAAGAATTTAGTACTGAATTACTTAAATAAATAGCTGTCCCTTCTGTTTTCACTTTCTTTTCTTTTCAGCCTTGTCTTACATCTACAGAATCTAAATAAAACTATCAATTTCAAGTATTTTGCTTTTCTCAAAATGGAACAAACTGAAGCAAGGGAGCCTCCTAGACCACCAACTAGACCTGAAAGTGGTATAACTAAATCAATCGCACTTTCAAAAGCTTCCATTTGAAATTAATAAAACGCCTCTTTTTAAGTCCTCTCATTATCCCTTCCAGTCATCAGAAAATAGTGCTGCATATTTGATGGCTATTTCCTGCATAGAGACAGGGGAAAAGCAAATCTGCATTAAAATATATAAAATCTTTTGCTGTCATTCTGTCAGCTGTTCTCTATGCTTGACATCCTCTTAAGATTACATCTGTAGGCCCTATACAAATGTAATTTTAAAAAATACATTACTTTCCAGTATTATCTGTTATTTCAGCTGTTTTCATAATTATCAGTTTAGTTTCTTATGTAATATTTCCTGTCAAATTTCCATCTCCATAGAGAAGTCAGTCATAAGATTTTTCTTGCCTTTTCTTAGGTTTTATTCTCTTTAGTTGAAGCAGATTAATATACATAATAACAAATAGAGTACATAAAATGAACTGGCAGAAACTGTGGGTTGAGTGTACCACAAAAAACTAAACAACACTAAACTAAAACTAAAACATCAAAAGTAACTTTTGATGTAACTTTGTGTTAAAACATCAAAACTAAAACAAGCTATTTTCTTCAGGGAAATATTAATAAAAGAACTCAGAGAAATTTTGGTTTTATTTTCCCCAAATGCAGTGAAGAAGGCACTGTCAACTCCTGTGAGCTGCCCCATTACCAGAGATCCCATGAGTTTTACCTGGGGAGACAGGAAGTAGCATTTACCATTTCTTTTCTCTATACAATTCTTTCCCTTTCCTCATGGAAGAGGTATCTTGCCAAATGGATATGGATAGGTTAAGCTACACCACTGTCTTGACAATTCTGCAAGGCTCAGGGCTTCCAGGGTAATTGAGTCCTGGGGCCTAAATAGCTTGAGAGTGTTGTCTTAGGTCTGTGATTAAATAAAATGGGTGGACAATTGGTTGAACATTCAGGCTGAAAGAACTGTAGTAAATGGGGTAATATCTGGTAACACAAGAATGCTAACCCAGGGCTAAGTTTTAGGGCCAGTTCTCTTCAGCATTTTTATCATTGACTTGGACACAGGTGCTGAGTGATCACAAAGTTTATGGGTGATAATTTATTAAGGGGAATCATTGATTCCAAAGAGGGCTTACTGAGACATCTTGATTAGAACACTGGGAAATTAACAACTGTGTGAAATTTAATGAGGACAAATGTTGGATTCTGCACCTGGGGAGACGAATATATAGACTGGAGACAAGAGGTTGGAGAGCAGGTATGCAGTAAAGGATCTGAAGGCTTTTGGGCACTATACTACAAAGTATAAATAACTCATCAAAATAAGTGATTATCCCACTTAAACACAGCATTGGTGCAGCCTACCCTTGTGTGTAGTTTTGGGTTCAACAATATAAGTGTAATGGAAAACAGTTGGAATGTGTCCAAAGGAGGGCAACAATAATAAAGATAATGAAATGGCTAGTGGGCAGGACTTATGAGGAGTAGGTGAGGATACTAGGTGTGTTCAGCTGAGGGACAATGAGAGTGAAAGGTGACCTCACTGCTGTCTACAACTTCCTTATGGGAGGAGTGGAGTGGGATGTGGTGTGGTCCTCCCTGTCGTCTGGCGATAGGATGCAAGGGAAGGTGAACACGGGCCGCGTACCTGCCTGACAACGGGGACAATCAAATTCTTTGATTTGCTGTGATACAAACAGGAGAAATTGCTGACAGGATATGAACTGAGGTTCCAGAAGAATCTTGCCCTGTTAGTGCAATTAAATTGGAGAAATATTCACATAAAATATTTAATGCTGATAAAACCACAGATTTGTTGGGACTGCAATCCATTGGAATTTACTCAGCAACATGAAAAGCTACATCTACTTCCAGTCTTCCACTCCAGTGTCTCCAGGTGTAAGTAGTTTTTTTTTTTTTCCAAGCATCCTCACAGGAATATAGATATACATATAAACATGTGTGTATCTCTTAATTATATTAAATTGAATTTATTATCTCTACATCAATATCAGCTTGTTCATATCCTCATGTGGGAAAAGGCATGCAGGAACAAAATACCACTGTGTAGTAGTTAGAGGTGAAGGGTTAGCATGGCTTTGTGCTTTGCATTTGCTCTGAGAAAAAGAGATTTTAGATGCTAAAGTTTTGGGGTTTTTCACTTTTAGTATAGCTGCTCTGTTTATCTGCACGATATGGAGGTGTTTGTTTTTTTTTTTTTGTTTTTTTTTTTTTTTTTTTTTTTTTTGTCTTGTTTGTAGCCTGTATCATTGAACTCCTTTATTGACAAAGGTTTCAAGTTGTGTCCATGAGCTCTATGAGTCCCAACTGTAAATAAAAATATAGTTCATTTGTTCACTATGAGGTTCAGTGAAAGTGATGGGACTCTTTACAGTGAGTTTAGTGGGAGCTGGAAAAGCCTTCACTTAGTACTGAGCTAGTTTCCTTGTAGTCCAGTTTCTAAGTAATACTTTTGAAAAAAATACTTCATGGAAAGTGATGGCATAATAATGCAATTTGCCGCACATTTATTATATCCAGTAGAACTACCATGTAGTTGGAACATTATTACTGTTTCACAGTAACTTTTATTTCACAGTAACTGCAAAGTGATACCATGTCCCCTGTACAATCCCTTTGATACACATGAGATAGTATAACTGAAATCTTATTTTCAGGCTTGTGCTTTCCCTTCTTTAGAGACAGGAACTACAGAATGCCTAATAAAGGATCTCATTTTCTTTTTTTCTTTTTCCTTTTTTCTTTCTTTCTTTTTTTTTTTTTATGTGAAAGAGGTCGTATTTTACAAACATGATCTCTCTGACCAAATTACCCAGACAATTGTCAAGAGTCCATTAAACTCTTTTCTTTCTGCAGATACATTAGGGGTCCCCTATTTCCTTGACATGTCCCTTTTGCAATTACAAAAGGATAATAATTATTAAGGAAAATTATGTTGTTCGTCACATAGCTTCCTATAGAATATAATAGCAGCATAGTCAAATAGACTGAAAATGCAGCAGCATTAGTAATGCTCTGTACATCTTGAACAGTGTACAGTTTCAGAAAGGATATCTTCCC
Source organism: Vidua chalybeata (assembly GCF_026979565.1). Lineage (NCBI taxonomy): Eukaryota > Metazoa > Chordata > Aves > Passeriformes > Viduidae > Vidua > Vidua chalybeata. The sequence continues at coordinate 14,045,206 of NC_071570.1, read as the reverse complement.
TTTGGAAGTATAGCTTAGGTAGAAGCTGCTTTATCACAACTTATATCCATGCATTTTTCTTAGACTGTCCATGGATCACAAGCAATTCCAATTGCATATAACATTTTGTATTGTAATAATGCTAAGTTTTCTAGCTTATGTTTTATATATTATAAATATATTTCTCATGTGTGTAAATGTCTATGTTGAAATTTACTTCCTTTGTATTATTTCACCCTTTCACCTTACTTTTTAAAATTTTATCTTAAGTAATCATAAGCATTCTATTCTGTTCTCAGGAGCATGGTTTTTCATTAAATTTTTCTACTATGAAATAGAAACTCACTGCACTAGGTAGTTATTGATACTGTTCACTTTTAAGATGCTGGATTTTTATTTTTAAAACTTTTATATCATTATTGTTTTATAGTATCAGCAGCGTATGAAGAAAATTTAAAAATAAGACATAAATTCAGTGTTTTACAATAACCTAGTTTTTTGGGTTTTTATTGCTCTGGAAGAGGGGAGCTGGGGGTTAGAATTTACTTCCCATTCCAACCTGGGCCATAGTCTGCTGGTTTGACTACTATTACTGTATTCCAGGGAATGCAAATGCTGACCTGGAAAAACAGAGGTGGACAGAGACTTTGTGTCAGAGTTGTAATCACTCATTAATTTAACAAATATATACACCTAGTCTAGCAATAACTTACCTGTCTTCCATAGACCCTTTTTAAATTAGCCAGAACTACACACAGTGAAAATGCAGGAGAACTAGGGCACAGCTACTGAGATTTATGTTGGAGTGTGAGACAAGACAGTTGTGGAAGTGAAACTTCAGATGCAGAAAAATCAGATAAAGAGGTTGTGCTATATTTGGGCTGTTCCAAAGTTGGGCCACCACAGCAGCATAATTTTTCACATGGCACCTTTGAGCCTGGGCTATAGAATTTGGATTAAGCAGGCATTTGGATTTATACATCCAGATACCTTTTTCATGAGCTAGGCCAAAATCAGTTACTAAAAGAGTCTTTAAAAATAATTTCTCAGATCATAAGTAAAATGGAAGAAAGGATATAAATTTCCAAATCCCCTCTACAGCTCAAACTTCTTATTATATGCATACAAACTTTAGAAATGCCTTTGCCAAGGCACAATGTATTAAAGTTTCCAAGACCTCATTCAAACCCTTTCATTTCTTGATCTAAACTGACAACAGCTGGTTACTTTTCAAAAGCTGAAGTTTTGATGTTTCATTCTCTGCAGTGAATCTCTTCAGGTGCCCTGTGAAGATGAAGGAGGTATGTCAACACCTATCTGCATTAGCAGAACCCATAGAGGGACATGAACTGGAAGGGAGAGAGAAAGGTATCACCCCATTACTATTCCAAACGAGATAACAGCACAATAATGGAGTTAGAGATACATGAGCATTTTGACAACTTTTTTTCAGAAAGCCATTGACCCGAAGCACCAGCTAGGGCCACAAAATTGTGCTCAAGACAAGAAAACAAAACAAAATAACACCAAAAAACTAAAGAAAAACCTGTACACAGAAACACATGATGATTTGGAGCATATTTATCTATTTTAGCACTAAAAATTTATACTTGTGACTTCATGTTGGGAGGTGATAATGGAGTACAGTGAAATGTTCTAATACTTACCCTAAATCAACATTTCAAAGTCTGTGTGTATCTGTTGGCATTTACTACTGATTAAGTAAATGATCCTTTATTCACAAAGCTGTAACCTCACTGAAGGTTTGACTTGTAAAAACCATCCAGGAAACAAAATGCTGTGACATTTTAAAAGATGATGTGAGGGTAATAAAAATTTAAAGTTTTGAAACAACATGCTGACAACTAAATCATATAGTGTGCAGATTGGTAGAATAAGCTCTGCAAGAGACACTTCTACAGGTCCCAAAACCAAATAAAATATAACAGCAGGTTTTAGGGGTAGCTTGGGAGCTAGGACTCAGGCAGGTACTTTACAGGCAGATTATCTGGTTTCTCACATTTACTGTTGGATTATATATGTTTTTCTGATTTTGTTTTTTCAAAGACTCTTCAGAAGAATCCCTGCAGCAGATAGCAAAATAGCATTTCAGTGTAAAATCAAATGAAAGAAAAACAATTATTGAGTTCAATTAAATATTTCAAATTATGTTTTAATAAATATTTTAACCTAAGATGAAACACAGAACTTTACTCCCATTTTCATGAAATGCCTTTGTCTTCCTGAAATGTGTGATTGCTAAATCAAAGGATTAAAATAAATGTATCCTAGTTTTGATATTTACTTACAACTTAATAAACTAAATAAGTAACATATTTGTTATGTCTGCAAGCAAAATTAACTAAATTAAACAAGGCAGGATGAATGGACATGCTGATGTCTCTGTTTTCAAGAAAGCCTCATTCTGGAAATAGTAACATACTACAATAAATAACAAAATTTCTTATTAAATGCAGTTTTTACTTGCTGAGCAATGATTTGTGATCCAAGAATTTTCATAACAAATGATGCCCAAGCAGCTGTACCCTGATTAACAAACTTCCTGTGTCATACACACACACATACCATCTTCAACCAATGCCTTAGAGAAAAAAATGAAATTAAATTTAGCAGGCAATGGAGAAAAATTTAAACTAGTTATGTTATTTGTATATGCTCTCTAGACATTGTTCATTCTTCTTGTCTCAGTAAGCTTTTGCAGTTGCATACCTTTTAAAAGGATGCTGCCAACAACCCATTATCACTACCCATAATTAAACCAGGACCATATTGCTGCCTTTTTCATCCTGAAAAGCTGCTCACAGCAAGGCACTCAGATAGTTCAGTTACCCACAATCACATCACAACTATTTGTTTATTGAGAAGGAAAACATGGTCAGACTTACAAAACTGGGTGTGTATTATTAACATCAGCTTGGGAAGTGTTGTGGTCAAGCTACAGTAAATATCATTGGTAGTAGAGTATTGAAGAGTTTGGGAAGTCATCAACCAGTGCTTTCAATGTGAAACACATGACATCATCACAAGCTGCACTTTATTAAATTTGAAGCTGTAACATAAGGAGTGACCTAATTTAATTCATGTGGTTTCATATGTTTGAAGTTAATAGACCCTTTCTTACTGGGGGGCAACAAGGCCTTTAACAAAATACCAGCCCCACCATGGCAAGTTGTTTGTCTTTGGGAATTCATTCTTTTCATATTATGATTGATACTTCATGGATTCCACAGGGGTTTCCTGAACCTTTTACACATTCTATTTAAAGGGGTAATTAACTGCAAGTTTGAGCAGTTTTTCTATCTGCAGGTGTAATGTGGGGGTGGAGTCCAATTGCTCACATACGGCATACCAGGTCTTCAGCCATGAGGATTCTGGAGATGGAGGCATTGCATCACATTCTAATGTTTACAGGTAAAATTCATCTGACATTGTTCAAAACCTTGATTTTATAGAATTATTTTAGAAATTATTTTTAATTTATTTACATCTTATGAAAATTTTTACTGTTCTATATTTCCTGCCTAGATAGTCAAATGCCTCAAAAATACAACCAGATTACCACCTTCAATTTTTGAAACAATTCTTCAGGTTTCCTGGCCTGATATTATGGCCTTTTAATGCACCCAACAACAAAAATTAATACCAACTGTGCCTCCTAGTTCCTTCATTGTTGTTGTTTTCTATCCATCAGCCCTTCTCTGATGTCATGCAATTTCTCTTGCTCTCAAGAAAAATACTTGACTTTGTTTTGAATCATAACAAAAAAACTAACCACATTTCTTTTACAGCATTTGAGATCAAGACAGAATATTTTGACATTCTAAATTCAAAATATTTAACTGTAATCTGCTTAGGGACGTCACAGGACTTTTATTTTTATTTTCATTTGGATTCCGCTTCCCTGCAGACTAGGCAGATCACCTTACATATTATAAATTTTGGGGTTGATTTCCCACATAAAAAAAATTACTGTTAAAATGGAAACTTTTCCATAGATAATTTTGATTTGGGGAACAATTCTTTTCCATTCAAAAAGCACTTCCATAGGAAATGTTTAATTTGCTACTGAGCAGTGTTTCCATTTCATCAAGGTCTTTTCTGCTTTCTCAGGCTGTTATCACAGTGGGATGGTGCTGGGACTGCACCATTAGTATCCTGACTGTAGGAAGAAGGGAGTCACACATTGTAGGGATGATATGAAAGGATTGACCTGGGATGTGGGGGCTCTGGCTCCTGCCAACAGGACACTTTGAGAACGCTTATCATCTTGTAATTCTCTTATCTATTCTTGACACTTCTACTTATTTTTTTTTTTTTTTCGGTCTATATTTATATCTGTATAAAGTTGCCAAACTGTTTCTCCTCCCTTCCTCCTCAGTTATCACCCATTCAATGAAAATATTTTTATTTTACATAATGATGTAATGCCTAACTGAATAAGAAAACAGAACCTCCAAAAGCCAACCTGTCATACTGAGAAAAGGGAACATAACCTACAAAAGGTTTATTCCTGAAAAGGGCTTTTAAGGTAGGAAAAAAGCATATGAAAATTTATCCCACATTGAATCAAAATTATATTGCAATTTCTGAGAAAGTTATGGCCTTAAAACACCACAAATCTTCACAACATTTCAATACAGGTTAGCCTGAGGAATACCTTGTCACACGGCTCTCACTAGCAGTTTTATTCAATTATTTTCTCATTATGTATAAAGGGAAGTTTAGGAGTTTTACAGGTTACAGGTTCCATATATCACTCCTTGAAATTAAGTACATTTGAATAACTTTCAATAGGATCAGTCTTTTGGTAAGGAGATAAAACTCTTGATAGTCCTTGTTAAATATTTCCAACGAATGATATATTACCTACTGTAAACATAACTGCCATCTTTCCTTTATTTTCCAGCATAAAAAGATATTTTAATTTGCCTTTTAATTTCTCTTCAGCATTAAAAATTCAGTTCCTCACCCCAGGTCTTGGTATTCTTTAATGTGGTTTCAATGCCTCTACATAATCTTCTCACCCAAAGAAACCCACAACAATTTATCAGTATTTCCTGATTATTTACTGCTTACACTTCATAATTCAAAGTGGGCAGTGGAAACCCGATTTTCCTGGGGGGGGTGTGTGTGTGTATATGCCAAGCAGATGTAGATTCAGTACCATTGTGGGGCAGAAGAGCCCCTCTCTAAACTGTTGAGGAGAAAACAGGGCCTTCCTCACTATGTTCTGCATCTGGGAGCATGTATTTTCTGGAGGCCTAAATCCTCTAACAGAGTGAGTTTTCTTCACACACAAATCAGAGGACACAGAAAAAGCCTTCTATTAAAAGATTAATATTCCTCACAAGTAATAATAGAAAATAATTTCCCTTAAACAACAAATGGGTTCTTTGATTAGTATAATTCTCAAACCATTAAGATAGTATTTTCAGACCTTTCCAAAATACACATTCATTCAACAGTTTCTCCCGAGTTTTCTAAGCTACATATATTTTCCCTTTTTGCACTTTGCAGAGGTAGCTGATACTAGCAGGAGATCAGCAGACTCTGAAAGGCAGAAAACCTCTGTCTGGGCCCATACAGGGTCACATGGTGGTATCTTCAGTCTTGGATTCATCTGCATGAAGATCAAGCTGCAGGGGTTGCCAGTAGCCTGAGAGACAGACATTATTTTTCAGATATTATTTATTTGTCTTCAGGGGCTATCAGCAAGATTTTAAAAAGCATTTCAAATCATGGCTTTATGTTTTCTCTGCTGAAAGTAACAACCAGTCAAAGCACCTTTGATGGAATAGTTCTACATCAGAAGATGGAGTTTCATCAATTTGACTTTTTTTACCCCAAGTGGAACATGCCACATTCAATTAAGCTTTATATGTGGATATGTCAAAATTAATAATTTCAAGTTTTGTACTTGGTTTTGATGAAATAAAATGATTTGGTTTGTCTTTATTATTTTGGGTGTACAATAAAAGACAGGACTGGAAAGATCTAATCTCTTAAGCATGTTCAGCTGCACCAATGCCTCTTTCTAAAATGCCACACTCAGAAAACTCTTTCCTTTCAACTGTGAACAGTGGTAAATTCTCTCTGAATGAGAGTTATTTCCCATATTTGAGCCATTTGACTGATATATTATCAGAATATATGTGGTAAGCACAACAAATATACTTATATCATAATTATATTATATTATGTTGTATTATATTAATCTCAGAATATATATATATTATATTATCTGCTATATTATCAGAACAGTGCTTCCCAATTTAGCTAATCAGCTGATCACATATTTGCATATCAAATTATTGTTGCCTTTATTATTGATTATCTCAGTATTTTATTATTGTCTTTCCCATACCAAAGTTCTGTTATCATCTTACAAGAAGGCTTTGACTAACGTTGTTTCTCATGAATGTATCAAATATCTGAGTCTTCTATTAATCTCCAAGTTATTTTTTCAAATGCTTATGAACAGTTTGATGATTTGTTTCAAGTTACACTGATCTGGCTCTTGTCTAGGTCTTCATTTTATGGAAAATCTTTCCTTATTCAATATTCTTTCATCTTCTGTGGAGGGGAGGGGAAGGGAAATTTTTAATAATTTCTACTTTAAAGTGTGGTTTTACTCTTTGTCTTTCAATTTTTTTTTCATATCCTTTGAACAGCTCAGGGTAGAGAGTTCTTTTGAAAACCAGTAAGAATCAGCCAACCCACCTTGAATTATTTTCTTTTAATGTCAAATTATGGTCAATTAATAATTAAAACAGAGATAAGAAATAGAGAATAGTTAAAAGAATTTATAGTGTTTTTTCCATGTTTAAGAAAATATTTGAAAATAGAAATCAGAGCCTAATTTGAAATTACTTTCCTTCTAATTGGCTATTGTCTTGTTTCCATATCCGTAAATACATTTGGTTTTTCTGCACAGGTTTCCAGCCTTTTGTTCTAGATCAGGTTGCTGTCACATGGAATGGGGAACATTTTCTATTATCTTGTATGTGAAAGAACTATTTTGGGTTAAATATATACAAAGACATAGCCATAGAAATAAACTATAGAAGAACTAAATATGTTGAGTTAGATTTGAAAGACCCCAGTATCACTGTATTTTTTTCTCACCCAGATATTGTCCTTGGAAATGTGCCCCAGACATAAAAGGCTATTCCTCCTAACAAAGACTTGGGAAAGCATCTCCAATAAAGTTCAAATTACAGAATAATGAGTGCAAGATCAATTCTATGTATTGTATACTAATTTTGGCAGTGCCATTAGAAAAATAAACTAACAAGAGACACCTATTAATGACAAGATCAGAGGGTCTAATTTTCAAAGCATTGAAGCAAAAGTCCACTTGCAAAAATATATGCCCAACTGCATGCTTAATCTGCACACATAGAATCATGTGATTCTCAGGTATTGAAACTCAACTGACCATTTCCATGCACACAACCTGATTTGCATTTGGAATCACAGTAAATGTGCATTCAGATTAAATGTGTAATTATGCAGATAATTTTGCACATGGCCCTGAGCTTCTAATATTTGGAAAAATCAAACCCTGGAGGCTGCACTGCTCTCTGGAATATACAGAACTCCTACTGTCCCAATAAAAGGGTAATCAAGAGTGGAATATGTTTTCACAGCAACCATCTTTCATAAACAATTTTTTCTTGTATTGAAAATCTAGCCAAAACCCAGAAGCCACTTAAAAATTAAATCCTATGTCTACATAATTTATACAGCCTGGGTTGAAATAGGCAATGTATTTATCAACTCCTTTACACATTGGAATGCCAAGATTAACACAAATAATGCTGACAACTCTGCACCACAATACAGTGAACAATGAAACACTCTTGTACTCAAAGGGTGCTTTCTTGATCTGTGTTTCATAGCTATAATAAGAACAAAAGGAGGAGTATAACGAGAACCTGAGCAAAGAAACTAGAAGGTAAAGATAGACATCTAAATGACAGGAAATGAGAAAAGTCTCCAGAGCAGGTCTGCAATTTGGTATTCAGAACTCAGCTGAACAGATTAAAAAAACATAAACCATAAAAGATTGCTAAACTCAGGGGATCTTAAGTATATGTGATAACAGTATTAACACAGGAAACACTTACAAAGCACTTTTCAGCTGCAGGCTCCAGAATACTTTACATGAATGGTTATTATTACTACCACTCTACAGAAAGACCCAAGCTACTGAAAGGTTCTATCACATGCTAATAACCAGTCAGGAGCCAAGAAGCAGATTCCTTACCTATTTCTACAGTTTTCCTGAGAATCCTTAAAGTAGGAATTAAAATGAGAGCATAGACCTTTTTGCACAAGCATTAGACTACAGCAAAATAGTCAGCTTTTCTGCAAGGGAAATTTGTGTGGTCCTAGGGCAGATGAAAGAAAATTTTAGAGGAATTCAGAGATTGCGCTACTCTACAACTGTTCAACTTTTCTGAAAAGAAGTAGCTTCAAATTGTCATTCCTCTAAACAATTTTTTTGGTGTGTGTATATATCTGTTATATATCTGTTACCAGTATTAGCGTAAATACAGTCACGTGCAATTTACATGGTCATCTTTAACAACAGATCTATAAAAAGAATTACTCCTTCCTTTGGAAGAAATGTTCCATAAATCCTAGTATTCTATAATAAAGAACTCAGCCATTAAACTACTATTTCTATGAATCAGTTATCAATAGATACTGTTGCAGAGTATCTATTAACGGAAGTTCATTTTGCTTAATTCTAGCTATAAAGAAACACTTCCCACCAAGTTTTCTTAATGTGAATTTTGAATGACTATATGGCTGCGCATTTAAGTTACTACTCACATTCATGACATCCTGTGCAATGGTAAGGGAACAAAGTCCAGTTGAACACTTCAAACAAAGAGGCAAAATGGCCCCTTTGCATCTGCTCTATCTGCTTTCTGGAAGCAGTCCTTATCTATCATGTAAAAATGCCTTGCATGAAGAACATGGCCATGCCATGTGTAGAGAAGTGGTATTTGGGCATTCATATTATTTCATGCTCTGTAAATTTTACAAGAGTAACACCATCTCTTCCCCAACACTTTGTCTGCAGGAACCCTTGCCAAGACAGAAATTCTTAAGATAACAGAACTAGTGTTTTTTCTGAGCCTCATTATTACAGAAGATGAGAAAGCAGAGAAACTTCCAGAGCAGGACACCTCTAGGATACAGCTGCAGCTTCCTTCAGAGTCCAGTGAACAACTAGCTAAATTCACTTGGTGTCTTCAGTAACATCTCCAGCTCATTCTTTGGTCAGTGATGTGCAGGGATGTTCTTGAACCCTCTGTCCCCTCCTGTAGAATAACTGCCTTAAAACACTACTCCTCCTAACCAGTAATAACAGCAGAACTTGCAACCAGGAGTGGTCCTGCACCAGTAGAGGCAGAAAGAAAGTTTTTAAACCCCTTGCTTCAGTGAGGGGAGGCCTATGGACATAGGCTTGCAATATCTTTTGCTCTAAGTATCCAGATACTAGGTCCCAGAATGCTTTTACAAGCCATTATAGGAACAGGGAGATGTGTACAGTATCAAACCAATACATAAAAACATTTCTGAAGACAAGGGTCACCTGGATGCACACTTAAGCTGTATTTAATACCAACTGGAGTTCCTACAAACAGATCCAGTGCTGAAAGTAGCTGACAACTTTTCAGTAGTCTTCATAGGTATTTTTAGCAATCTAAAAAGGTGTCTTCTGGGGAGTGGGGGAACTTGCATTATTTCTGCAATTTTGACCCTCCAGCAGAACGTGAAAACTGTCACAGCTCTTAGATTAAAATGCTGGTTGTCATGGTTTGATACAGAAGTGAAGTTTCTTAGGAAGTTGTGGTTAAACTAATTAGTAGTTAAGTTTAGATATTGGTACTTGGAGTGACTACTGAAGGCATAGATACGCTTTTGAGAATACAGGGGGTTAAAAGTAAGAACTTTCAGGGGAATTTTTTTTTCGGTTGTTGGAGAGTGCAGACTCTCCCCTGCCCAACTACAGGCTGGGTGGGGGAGGGGAAGCCATGCAGCTTGGGGGAGGTAGGCCCAGGGGCTGAAGGACTGGAACTGGGTGGGCCCCTTGTGGACAGAAGGGTGGAGAGAAGCGGAGATTCCTTTGTTTCCCCCCCCCCCCCCCCCACTGAGAGGTAAAGAGACAGAGAGCCTGACGGCACCTGAATTTACTGGTAGAGGAGAAGGAGGGGGGGGAAGGTGCCCAGCTGTGGGAGTTGGATTTCTGGGGAGACATTTCAGCCATCCGGGAGTCCAAGATTTTTAACCCTTTCCTGGGAAATGAAGGCTTTATAAAATATTACTCCTCCTCAATTTCAAGTAGAAGAGAGACAGTTTAGGATCTGAGATGTTAGAAGAAAGAATTTTTAGGTGGGAGGAGATGATAGAGTGGCTTGTGGCTGGATTTTTCTTAATAGTCATAAACTGAACCAAATTCTCCTGCAAGAGAGACTCCATTTTTAGGGGGATACAATGGCGAGCCAAGAGACCTGCTTCAGCAACTACCAGAACAGGAATGGAGAGAACAGAGAAAAGCTGAGGAGGGTGTGGTGATGCCCTCTGTGCTCAAGAAGAAGATGATCTCTGTTCTTGAGACCATTGGCCCCAGGGGAGGAAGAAAATGGGGGGGACTGTGGTCCCAAAATGAGAAGCTGAACTGTTATTTTTTTGGTCCTTGGCAAAGCATCCTCAAAAGAGCCCTATGAGCAGTCTGTCCATGCACGGTGGTGAGAGCACTGTGACATGGAAAGGAGAGTGTCACACTGGCACATTTTCTCCGGGCGGTTGCCATGTGTGACAGGGAAACACAGGAGGTGGCAACTGTGTTTCCTGGGGTGTCTGTGGTGTAAGAGAGACTCCTCTCTCCCCTTGATGGACTGAGTATTGATCCTAAGCTAAGGCCTGCTCTGCTCTGTTCCTAATCACATCTCACAACATTTATTTTAAGAAGGTATATTTTCATGTGGGGCGCTGGCATTGCACCAGCATCAAACCATAACACTGCTGCAGTCCAAATGTCAAGTTCTTATTCACCAAAATTTTCATGCACTTCTTTTTGTGGCCTCATTTGGAAGTATGGCAGCAAACACCTGCATCTAGGTATGTCCACAGAAACTCATAATCAGCTCTCTTTGTTGTTAATGTACTTTATCTGGATAGTAATTGCCTCAACAGTGCAAGTATGAGGTCATAACTGATTTCACCTTTCTCTGATCTTACTTCTACTGGACATGTTACTTCCAGAAGATGCCATGAGATAAAAGCAGTGGTATCACTCATATTAACAGTCCTGTTTTTCTGCATTGTTGTAGATGAATATATTTCAGAATGACAATTGGTGAATTAACATCTGTAGCAGTGATGATATATGATGAGGTCTATTAATGAAAGAGTCCCTTCCAATGTTCTGTTACATTGAACACCACACACACACAAAAGTATAGAATAAGTATAAAATATACATGAAAATGTACTCACTTTATGTTGGCTCATATTTTTTAGAGTGATGAACAAACTTATCCATTGCATGGAAAAAATGCACCTAGGAATAAGAAGGGTTTTCACAGTGAAATCAAACGATTTAGAGGATTTTTGAGAACCTTTGGTAAAAGGCTCTTTTTGTTCCTGGTGTGAATTTTCTTAACCCTTACTTTTGTGTGAGTAAGTCAGGCTGTGAATAGTATTTAAATATAATTTTTCACATAATGCCTAGCCTACTTTCAAAACTCAAGTAGCAATTTAGTTACCTGGATTTTATTATATATTTCTATTTGAAATCTCACCCATGGATTGAACATATTTTGTCTTTCATTTCAATCCAGTTGCTATGACTCAAAAGCCCATGCTAGACTAGAATATGGTAATAGAGGCAATTATATAATTGAGTATGCAGCACTACTCTCAGGTTAAGGTTTCACACCTGGGTGTCATTATTCTCTCCCATATCAATTTATTATTTAAGGACTTACCATTTGAAATCTCTTAGTGTGCTCTGGCAATTAGAGTTGCAGAGTTTCTATCTGCAGTAGCTGTATTTATTTTGCTCTCATAGCTTTTTGTGATAGAATAATTAGGTCTGCTTATAATTCAGTAATGGCAGACTCCTCTGAAAGTGCCAATATTGCCCAGCCCTTCTTTAATCATCTGCATGAAAAAAAAGATAGGTGGGGTCTGTATCTCACACACACATGCACACACACACACACACATGCACACACACACACACACATGCACACATAGAACTAGGAAATAGAATTGTGGTAAAAATACATCCAAATATTTCAATTTTATTCCTATTGGTAGACCAGATTGATTTCTGCACTGGAACTACAATAGCTGAGAACATTACATGGTAGCTTACCAAGGGAGTAAAATTCCCCAATTTAAAAACATGAACAAAATCCATTTTACTATGGTAATATTCAATATGTGTTATTTATGTTATGGCATTTAAATTACACTGTTATTCAAGCTAGGCCTGTGCATCACAACTCATTGGAATGTTTTGGAGACAATCAGCTCTGGAAGTTTATTCATTCAATGCAATGGGCACTAATAATATTATTTTCCTTCTTAAAGCCACAAAAAGCAGAGTAAGTTTCCTGTTTAACCAATTTTACTTTTATACTTGTTAGAATAAACCAAGTCTCTCCTCTTTGATTGAAATGATGAGCCCTTAATAAAGACAGCAAGAAAAAGAGAAAAAACCCACAGAGTCATACAAACATACATGAAGATACATGTTTGTCTATATATGCACAAAACCAGCAGAACACCTTTAGGAGTACTTGCATCAAAAATGTTCTAGATAGTTGATTTTTAGGTGAACACAGGACACCTTCAGAGAAATATGTCCAAGCTTGCTGTAAAGTAATATAAATTAGCATCTGAAAATGAGTTTACATTTTCCTAGACTATACATGGAATCACAAAACTTGGTGAATTGTAACAAGTAAAGAATCACAGATATTTTCTCTACCTAATGGTCATTGTCAGATGTATCACTTGTTCCTTCTGTTAAATGTTTGCCTCACCATAACATAAGCCCACTTATTCATGTGCGATTTTCATTACTTTACATTTCGAGCTTCAAAAACAAAAGCTCAGTAAATTTATTTCTACCTATGTAAAGTTGCTTGGTTATGGTCATGTCTATTTGTCTATTTAACTGCAAACATGCTTGTCTTTTTCCCTTGCTACTTTGGATTTTGTGTGCCTGTATCATAAAAGTCAATGTAAATAGCATGAAAATATTGTAAGAAAATAAGGATAAAGTCAAAGGCAGAGCAGGTGTGTGACACCCTGTCAGATTCTCTTCACCCAGAAAAGTAAAACCAGAAATTTGAAAACCTTTGATATCTACCCTCGCAGATACTCTCTTAGCCTTGAATATTCCCAAATCCCCTTTTCCCCTGATCCTGAACTCCCAAATCCAGGGGAGATAGAAAGAAAGAAGACAAAGCAAATCCATAATTTCTACAACCAATAAGTTTTCTTAGATAGTAATCTAAGCAACCACAAATATAAAAATTAGTCCTGGCAAAAAAATCGGAACCACTAGAGTATATATATATATATATATATATATATAAAATTCATTATATATATTAATAATATTATATTAATTTTATATATATATATAATTCAAGCTGATTTAAATAATGAGCTGAATAAATAATGTTTAGATTAGAACTTTAAAATCATATTGTTATGTGTTTTATGCATCTATAAATTTTAAAATATGACCTGATTAATATAACTACATAGCAAAGTATCATGCAATTCTAGGAAAGGGTAAAATGATTTTGTGAAGTGTGTAAATTTGGTGCAATGTCTAAACATGGAAATGGTAAGTATAGCAAGCTTCACATAACATTAGAATACCTTAAAACCTGTAAGTTTTAGTACCTCAAGTCCTATTACACATCACACTCACCACCTATTTAATTGTACCATTCACCTTAACAGTAGCACTTCACTGATGCTGCTGGCCAAGGCCATGATGATTTATTACACGTGTATTCTGGTTCTGTCATGCCTGAATGACATCTGTCTATTTCCATTTCAGGGCACCTGCCACTATGGTATCTGAGCAAAAGCATGACACACACTAATGTTCACAGATCAGTTACATGATAATTTGCTTTAAGCATCAAAGCCATTTTCAGTCTTTATACACTCTTCAGAAAGAGCAGCACTGAAACTAATAGCCTTAAATTTTGTTCTGGGTATTATGTGGCTAAATGACATTTAGAAACAGAGTTTCAAGAGTTTTATTTGAACAACAAACAAGACCACAACAGCATAAAGTGATTAACATCTGTGAAAGTGATGCTGGAATTAAGCAACAAGTGACTCAAACCTTCAAAGAAAATTAGAGGAAAATCTTATTGAAGGTCAAGATTTGGAACTTCCATTCGCCAGTTTCTCATTTATTGTTTTTTGCCAAAATAAATGTTAAATTAAAAATGTCTCCAGCATAAGCAAACTCTTCTATATGAGAGACATTCGATGGTAAACAAATGGCAGTTTTTCGCCAAACTTTCACAGGACAAGAAGATCTGGACTTTTTATTTCTACTTGACTCCTCTTTCATGAACACTTGCGTAACTGTTGAGTGTCACATTAAAATATCTATCCAGAAAAGACAAGGGCAGATTGGATATTTCCTCAAGTCACTGGCATTCAGATGACTTTGAATTTCCTAATTTTATCCATTTATTAAAGTGGTTTTGTAATCACTAAGGATATAAAGGCACATCAATGAGTAATCTATTTACCAAAGCAGAAGTTTAAATAGAAAGGTGAAAATCTAGACATTCCTCAAGTAATGCTGGGAGTTAGAAGGCAAAAGGATGCATTTCATGACTGGAACAGTGTTGTATGCCAGGTTGGTTCAGTTAGAGGTTTTAATAAATGTTAGTTAGTCAGTTCTATGTACCCCCATTTTCCCCTCACAATGGTTCGCTCCAAGTTGTCTACCATAGGAGCTCTCCCATGTCAGTCTTGTAGCCACTCTTTGTTCATTCCTGAAAGTTCTGTGTCAGTCACCCCATCCCTGCAATCCCATTTGTCCCAGAACACTGTACCCATCTCCGTTATTTTCCCGTAGGCTGCCGTGGTCTACGTCACTCCCCTGTTGCCTGTCCCCATTGGGCAAGGGGGGCTTCCGCCCCTGTCTGCCCGCCCCCTATTTACCCCCGTGCCTCCTTTGTTCAATCGCCATTTTGTCCACGCATGCGCCTGGGGACAGCCGCTCCAGCCACCGCAGCGGCCACGCAGGAAATAAATGTTCTCCAGCCATGCAGGACAAGGTGTGCCTTCTCTCTCCCTTTGCTTCCTCTCAGCGTACGGCTGTGAAAGCAGCAACCCACGCCAGAGGCTCAGTGCTAGAGCCTCTGCACACAGCAGCCCTGGTCTCACCAAAAGGCAGAGCCTAGCCAGGCGCCCCAACTGCCCGAGGCCGGGGCGAGAAGAACAAAAGCCGCAGAACAGTACCTACTCTTATGTAGCATTTTGTCAAATCACTTGTATATCATATTAACATGTTTCAAATTTTGTTTTGCTTTGTTTTTTCTACAAGTTCAAAAATATATATCTTCCCACAGTGGTGATGGCAAGACTTATACTGAGTGCAAACAACAACTAAAAGATGAATGAAAAATTACTACATTTCTGTCTGAATTTAGAGAAACAGAGATTTATGGAATTGGCAGCATAAGAGAAATGCCTTGTCCCTAAGGAAATCCAGTCTGTGAGGCAGAGTCAGACCAAAAGTTTTACCATGGTAAGTCAAGATTTCCATGAACAAAAATCATAAAAGTACCGTGCCAAAATTCAAAGGGGAAACAATATTACTGATCTGCCTCAATGCTATGTAGATTTTCCACTTTATAAAATGACAATTTGAAAGATTATTGCTTGTGAAGCTGTCTTCTCCCTGTAATCATTCCTTACACTGTCAGCCATAATTGAACAGAATATTGGAAAGAAGAATTTTTAAATAGCAGTTGGTAAAAATTGTTCTCTAGTTTATACATCTACTGAAAATGTAATGTAAATAAGGCATGCCCAAAAATCTGTAGAACTTTGTTTCTCTGTATGTGGTTACAACTAAGCAGTTACCATTAAGCATATTTTTAAGCCTACATTCCTGGAATTAATGCAGAGTTAGGGTTCCTCGTGTGTGGGGATATTTCCAAGATTGTACACCAGGAGGTAGTCAGTTTAAAAAAACAAAGACTAAAGTCACATCAGACATTCAAAATACCTTTTCTTTCTGAAAATCTTCTTTGGGCAGATTAAAATTAAGTTATTGAATTCAGTCAGTGATGAGAACATATATTTTCATGAGAACACAGGAAATTATCTTTAGTCCTTGATAAATTTAATAAAGATTTAGTATCCTTGTTAAGAATGTTTTGCATTTAATTATTTCTGAAGTGTTTATGTTACAGCAATTGCTCTTGAACACCTGGTTCATTTTTTCTATGAGTAAATACTTAGCCCAAAATTTCTTAAACTTTGAATTAATTAATTTTCAAGAGAACTACTGATTTTATATCCAAAGCAATCAGTAGAGCAGTATAACTTGACAGCCACTCAAATCTACTAAATATAAAGGTCTTGAATCTTTCCCCACTGCTGCCCCTGGGAGTAACTTCAGTGGCTCCTGGATTTCCTACAGCACTGATTTGCCCTCCAGTGGGCATCCAATCCCATCAAGGTGGTAAGATGCAAGAAAAGTAGTTTAGAAGTACCAAGTTCTTAGAACACTTCAGATATATCATTCCTCTTCAATTTAGTAATGAATGGATCAGCTTTAGAGGAACTACCAGGTTTTTTGAGTGTTGCGTATTCAGATGCTTACAGAAAGAAACAAATGTTGATAGATTTTCATAAGCTAAGCACATTTATTTAGGGAGTCAGCCATTTGCATTTGCGCTGTTCTTTTTAACACAAAAGGCCCAGGAGTATCCACATTAATTGGATAAAATGGCAATGTTATGGATAGAATAGGTCCAACTACATCAGGATGAGGAAACAGATCCCTGATTACTCAAATTATCTTGTTCAAAGTCTTTTCAGTAGAATCATAGAATTAAAAAAAACTTTTGTTTCCACAAACTTGAACCAATCTAATTTCTCCTTTAAATCAAACATTGTCATATACACTTCACAGCTCTATGTACTCCAACTTGATATAAACATCGTACTAAGAGATTTAAGTCAGTAATGAAAACTAAAAAACTTAAATGAAACTGGAAAAAGTATTTCCTGTATGCAACAAAATCCACAGATTATATAAAGAATCTCAGTTTTCATTTTAGAATACATACTTATGAATAGCAAAGAGAAAGAATTTTGTGGGTTCGTATTCTCTAGGTAACTTCTACACCTTGAGTTCCTCTCTTATGCACATGGAGATTGAATTAGACACTGATGTGTCATTCAGCTAAACAAGTTTCATGACCTTAAGTTTCCCGTCAGTTCTCATGCGTCTTCAACCTCAAAGTCAATCTTAATGTGCTTTTAATATTTTTTCCCCAGCATAATGTCTTTCAAAAATTCTACTCTGACATTTAAGAAACAGTATTGCCTATAGGAATTATTAACATCTAAAGAGATTAGATTAATATTTATATAGAATTTACACATTTTTCCAAACATCATAAACATGTTTCTCTGGGTTTATGGGGGTATTTTTTTGGTTGGTTCGTTTTTTGGTTTTTTGGTTTGGGGTTTATTTGTGCGTGCATGTGTTTTTTGTTTTATTTTGGCTTTTCCTGTTTAAATTGCCACTGCCAGACGGTGTACTTGAATATGTAATTTTCTAGATGTGTAATTTCTAAGTAATTTCTGTATCTAAACTGTCTGGACCTTTGTCCTAAATGCTAAATAAAGGAAACAGTTCCACAAAGCTGAACATATCTAAAATAATTACCCCATTTATTTCTATTTATCCACAAGTTCATTCTTTTACTATGTTATTGATAATCAAAAAGTCCTGATTTATCATTCATTATGTCTTTCTTCTTCCTAAAGCACTCCTGATGTTCCTTTTTTCTTTATGAGCTAAGCCTTTTTATGGCAACAATTACTTAACACTGATACTGGTTATTTCAAATCTCTTTATTTCAAATGGAAAACTACTACAGTGACTGAAATTTGTTTATGAAAAACAGGAAAAAGTTCAGAGTTGATGAGAAAAAATCAGTATGTTCAAGAAGGAGTCATTAAAACTCCTTGTTAGAATACAACAGCAAAAGTATCCACAGTTCAGCATTAAAATATCTTCTAAGCTCGACATATTCATCCTCAAGAAAAATTTCAGGAAAAATAATAATGCCAGAAAATAATATTTTTCCATGTGAAGGTGGGGACACTGTAATAATTAGGCAGATAGGCAGAGAAAATACACATTAAAATACACATTTTTAACCATCTCTTTCCTCTCTTTGATCGAGCTTATAAATACCTTTTACTTCATTTATAACCCAAGTTGGGTGCTGGACAAAGAAGGAGAGAAACAGTAGGGATCAAAACTAGTGAATTTTGCATATTTTCATGCCAACAACATCATTATAGAATGATGGAATTGTTCTTGAAAGCTTTAAGTTTTCCATCAAAGGAGAACCAAGATCAGTTATTTTAATGCTGCAGGTATGGAAAAATATTCCGCATGGGTTGCTTGAAACAAAAGTGACTGTAGATGGAATGAGAAGCTCCCAGATGTCTCACCACAGTGAAGTCCTGATCAGTAAGAGGCAGGAATAGGGCCTTTTCCTGATTAATTCCCTGTGTGACTGGATTACTGTTTCTTAAATTGCCCATGTCATAGAAACAGAGTGTCATTGGCCATTTGTTTCATTTTCCTGAGTAAGAGTTACTAGTAATGTTCAGTGAGGGTCATTTCCAAATCTATAGATTTTCGTCTAGGATGATATAGTAGTGGTATTTTCATAGGAACAGACATTCCAGTAACCATTCTGCTGTCACTCTAACGGAGAAAAGTAAGCATCATAAAGTCTTGCAATGGGCTGTGATGGTCTTCTCTTTTCAGTGCACTCACATAACATTTAGAACATGCCAGCAGCAAAGGCAAAAGAATGGTCATGCACTGGGAAGGAATAAGCCCAAGCACCAGCAAAGGCTGAGAGCTGATCTGCTGGAAAGCAGCTCTGAGGAGAAAGACCTGGGGATCCTGGTGGACAACAAGCTGTCCATGAGCCAGCAGTGTGTCCTGGTGGCCAAGAAGGCCAATGGTGTCCTGGGGTGCATTAGGAAGAGCAGTGCCAGCAGGGTGATGGGGGTGATCCTGTCCTGCTCAGCCCTGGCGAGGCACATCTGGAGTGCTGTGTCCAGTTCTGGGCTCCTCAGGACAAAAGAGACATGCAGCCCCTGAAATGGGTCCAGCAAAGTGCTACAAAGATGATGAGGGGACTGGAGCACCTCACTTCTGAGGAGGGACTGCGGGAACTTGACCTGTTTAATCTGAAGAAGAGGGAAACTCATCAATGACTGCCTATTTGAAGGGAGAGTGTTGTTGCATCCCAGACTTTGGGTTTAGATCAGGCTTCTGATGTGTGTTAGCAGATTCTGTGTACCCCCGTTTTCCCCCGTGTATCCCCCAGGTTTTCCCCCTGTGGTACCCGGTTCCCGAGTTGCCTTACCAAGCGGGCCCAGCTCCCATCCCCCCTGTCCCTTCCTGTGGGTCCTTTGCCGTTACCCCTCCCCCGTGGCCGGAGCCGCCCCAAACCCCCGGTGCCGCCCCTGCCGCCTCCCCACTGGCTCCTGCCTTCCACACCACACGCCCGCAGCCCCGGGACCGCCCCGGGCCCCGGCACCGCCCCTGCCCTGCCCCTATTGGCTCCCCCGGGCCACGCCCCACCCTGGGACCGCCCCGGGCCCCGGTGCCGTCCCCTGCTGTGTCCCTATTGGCTCCCCCAGACCACGTGACACGCCCCACTCCACCCCCTATAAAACCCCCACGCAGACGGGACTGGGCGGCAATATTCCCCAACATAGAAGCTGGGAACACACCAATAAAATGCTCTCAGCTCCTGTCATGGGGAATTTGGTCCTTCCTTCACCCCTTTTATCGAGGTCCCTTGCGCGCGGCAGTAGAAACGGCCAACCTGCCTTCCTGGAGCGCGCGGTGCCCAGGAACAGTGGCAGGACCAGGACCAGATGAGCTGCGGTGCCCCGCCAGGCATGGCGGCTGCTCTGGAGCCGGGAGAGACAGTAGAACGCCGCAGAGTGTCAAGAGTGTGGATCAAGGTCGTACTGAGCAATGGGACAAGAGAAAATGGAGAGAAACTGATGCACAGGAAGTTGCACCTGAACATGAGGAAGAACTTCTTTACTGTGTGGGTGACTCTGCACCAGAAAATCTTGCCTGGAGAGATTATGGATCTCCCTCACTGGAGATATTTAGGAGCAGTCGGCACAACTCTGTGCAATGCGTTCTAGGATGACCCTGCTGGAGCAGGGAGGCTGGACCAGATGTCACCTTATTGTTACTTGCAACCTTACCCATTGTGAGAATCTGTCAAAATACCAGACCCTTTATCAGCATGCTTCTCCTGAGCTTCTTTCACTGGAACAAGGCCAGTGTATTGATGTTGATGTTACGATGCTTGTTGATCTTATTTTTATTGGCCCACAGCAGCTCTGTAAGGGTATAAAAATCCTAGAAATTTTTCCTGTGACATTGGAGAACATCTCAGAAATAAAATGCTTTTTCTTACCCCTAGTCCCAATTTTTTTTCAGAATTTTCCAACTTTTATACTGAGTCTATGAGAAGAAGCCTACTGATATTTTAAAGTATCTATTGAAAGGCTAGTACCTGACTCCCAAGTATATAAGACACAGATTTTGTTAACTTCAGTTACCAGCAGAAAAAGCAATGTGCTTTCAGGTCAATATCTTTTTATCAATATCTTTTTAATCTCAATTTCATACTGTTGTGTTCTGA
The DNA here is from genome assembly GCF_026979565.1 of Vidua chalybeata. Lineage (NCBI taxonomy): Eukaryota > Metazoa > Chordata > Aves > Passeriformes > Viduidae > Vidua > Vidua chalybeata. The sequence continues at coordinate 14,024,189 of NC_071570.1, read as the reverse complement.
GTTTTCTCTGAAACCTACAAGAAAAAGCCCAAGGAAGATCACTTGGAAGATGTTTATTTTATGCATATTTTATACAAAGATCAGTGTTTATTTCAGTTTTTAAAAGGAAAGATAAGGAAACATTAGTCCAGTTTAAAGTAATATAGATAAGTTCTCCGCCTTGAGATAAACAAACAAGCAGGGTAACAGCATATATTGGCACTCACAGAAGGGTAGGCCATTTTGGTATGTAAACATGAAGTTTAAGACCACATGCAATTTCTTGATGATTTCTATTAACTCATTTCTGAAAAGGTCTTACATAATGAAAAAAAGTAAATATTCCTCCATGGAAAAAAATCAGTTGAAGAGAAAATTGAGTCTACAATGAAAATTGAATAATTAATTCAAGCTATTGGACATTGTGTAATTTAATTTTTTCTTCTTAAAAACCTAGTGACACAGACAACAAGTTTCTAGTCAGTGATATTATCCATGGTTACAATATGACCAAGAATAAATGACTCAAGAAAGTCCTTTTCAAGAAAGAACTCTTCTTTTGATTTTAGTAAAGCCTTACAACAGAGTGGAAACTCTCAGCTTGACATTAGGCTTCATAAAACAAATACTTACTGAAGCAGTGCTCACATTTTATATATCTTCCTATCCTTTTTCTCTCTTTGCATAAACCTAAACCTCCTTCTTGCCAGTTCTTCACGCTTTTTTACTATAATTCCATGTCATGCCTCATCCATTTCTACCCTTGTCTAGTTTTGCTCACTTGGGTTTGTTTCTTACCCCCATTCTCTCTCCTGTTCCCTCTTTCTCCTTCTTCTCTCCCTGACTCTCCCTCTCTAATAGGAAGAGAGAGCACTCTTCCTATTATTTGCTTCTTTCCCTTCAACTACCTCTCTCATCCAAACAATCTTTTCAAGTCATGGAAGAGACATTCCTTTCTTTCACACTACCTGAACACCAATACAGGAGCAATGAAGTTTAAGAAATAACCTCTCCAATCAGCTTTTGTCCCTGGCAAAGGAACAGCCCAGAGCAGTAACCACAGAGAAAATCTCATTTTGAATCTCAAGCCCCAAGCAGATGTCATCACTGGTTCATCGTAGAAGAGCTCTAAGAAGCAGAGCTCTGAAAAGCAAGAGCAGGGTCTTTTAGGCAGTCTTTAGAAAATTCAGCTGGCAAATATTAGCATAAATCTATAAAGCACATGAAAGTACGTATTTTATCTCAATGTAGGTAACTGTAAGAACATAACATAAGAACAGCTAAAGGACATACCTGAAACCAAACACCTCCACAAATATTCATGGGCTACATGTGCAGACTACTGCAAGTATCAACACGGTGTTCTCACCAAAATGGTTGATGAAAATATTGAAATTATGTATTTCAATTTAACTTTGGCTGATTCTTAAAAATAACTGGAAGATGTTAGCTGAAGGAGTGTTTATTCTTTTGTTTAAATCTGCTTAAGGAAGACATTTGGAATCAAACAATTTAGTTGGACCTGGCAAAACTCTCAAATTGACACACATTGAAAGAAGACCATACAACAAAAAATCAGTGTGGAATCTCAGCTGCTGCCATCTCTGCTTACATTGCCTGTAATCTTAATCACTACTTAGAACCAGTATGTTGTTTTCACTTTCTCTATGATCACTTCCCATCATTTAACTCCAATGTCTTTGTTTATGCGACCTATTTGTCAGTAGTACAAATGAGTAATCTAACAAATCATTCAAATTGTACCAAATAAAGTTACTGTGGAAGTTTGAGGGTGATATTTGGGTTCATCTTATTCAAATGCTGAACTGTCTTGCAAGACACCTTATTAAGAGGTTACCTTATGTAAAATCCCATAGTTACCATGAATTTTAAAAGATTGATCATGTTTAAATTTATTTGCCTCAACAAGGCTTCAGTTCCTGGCATAATTATGATCTAACAGCTCTCCAGACTTGCATGACAAACAACAGTGGACAGCAAGATATTACTGCTTTAAAGGCAGGCTTTTAACTTCCTGTCTCCAGCAAGCATGGGAAAATATATGTAACCCCTAGAGAAGAAATCCTATTTGCAGAGATGGAGGTGGGAGGATGCAAGTGTAGTGATAGTAAGAAAATGATAGTAAGTAAATAATATTAAGAAAAGCCAAGAGTGAACTTATACATTAGCTAGGGAAAAAAACCTAACCAAAGACAATTCTGTCCCATATGCCTATTACTAAGCATGATGAGTTTAATAAAACTTCAGATGGAAATAAAAAATAAAAAGAGTCAACATCTTAAACATCAGCACCAGAGCAGAGGATCCTCAACAAGAGAGTGAAGAAAATAACATAATGTCTTTAATTGTCTGTTTGGTGCATTTACGCCCCAAAAAATGTTTATGAGAGAAAGGATTATGGAAAACAAAACCCTTATCCTAACAGATCATATGGTTGGTTGTGCTAGACAGACTCATTTATCTCCATTGAAGGAGGACGAGACCTTTATAATTCACTTGTGGCTTCATTGCTTGTGAATTATGAGCCTTGCCCCCTTACTAGTGGGCACCAATCTGTTATCCCAGCAGACTGCTGTTGTTGTTATGCACTTTTTTTTCTGCTTTATTGATAGGTGCCAGAAGATCTTGTTTTTCTTTTGTCTGTACCTCACAATACAATGAAATGTACTTTCTTCTGACATAAAACAAGGCTAGATGGTTTTACAAGGTATATCCAGCTGAAGTCCTTTAAGTATCCTCTGTATCTCTTTATATGCTTTAGAATTCAAGTACTAAATAATTTCTCGGACCTGCAAAATCTCTCAATCTTAAAAAGTAACAGTTTAATCTATGAAAAAAGACAAAAGCATATCTTAGTGTGTATGAAATCAAAGACTTACTGTACCTGCTAACCAAGAATTTACAGGCTTAGAAAAATATAGGCTTAGAAATAAGCCCACAAAGATGAATATACAAATATTTTTTTACAAAAAGGGACTAATAAGTGTGCTAGATGACTGCCAGTCATGCAGAAGCAGCGGGCTCCTATACTGTCTTCATACCATAGCTATTAGTGTCACCTAGTGCATGAAATTATCATTCCCAACAGGAGATAGGTGCTGGCTCTGTTGAAAGTCTGGAAGTCATTTAAAGTTGATTATGAAGTACACATAGTAAATCCTGATGCATAAAAGTTATTATAAAAATACTAACTAGGCTTTTTAAACTTAAAAGTTGTGGTTTTGAATTTCATGTCTTTTTGATGAAATTTAATCTGCTAGTGGAACTGCTGTAGAATTTTTAAAAGCCTCCACATAATCCATCGTAATCATAATTCATTATTTGTAATGAACATGTGAAAAACAAGGTTTTTCCTTTGCATATTATTTGTGGAAGAGATGAGTTTGTGGCAAACACTTTCATGCAACTGCAGTTTCAGACACATCAGATTTTCTTTTAATTCTGTTATTTAAAAACATGGATTTTTTTGTTGTCAGAAGTAAGTGAAAAAAAACCCCAAACTTACAATTTAGTTTACTTTCCATGTCAGGATTGTTTCTACTGTATAGTTCAATATAAGAAAAGAAAAAGCAACTGAAGTAGACGTGATACATTAAAAACTAAGATAAAGTGAAATAGCTTTGCAACTGATTATTCCTTTCTGGTAAATGATGTCCTCTAATATGTCAGTGAATAAAGTTCAGCATGGCTTTTTTAGTTTTTTTGCTAATCACTTAGTAATAGCTCAGGGCAAAATGCCTTGGAAATATTCTTAGTTCAGTAAAGCTGAGAAGTTGAACATTAAACTAGTAAAAGAGAGAGAGATACAAAGGAAAAGTGCAGGCTCCTATTATTATTACATTGGACCGGGACAGTAAATAATTGAAAGTTGTCACCTAGAAGTTTCTTCATTATTCATGGGCTTATATTTAGTCCTTTATATCAGTGCCATCTAATCTTGTTACATCACTTGCACTCCTCAATTCAAACATTAATATGTCTGCTACTGACATGTGATACACACTGGCTTTTCAGAGATATCACAGGCTGCTGATCTGCACCAGTCAAGAGCAATGTAATTGACACTGGCAGACAGAAATATTACTGCCAGATTGAAAAGTATAAATAATAAATAAAAAATTCTTCCAATACTGCACAAAGAAATGTCCATAATAAGAAAAAGATCTCTTCAATCACACCCACTGAGAATCACCCCCAAATTAAAATAGCAATAGATTAAATGCAAGGGTCCCGTTCAATTATACTGAGTGTCTGTACTCTTTCAGTAATACATTGTAAGCTACAGAGCAGCTGTGTAGGTTACTGTGATGAGAAAGGGAAGATTGCAAGTCAGTAGTTCAGATTATGCATCTGTTTCTAGGTTTAAACACCTGTAGAGGAGTATCAACAATTTAGCTGAAGATACAGATATTTAGAAATAAGGCCAGGCTAAATGTACCTAAATTGCTGCGTCATATTATCATGGCCAGTGACTGGCCTGCAAAACTCATGAAGAGGGGAAAAAAATGTGAGGTTAAAAAATTAATATATTGTGTGTCTTAGAAGTTTTCAGGAAGTTCAATTTTAATAAATTTGAAATAATTAAAAGCCAAAGTCAATTTAGTGCCACACTAACTGTATGTTTACACCACCAGTGGGTATGTATCTGTGTGTAGAGAGCTTAAACCTAAACTGTGACCAATAAAGCGTGACAGGCTTGCTTCTAACAGTGTTGGTGCACATTACTTTGAAGAAAGGTCAAGATGGGAAAAACGAAGAGGCACTTATTTATTCATCACTGATGGGGAAAACCAGAGTATTAAACAACCTATCAGCCCAGTGGGATGCTCATCCCAATCCACCACTCAGGTAAACTAGAAGCATAGTTGGATAGAGTGAGATGAAGATGAACAAGTCCAATGGATTGTGAGGATTGTGAAAAAAAAAAAAAAAAGTAGAGAAAGGGAAATGCAAGATGAGAGAAAAATAAAACAACTTCTTAGGAAAGGAAGTAACATATTGCATCTTTCCTGGATTGCTCTAAACTCAAGAAGTGTTTCTGTTCCTTCTAATTTCTGCCTCTACTACAGAAACCAAACCATGACTTTTCTTTGATTTTAGGAAATAAAATTTCTTCTCCCTCTCAGCTGGCATGGAATAAATAATACCCAAATAATCCCTAAATCAGAAAACAGTTGCATCTAAAATGGTCCATATTTACTTGGAGTTCAATAGACTTGTTTTTTACCATGTTCTGTGTTACTAAACCCCAAGGTCACTGAACAGATAGACAGATACAGTTCAGTGGGAGATGGAGCTGGTACAACTGTGTTACATGTTAGGGGAGCTCTGTGCTTCTGATATAATAGGCAAAATGAGGGAAGGAAACCTGGGTTTGTCTTAAATAAACTTGACACACTGCCAAAGGTAGTACACAAGCAATTGTGTACAAAGATTAATAACATAGTTTTATAATAATTGGTAGCTCTTATGTATCAGTTTTGAAGCCAAGACATGAATATTTAACAAAGACAATCATATAGACTGAATCCCTAAATCATTTTATGAAAGTAAGTCTTTAATAATATTTTGTGTTTACTTGGCCTTCCCCCTATATCTTTGTTCTTTGATTAAATAACAGTTTATATTTGCAGAAGTTTTTTGTGTTTTTTTTTTCTTTATTTTAAATTCTAGCAACTACTCAACACCCAAACCTAATTTTAGGATTCTAGGGTTTCTTTTGTGATGGTATGTTGTACTGAAAGAGTCCATGATAACACCACCTCTTGCTACCTGTATTCTATGATCTGTAAAGATATCTTGAATGTAAAGTAATTATGATAAAGGCAGTTACCATATTAGAATAATAGGTGGGATTCATATTTAATAATTGAAAACCAGGAGACTCTGAGCTTACTTTCCCCTAATAGCTGTAAGCATTGTCCATATTACTGAAAGCTTTTCTTGTCACTGAATGAGACAATACTGCTTTGAGTTCTGCTGTCTCTACATTGGTATTGAACATGAAAATCAGTAAGATCCATCTATAGATATTGTCACATAATAAACAAAATATGACAGCCTTCAGTTTCCAGTGACATCCTGAAGTAAGTGCAAATTTAGATATGCATTATTTTATGAAGATTGGGAGTACATAAATATGAAGTGGTTTCTTTTTGTTCCACAATCAGCCAAAACTGAATACAATAGACCAGGATGCACAAAAGCAAATCCTTCATATAGTGTCAAATTCTAATTAATTCCTGTCAGTCACAGTCTTTTTATATTTTAGGGTACACAGTAGCACATTGTGGGGTGTTGCTTTGCGCATTTTCTCTAACAATGATAGCAATTTGTGAATAATATCAGGAAGCAGAGATTATTCTGTCATCAAATATTTTTCCCTATATCATATGATAATTCTGTTTCTCTTCCTCCAGAATTCAGCTTTTCTGAAGGGCAGAAAGTTTTTCCTACCAGAGGTTTCTTCAAAAGAAACAAACCAAAAGGAAACAATGAAAGCATGGCTTGCAATAGATAATATTAAATAACTTATATCCTGCACATTTATCTTTCTGGATTCATTCTATAGCTCTTAAAAAAATAACAATCTTTATAGAAGAATCTTAATAACTTATATTACTAGTCCTATTGTTCACATCCCTAATGGTGATAGGTGAATGCAACAGGTTTAAAAAAATCCTATGAAAACGAAACTCAAGCATAAAAATCTGGTGGTTTTTTGTCACTGTTGAGCAGGACAGGAACGAAAGACTCCAAGTTAGAAGGCACAGAGAATGAACTCCGATTTATTTCAAATGCACTGCTCTATATAGAGAGAACATTGTGCAGACTAATTTCATTGGTCTTAGAGTAAAAACATGTCACACCATTGGTGTGCAGTGAATGATGCACAGTGGCAGAACATATCTATAAACAATGTGAACAACAAGATAGATCAGAGAATTATTTACATTCTTTCCCAACTGATTCCCAGGCTCTCGCCTGGTTAGAAAACCTTTCTCTTTCTCTCTGACGGAGCTGAGAATATCCACATTTTGTTTAATTCTAATGTTATTTAGACTAATTGTCAAACAAGTCAACTGCACTCATCATATCTTACTAAGCTTACACATGACATTTGATACTAGCAGGTACCTCTGCTATGATATTAATTTTCCAGATTTGACAGTTTTGTATATTCCTATATAATCCTTACATTTCATTAATGTATTTAAATAAATAACTAAACAAAAAACCATGAAGTCAAAAAGCCAAAACACAAATTTGACAATTCCAGACATACCCAATCAGAAGCTGATTTGGATTTAGATTTATAGGGCCAGAGAGGGGACAAGGGAAGCAGTAGCTCTTCCATATCAGCACATCTGTGCAGTGTCAGATGACCTGTCTATAGGCAACCCAGTGGGAATCACATTGGGCAAATATTTTAAATTTCTCACTGTAATTCAGGAAGATACTGTTGTTCCCTAGATGTGTCTTTCAAAAGGAACTTGAAAGTAGCCTCTATGATGTTAAAGTGAATCCCTTATATGATTTACTATCATCTTCTTAAAAATATCACCACAAATCTGAGACTTGCTATGAGAAAAAGATGAATGCCACTCTTTAGTGCATGTTTCAAAATAAATGGAGTATATTAACTATGTACAATTCTCCTCTCTCTATGATTACTTCTAATTCGTACATTCATAAAGCCATGGATTACTAATAACACCTATCACTCATTTTCTCTGAAAGAGTTTGACACTAAGTACTAGAGATCACAGTGAGTTATAATGAAAACTGTTCTTGCAGATAATGTACAGACACAATTGTGCTTCCTCCTCAAGGATTTAATAAAGAATACTACTAGCTTATACACTATCTCATTTCCCTAAAATGGACTGAAAACAGCCTTTGAACACAGACAGGAGTGTCCACTGGTGTCCCCTAATGAATCTCTAAAAGCTGTATGCATAACTGCCTTACATTAGTCTGCTTCTGTCCCTATGCTTGTCTGGCATCCCATGTCACACACAGGCAAAGAAAGTAAGTCTAAGGGCCAATAAACATGTTACTTAAATTCCAACAGAAAGCTCATTGGTACTCTTAATTGCAATACATTTCAAAGAAAGACTGTCAGATGCTATGCACACAACCTTAAACCAATGGAACAAGTTTCTGTAAGCCGTATCAGCCTTCAGGTATACAACTCTGGGTGAGCTCCCAGAAAAAATCTTCTGAATGGAAAACTCCTAAGGGCAACATGGCAATTGTCACAAAAGAAAACTGCACAGGGTAAGGTAAGAAGCTCCGAGCATCTGCCAGAGGAGAATCTGCCAGAGGAGAATCATGAAAATGCAAACACCTGGAACAGCAAGAATCACACCTATGCGGTATTTTTTAGGGGCTCAATTGTGCTAAAATTGCTTGTTTCCTTTCTTCTACTGTTTTTTCCTTCCTTTAGTGAACACTTCCCTTTTGCAAAGATCACAGCTATCATTACCAAGTGTGTAGATTCCATTAAAAAGCAAAGCCTACATAAAGTATTATATGGCTGCAGTTTAATTCCTAACCTGGATTTCAGAGGGTGCATCCAGTTCAGTTCTTTCTCCAGGCACAATTCTGGGCAATTCTTATTTTCACAGGTATATTTTCTTTCAAAAGGTGAAAGGAAGGACAGGCAGAAAGGACAGATTCTGCCATTTCCCCCTATATACGCCCTTCAGCGCCCTAGCCTAGATGAAATGAGGATACATTTCCTTAAGGAAAACACTGGAAAAGCGGCAGTAGAAGGCCTCAGTTCCTTATCTCATTCAAAAAACCCAACAAAACAAACCCGAAGTTCATTAGTTAGCAATTACATGTTCTCAGTGGTAGAGTAACAATGCAGGTGAGCTAACAGGCTACAGCACAGTTTAAAACTAATAATAGCTGGAATATTTATTGAGTTACTCAGGTCAAAGCAGTCTGCTACCCAGAACTTCATTAAATGTCATCTTTGCCATTAAAAACAAATCCTAACTTGAGTGCAGGGAGGGAGGGGATGTCTCCAGCACAGGCAGAAACACCAAACTACTTTGTGTGTTGACTTTCTATGTGTGAGATATATAGTCAGCATTTCTAATGAATCTGCTTGGAGTGGCTGGAATATTATGATTTATAGCATCTTCCCACTCTCCATCATAGCATTTTATTAGATGGATGGGAAGCCAGTAGTAATGAGGTTAGGAATGAGAAAACATCCATCAAGCTTGGCTACATCTTCTCAGTAAAGACAACACACTATCTTGTACGTCACAGGCAGTGATTTGGTCACGATGGTATAAAATGTGTGATTAAAACCAAGCACTTGACACTAGATAATAGGTATCGAGTTAAAAAATAGCTCTCATGTTCCTGACTTTTAATTAAACCCAACTCATAAATATGCACTGTGGTAAATATACAGCAGAATTGGTCTTTTTTATATTCCACCACATAACAATTACCTCCAGAATGAACACTTTATTTCACTACATGCTGTTATTAGGCCAGAGAGAGTCTAAGAGACAGTCTAAATTACAAATGTTGAGTCAGTGATGTCAGGCAGGTACCCAATGATCCCATCCACTTCAATTGCTTTCTCTCCTTCTCACACTTGCTACTGCAGTTATCAATCTAAAATAAAGCATCCTTGATCATTTTTAGCAATCTTTCAAGGCACCTTTGATTGCTTCAGTAATAACAGAGAGAGAGGGGCCTCTTAAATGTAGAATGCTAGTACACTGTAAATCTGTCTCTTTAACAGGTTTATTCTTTTGTGTGTGTCTCATTTATAGGAGATTTTTTACATGTCCTAGCATAATGTAAAGCTGACAAATTTGTGTACAGAAACCTCAGACAGTATGCAGGCACTTGTTCAGCAAGCTATTTAACTGTGCCTGACTTAAGTGCTTGAGTCATCTCATGGAGGTTAACAGTCAATTACCCATTGATTGCTAACTCAACAATTGATCAATAAAGGAGTAATCCAGTTCCTTCATGGCTTCAAGAGACAACATCCTTGTGCTGAAACTAGAGGCGTTGGGGTCAAGTTCTATATGTCAGGGAATTCTTGCAGCTGTGAAGGCAGTGGGAGGCTTCTGGTGCCACAGATCATAATATGGGAGGAGACGAGGCCAGCTGTATTATAGCTGTTCAGGGTTTCATTCAGTGGGACACACGGTAACTGAAGACCCTCTGTTCTAACAGAAGAAAGTAAGAATTTCTGGTTTTAAGGAAATCATTCTTATCTACTAAAGGAAATACATTGGTATCTGCTTAGTTGTGAGCAGGGAACAACCATAACCCTAATGGATGCACTACAGTTGGTATGTACTCTACATGATACATTTAGTATGACTAAATCTCTTCACTATATTCCATTGCAAATGAAATAATATTTATCATATCTGATCAGAGTTATTAAAAAATTCTTTGGATGTTGAGACAAAAGGGTATAAAACACAATAAATATAATGTCTTTCTTTCTGTAGTTTTTCTGTAATACAGTGAACATAGCATTTTTAAATCATGACAGGCAGAAAATTGACATTTTGTAATGGTGACACATCTTGCTAAGAATGATGCGCTTTCCAGTGCAGCTGAATCACTGAACTTTATAATTTGCCTAGAAGATTTGCAAATTAGTGATTTCTGCTGTACACCACTATTTTTCCCCTCTAGGGAGACCTTTGAAGCATTTGCTAATGGCCTCCAGGGAAGTAAATATTCATGCAATGTTTCTTCTGTTTCCACCTGCTACACCAAAAGATACCTATAAATACACAAGATATGTTTCAAAGATAACTTTTGCATATAATCAAAGTCTGCATCGCTGGGTTTTTTTATAGGCAGAGATAGAGGAAATGACATTTCTTATTCTCAGTGTAAAGACAGCTGTATCCATAATAAAAATATCTTTCAAACATGAACCCGTTAAGTTTCTTCAGAATGTTAAGGATTGTTTTTTAAAGCAGTTTTATCAATAAAAAGTACTATTTTTCCTGTGATCACAGAATGGGTCAGGTTGGAAGGAAAAATGGGGGGGTCAGCTGGTCCAGACTCCCTGCTCCATTCTAGTGCACAGGATAACATCCAGAGGGTTCCTAAATATCTTCAATAAAGGACATTCCACAACCTGTCTGGGCAATCGACCCCAGTGTGTGGTCACAGGGACATTAAGGAAGTTCTTCCTCACATTCGTGTGGAACTTCTGTGCATCAATTTCTGTCCTTTGTCTCTTGTCCTATTGCTCAGCACCACCAGGCAGATCCTGGATCCATCCTCGACACCCTCCCTTCGGATACTCACAGACACTGATGAGGTCCCTTGTCTCTCAGCCTTTTGTCATAAGAGAGATGTTCCAGTCCCACAACCATCTTTGTCACAATCTGCTGCACCAAGGAGCTTCATCTCTCTCTTCTCTCATGAGGAGCCCAGAACTGGACACAGCTCTCCAGATGTGCCTCACCAGGGCTGAGTAGAAGGACAGGATTACCCCCCTCACCCTGCTGGCACTGCTCTTTCTAATGCACCCCAGGACACCATTGGCTTTCTTGGTCCGCAGGACACACTGCTGGCTCATGGACAGCTTGCTGTCTACCAGGACCCCCAGGTCCTTCTCCTCAGAGCTGCTTTCCACAAATCTACCCCCAGCCTTTGCTGGTGCTTGGCTTATTCCTCCCCAGTGCAGGGCCCTGCTTTGCCTTTGCTGAATTTCAGACAGTTCTTCTCTGGCCATCTCTCCACACTGTCAAGGCCCTTCTGAAGGACTGCCCAGCACTATAGGCATTGATGTTTGGTAAAAGGAATACATGAGGGGTTTCATCCTAAATAATAATCTTAAAAATACATAAAAACCCAGTAACCTACTTCCTTACATTTTTAGTGTTCTGCCAGTGTATTGTCCTAATATAGCCCTTTCAAGTATCATGCATTTAAGAGATTTGTCTTTTCTTTCATGCCATCATACTAATTTTAAAAGTTAAACTGATTTCAATAGTTTCAGAAAATTATTAAAGTTTCATTGGATGGAAATGGTGGCATCACCAATCAAGCTCACTCTGTCATATAGTGAGGTGAATTATATCTTGGTGATATATTAACAATTTACTATTTACAAGGAATTTTAACAACAGGATTAATTTGCCTCAACAAAAAAGATAAACTTGAATCTTAATAAAAGGTGTTAATAAAATGTTAATAAAAGGTTAATAAATTAATATTTAGATGCCATCTAAATACACTACTAAGACTTTCATACAAAACCAAAATTGTTTATTGAATGTAGAAAGCACTGTTCAAATAGACTATGATCTGTCTACTTGCAGTCATCATAATTCTTGCAGGAAGAGATTTATTATGCTGGCTTTTATTACACATTCATTTTTCAGAGGAGTAAATTACATGCTCCTTTTGCTGTGTTAATATTGCAGGCAACCATGGATGCTGTTGTACATTCCCTTGGAAACACATTCAATACAGTGCCAATTAAGCAGGAGGTGGGAATATTGGCCAGAGGATTCCAGTATCTCAGCTAAAGGTCAATATGGCTACCAACCAGCAAAAAATTATTTAGTAATGGCTTGTATAGTCAGAACTGGGTTCAAGCCCAGCTTCTGCTAAGGGGGTTGAATATACAGGCTTCTCAATGAGTGCAGGTGCTACCAAAGGAACCATCCTTGTATTGAGAAGGCAGCTTAAAATAAATATAAATCATGTCCATGTCCTCCCCTGACAAAGCTAGCTTTTGCATTTTTTCATCTTTAATAGTCTTAATGTTTCAACACAGAAACTAGTAAAATTTCTATGTTGACACTTAGGCACTAAATCCACATATAGACTCAGTAATGTTGACTGCTCCCTCCCCTTTTCACAGATTGCAAGAAATTCTAACCCTGACCAAAACTACATCAGGTTAGGTAGCTTGGATACTTTCTAACAACCAAAGGAAAAAACATATCTTCTTTTAAGGGTTAATGAGAAAATAACTGACAATCTAATTTTTTCTGCTATTTTTAAGGCTTCTTAATGTTCAAATGAGATTTTCATTTAGCTTTCTTTACATACTTCCATGAAAGAACTATTGAAACTTTTTTGGTGTCTTCAAAAATGCCCAGAGAGGTCTGAATTAGCAAGGTGAGGTCTGGTATGATTTTTCAATTAAGACTAAAAACTGATCTTGAATTGAATGACAATTTAGCTTTAGCACAGAACAAGTAAAGAGATATTAACTTGTCTTCTTATATTCCAACAGAAATGTCCATACTCTGTGTTCTCTGCAAACACGTAAAAACTGCAAACAAATTTCAGTAAAAAAGGTCTCACCAATATTGTGCACAATGACAGCAAAGAAACACCTGTACCTTTGGAGGATGAGATGCAAGCTGGGCTATCTCCTCCTTCATCACTCTCACTGTTTCTTCGACTGTGCTTTCTGGACTCTGGACATTTAGATAGCTCATTGTGTCTGGCTCTCAGTGGCCAAGGGATGGAGGTTCACCGGCCCGCTGTCCACTTGTGGCCACAGGGCAGTCGCGTGCGTGGCCACCCCGAGTCTCTGCTGAGACTGTTGTGGGTGGCGGTGATTGCTGCGGCATGGGCAGCACAGCAGAGACATGGGACACGAGGAAACTGAGGCAAAAGAATAAGGGAAGGGCACTTGTCTGAGTCTCCAAAGATTTAATCTCAAAGTGGGGCAGAGCAAGTGACAAATCTGAAACTGAACAGACTACTTTTATAGGATAGAGGAAACACGGGGAGGACACATCCTTTTACCAATAGAAGGGCATTAGGGGAGGGATGCAGGGTAAGAGCTCCCCAGTAGAACCAACATGGGGAGGGAGCAAGCCCCACAACCCAATTATCTTCAAGGAAGGTATGAAAGACAAGGAACACTCCAGAACCAAAGGAGCGTGCTATCTTTGACAGACAGGGATAAGACAAGGGAACCAGGTAAATATACAAGTGGATTGACATACATTTTGGTGGGGAAAATTGTGGTAAACAACTCAGGACTGAACCATTAGGGAAGCCAAATGGGGTACATAGAATGAACCATTACAAACTTATAACAAGGAATATCAAAACATACTACAGAAGAACAAACTGTAAAATAACAGACTACCACAGCTCATCCCTTGCCATACAGGACTTGCACCATTAATAGCAGTTTCATCTTTCATGATCATTCTCAAATTCTTCACAGCCTGCAAGAAGAAACTTGAAGTCTGTAATTTTGTCCCCACATGCCAATGAAGCTTAGATGAGGAAAATTATTTCTTTGAATTCCTCTGTTCTGAAAGTCACTATCCCTCATTAATGTATTTTAATCCACAAAAATTCAGTCAGTTTTTCAAAGGAAAATTTTATTTTCTCTGTGATTTTATTATTAATTGGCTGAAAGAAAAAGTTCCAGCTTCTCTCACAGGCCAGGAAGAAAGAATCATTTCATATTCGCTTATTTCCTTGTATTTGTTCTATGTCAATAATATTTCGACTCATTTCATTATTGCTAGTAGAAGAGCCTCATTTTTCATCAGCAACAGCTGACACTTTGAGGGCAAGCCTCTCATGTGACATGCCTGGACAGAAGCTGCAGGTGACCCTGTTTCATTAGACCACATGACTTCCCAGGACACAAAAAATTCTGCTCTATTAGAAAATTTCCAAGTGGCTCTGAAGATTACCCTTTTGTTATCTATTTTATAAGATGTGGCTTTTATCCTAGATTTCTGGAAATCAATTCTTTAAAGAAGGAGATAGTTTCTGTGAAAAGTATGGCTCAAACCTAAGTCTTATCCAAGTAAGTAACTTAAAGGCTCTCACAACCCACATAGTCTTTACCTTCAAATTTTGAAGCACAAAGCAATGAAGCAGCAAAGAAAATGAAATTTTCTACTTATTGATGTCTGTAAACTTTATGCCTCTCTGGAAGTAGAGTGTGAGGCAGATATAAAAGGACATTTGAAATACTTAGACTGTACTTGGTCTGATCATAGACCTTCAACCATACCCAGTCATAAGTAGAAGGTATTTTGATTTTCTGTATTTTCAGAAGCCAAGTCTTTCTTTGATTAGGGAGTTAGGATGAAGGAGTTACCTGACAGCTTTTCCACCCTGAGACTAAAACTCTTCTGGAGATCTCCTATGAGTGTACTAATACTGAAAGCACATTGTTGTGATATGTAAACTTTGAGAGTCCTAAAAACTAGATTAAACATCCCTGATTTCTTCCTGACTGCAAAGAGTTGCTATCTTGATGGTGCTGTAAGATCAGTGTGAAGAGGAATTTATTTGTGCAGATGAGAGTTATTAAATGAAAAGAAGCTGAGCTGAGGTACATTTCTATCTGCAAGCCCTGAGTAACAGGGTAAAATAATAAATAAGGATAACACCTCTATTACAACACCATCATCAAACTATATTATGATTTTTTTTTCATTACAATGTTTTGGGAAAAGACAAGAAGTACGAGTAGATAGAGCAGCATCTTCCTTGAAAGAAAACTATGCTTTTCTATGTGTCACTTCTCTAACAAGAGTCCCACAGTGCCATTGTGTTTACTTTGCATAGGAAAGCTAAACAGTGAGAACACTGGTGCATGAGCTCTTCAACTATTGAGATATTGAATTCTGATATTTAATAAACTAACACTGATTTACTTCATTGCTTCTGTTTGCTTAGTTAAGCTCCATTGGCATAGGAAAAGGCACACGTAATTTAATCAGATTGCTTTTTTCATTTGATTTTATTAATGCAGCAAGCAGGCATTGAGCTTGGTGAATTCTCTCAGTTCTCACCAGTATAATATACCACTTCCTTCTTGACTGAAAGTTTCAAACAACAGAAAAAAAATCCCAAAGAAGTACCAGCGATAATGTGGAGTTGACATGAGGTCCATTTCAATGGTACAAGCTATCCTCTTTCAGTCTTGCTTTAGAAGTATACTTTGTGGACCACAGAACAGAGTCATTAAAGAGAGTGTGAAATGCTCTCATTTCTGTGGGGTTTGACATGCTACTGTGTTTTCTCCTAGAAAAATACCACTATCTTGGGACTCCAGGATATCTGTGCAGCTGCTTTATGCCATCCAGCATCCAGCACAACCTCCTGCTCTTAGCATTAGATATTCTAGATAAATATAGAACTGTTGAGCTGTCACAACTGGAGACACACAGATTTTCATGTTTTGCAGTTCACAGCAGCTTCAGACAAATCTTTCCCATTTATTTCAGGGTCATACCTCAAAAAAAGGTGTTTGCATTCATTTCTCTGTACAGGATTGTCACAGTGATTTTAAAACAAATTTAAAATAAAGCTGAGCACATGTAAGGGTGATTCCATGCTGTGCTTTTCATAAGCTCTGAAAACTTTTGCACTTTGTGTAGAGGAGAACTGATCAAAGTCTTGAAGTTTTCATTGTTCAGTTGCCATCTACCTGTTTTCCCACAAGCCAACATTGTTTGTTCTGTTGTGTTATTCCACCTCTATCGTATTTGATTAAGTTCAATTTTTTTAATGTGAAGACTGAACTGAAACACATATAATATTATGAATATGTGTGTCTATATCTATATATTCTTACATATATGTATAAAAAACCAGGGATTTTAAAAGTAGCAGTAGCAGCCTCTTGGGAGCATCTGTGTGATTTTATTTTCAATTACAATGTTATGATGTCTGCCTTCATTGAGGAGTAAGCAGCCCATCTGCTTTTTCCTTTCTCCTTGAAAGAGTGTACAAAACAGTGATGTTAATTGCCAAAATAATACTTCCTCTGTGACAGCAGAACATCACATTAAAGAAAAAATCTCATAGGATAAAGTAGGGGAAAAAGAGGAAATTATACTTCTTTCTTGGTAAGGATATTCCTTTACAAAAAATTGTTTGGAAAGTGGCGTTATTACTACTACTACTACTACTATTACTATTATTATTATTACAGCAGAGATTACTTTTCAAGTAAGACATGAACCATCCATGAACTGTCTTTCCATCCTCCTAGGGTAGCTTCCGTTCCAAAGCTGCTAATTATCCTCAGAAACAAATACATCTTCTGTATGTTCTTTATCATATTTATATCAATCAGAGTGAAAAGTAATTTATTTTCTGCAAGAACTGCAGGATAATGTATCTCCATGTCTCTCAAAGCTTTTTAACACTGGTAGTATTTTTTTCTTAAGTCTATAGTTGTGATGTTGGCCTCTTCTTATGACAGACCTCTGCTTACTTTCCAACCTATAATCTATATTCTTCTTCAACGTCCATGTGTGCATAGCATACACATTGCTGGGGTTTGTAGTATCTCCCCTTCACTGAAGTCAGCTAGAGTTTTATTACCTATTTCCCTGGTTAAGAGTATTTAAAGAAATTCTTTATTCATTCTATCTCCATGTTCATATTCCAAGTACTGAATGACAAGTAGAGAAGATAAATAAAGAAAAAATAATAAAAGTGTGCAGCAGCAAAAGTTTGTAGCCACAACTTTCAAACTTAGGGGCAAAATAAAACTATAGGTAATTAATAGTTCTGACTAAATAACTTTAAGCACCTAGAAACTTACAAGATCCTTTACATTATTCTGGAATTTTTTAGAAGCTTTTATGACTTTCAAATCAAAATGTTTAATGTTTCCTGAAGCATGAAAACTTGTTTCAGCTTTTCTAAGTTACAACATAACTAACCATAGCAGTACTTTTTAAAATTCACAATGGTATTAATTCCTTATTATTATATATCTATTATGAAGACCAAAATTTCAGCCTTTCAACACATTAGAGATAATGCCTGGAGATTGTTCCATATATTTTTACTACAAATAATCTTGAAGATGCTTTCATGCTCTTTGTTTCAGAGACAAAGTTATCAACTTCTCCATTATTTCAAATGAACAGTAAAAAAGCCCTCTCATTACTTTCATGAATGTAAGAATATTGACCAACACTAAATTCATTATCCCCAGTTCATTGATGTGTATCACTTATTAAACGCCTTCTGCCACAAAACTTCTGAAATACCTAGCTGTGTGGAGATATCTGCATTGTTAATATGATATTAGGCTGACTTTTGTGTCAAGGCACAAGTTTCCTGAGTTATTACACATGAAAGTAGGAGCTCTGTTCTGTTAAAGCTCTAAGTTTTATAATTTAATTTCATATGAAGCTTAAAACAAAAGATAGAGTTTCTGAAGCAACTTTTCTGGAAGGTGGTAAAATGGAGAGCTCTCCAGAAATACTCAGCTAATGTTATAATTTTTAATCAAATGAAAAGAAGCCAATTTAAAGCATTCTAAATTAATTTTTTACTTTTTTTTTTCTTTGTCTTGCCACCAAACCATACACAAAATAGAAAATAGTTACATTGAAACATTTTCAGGAATTTATTCCTGTCATGAAAATAAAATGTCATCTGTCATAGCAAACAAACTATCACACCCTATTGGCAAATGCCTCAGTTTTTGGTCTGCTTGTTTGCCCATCCCTAATGTATGTGTATGTATTCTGTATCCCTAATGAGATAGCAGAATATTGCTACAATGAGGGCCATTTGTTCAAAATCTTGCCTTCAAGGATACTCCTCCTATTTACACTCAAAACATTCACTGTTTTGTTTTCTGGATGCTGTCATGAACAGTGTAATGTGAAATCTTTTGGCACTCTCCTTTTAGTGCTTACAGACAGACTTTCAAACATATATATTTGCCTAAGTGTATCATATTAAAAGGGAGTGAAACATGATGTGTTAAGTGTTTGTAGGAAGGTCTGGACTGCATTAATTGTTTTAATACAGTGCCCACAATATTTTCAAGACAACCACTAGTTCCCACTAAATCTTCTCAAGCAGACATGCAAATAGTGCCAAAAAGGATTCCACCTTTGGGATCAAATTGGGTGTTGGAGCAAATAAATGTTCTGTTTCTTATGACTATGTTAAAAGAAATTGTAATAAAATTATTCCTAATTATTTGGGCTTTGGGTTTGTTTTTTATATATTTTTTAAATACTGATCTAAAATTATCTATTAAATGCAGTCTGTTTTAATCATAAGAATCACACACTTGGATTCTCAGCCTTTAATTTGCCATTCTCTATGAAGCATCCATGTGCAGTCCCTCAATCTCCAATTCTGAGGCATAATCCCATACAAGTATGGTATTAAGTTCCATGGTAAACCTGCCAGAGGAGGGCAAAATGGATTAGACTGCTGCAGTTTAACAAAGATTCAGTGAGTGTGTCACTTTAAAGCATGTCAGGTTTTGACATGAATAGGTACTTGCAATCTAAGTGTGTTACTTATCTAAGTATTAATTACCTACTGAGGAAAAAAAAGATACAGTTATCCTACAGGAGTAGCCTGAATTTTACAATATGGTCATTTTTAAGTAAATTTGCAAAGCTGTGCACAAGGAGCTAAGGATAAACCCTATTAGTGAATAAATGGATTTGCACATTTTGTAATTGTATGCAGCTTGGAAAATGTACCTTTTCATGTCTTAGCCTGAGAATCCAATAGCTTCTTTAGAGCTGCTGCCTGCTAGTACCTGGAAAAGATGCTAAATATCTACATTGTCTCTAAAACATGGCCAATGTAAAAAAGTCCAAAACTAAGAATATGTCAAATTGGTTTTCTTGCTAAAGGTGTAGAAGATACCCCTGAGGTCCAAAATAATGCTAAAGGAGAATGAAGAGAAGGGTGGCCTCAAATCCTAGTGGAAAAAACATTACTAGAAGGGGGAAAAAAAGGTTCCTAATTTTGCAGTGTCCTCGTTTAGGGCAAATTTGGGAGGAAACCTCCAAATGGGGGCCCTCCAGAAAGCAAATTCAAATGGCCTCTCCCCCAAGTGGGGGAGGAAAAGATTTCTTTCAGGAAAAGATTTCCTTGGAGAAAAGTGGAAGAAACTGTTTCTTTAACAAGCAAAGTATTCAGAAGCATACAAAATGAGTAATATTAAATTATAAAACTTCTTGCTGTTCTGAAGAGATGGCAAATTCAGAAAGTCCTTGTAAAGGGGTGTAGCTCAGCTTGCTGAGTCTCTTATCAGTCCCTCTGGCACTGGAAAATGCTGTGTTGTGTGCCCCAGTGGGCCACAGGTGCAACCTCCCAGTGTTTTTCTGGGTGTTCAGTCCAGAGTAGGTTTGAATAGTCCCAAGAAAAAGAAAACCCACAGTCCAGGGGACTTCTCTGCCTCAGCTATCTAAAAACTAACTAAAAGCAAAGGAGAGCTCTTTCCCACAGTCTATCCATGCTGCAGATAATGCAGTCCAGGAGAAGGATGAGGAAGAGCAAGTGCAGTGTCTGAAAACAAACTCTGTGCTTCTTTTCTCCCCCACTTCACTCTCAGAACCAATCTTAAAGGTGAAAAACTTAATATCCAGCATTAACAGAATAGACAATTGAGGATACAAGTATCATTATATAGATATATTATATATCTTAGTCACCCTAAGACATTCAGAAATTTCCATATTTTTGAAATACATTTTATCACCAAAAAGTAACAAAAAATCATTTCTATTCCTCCACTTCCACTCAGTTTTTGCATTTATAATTTAAAGGTTATTATCTGTTCCATTGTCTCCTATAATTTCCATTTCTCTCCTTCATTAATATATATTTTGATGTCCTATAGCTTCTGCCTAAAATGTCAAGACTGTGTTTAAAGTCTCACTGAAGTTTTCACAGTCAGTTGTTTATCTTCTAGCAACTTTTCCCTCATAGCAACTTTTCCCTCATAGCAACTTTTCCCTCAGTTATTATTTTCCAGATATTTGCTCTGCCAGATATCTTCATTCCTTCTCCCTCTGCAGGCCACCTATGAGTACTCTTCAACTCTATTAACATTCTTCCAAGATCTATTTTTCTACATATTCCAACTAAAAGCACACTATTCATTTGCATCAGCTCTGTCCTTCTCAGATAGTTTTCATGATTTTTCTTAACAAATCCAACTTCTGCCTCAGTCAATATCTCAACTCACTGGATGTATTGTAATGGCTTTTACATCAGTGCTCCTATTTTCAAAGCAGTACAATTCCTTTAATTTTCCACTCTAATGTCACTACAAGTTACCTCTTTAATCCTCAGCCTCTCTTCAGCACTGTTGTCTGCACTCCAGTCCTTTCGCCCAATGGTGTCTCCTCTGTTTCAAGCTTCTACCATCTACTCCCTTTCTACAGTGATATGTCTTTAGCCCCACTGTTTTTTCTTCTCTCTCTCTCCTTCAATTCTCTGCAAGATAGTTTTTAGTACCCCTTACCAGTGAAACGACTCTCACTAATGACATTTTACGAGCTACAGTAAATAATTTAGGGGCAATGTTAATAATGCACAGGAAAGAAGGAGAAGAATGAGGAGATACAGGAAAACAGAAGTTTCAGCACAATACCACAACATGACTGAGAGATCCAAAATACATTTTTCCCTATTATCTCTTCTCCAGAGAAAAGTGCCTCATATTCCAAAACTGATATATAAAGGGAGGCAAGATGAAGCCCGATGCTCAATAAATGTAGGACTGAGAAGTGGGAGGAGGTTCATGGATCAGGATAAAGTTAGAGAGGAAAATCTTGCACAAAGCCAAATGGGTTTTTCTTTATTAGAGCTTGAACAGAATTAAGTATGACTAGCAGCCTTAAGAAGGATTCATGGTTTCATAGGATTTAGAATAAGACAGGCAGCCAAACATCATTAGGCTCTTTGAGTGCTTCCTATTTTTTAAGTCAATACATTTCTCAGATACCACACACATTTTAACTGACAGCAAAAGTAGTTTGTTGTTTCATCAATAAAAATTGAAGCACCTTGATTTAAAATGCAGTGTTTCCAGCAGTAGCTCAAGTATTCAAAATCTGCGTAAAATTTAGCCTAGGTAGTGCTTCTGAGAGGGGCTAATGAAATATAAAGAAGGTAGAGACTCTTTTCTTCTGCAGCATATGGATCAAAAAGTAGAACTGACCAAGTAATCCCTGAAGTGTGAAAAGTGTGAGCAAACTAAGTATTTCCTTTGGAAAAACCTGCTTTACTGGGACAATATTAATGCCTTTTTTCATGAGACAAAACTTTCAACTTTTCACTCATTTGAAATTGAAGTTTCTAAGATACTCTCACCAAAACTGCTGAAACAAGTTGCCTGCTCCTGAAAAGAAGAAAGGTAAGAAGATTTAGTGAACTGACCCAATCTTTCACTATAAACAAGTCTGGAAAATTCTTGCCAGTATCCATCTACCTACTGATTTAAGTTTCCCAGGTGACCAACCAAATAATCAAGCAAATTCTTTCTCACAGGATAATAATTGCCATTAAAATCTCTTTCCATTAAATCTTTCAGAGTTATGACTTTATTGTCAAGGGCTGATATCAGTTCCTTCCACCCTTCTTTCAAAAAAAACTCCAAACCCCATCTTTCCACATTTCAGCCTGCTAGAGATAGTAGAGGACATCTTCCATTTTAACAAGTGGGTTAAAAAAGGCAGGATGCTTATCAAACTTTTCATTTAAATTTTGTCCAAATAAAACAGGAAAAACCCTTCCCAGCCTCACCAAATGAAAATCAGTGAAAGTCTGTATATTTGTTGTTAGCTGCAAAACATATGTAACAATGTCATGACTTGCCCTACTTCTGAAACCCAATGTCCTTTTTTTCCTGGTACACCCATGAGGAAAACAAAAAATACTAAAAGTCCTTAACAAGGGATCTTTGTGCAAAAATTTTTTGGTTTAGACCTTTTGCCCCTCTCCCTCATTCCTCATGGTACTGATCATGCTACATCACACGTGACCTCACAGCACGTGAGGTGAAACTATGTGGTCACGGAATCACAGTGTTACTGCCCGGTTGCAGCCACAGTATGGAGGTCTCCCAGGTGGCACACTCCCTGTGGCCGGAGGGCGCAACAGGAAGGGCTGCCCCCAGATCTCTTCTGTGACCTCCAGGGTGGCAGTGCTTACAGGGAGTTGCTGCTCCCTGTGGCTCGCTGGGGCGTGGGTAGCACAGCTCCGAAGCAGGAATGAAGGACTGAGGTGAAGAAATAGGAAGACACCACTTTTATGAATTCCAAGGTACTTTATTCTCAAGGAGGGTTCAGGGACAAGTAAGCCAAGGAATGAGGGGGGCATCAAATTTTAAACAGAAGAGGGTACCAGGGGTGGAAACAACTCACATCCAATGGGGAGACATCAGGGGAGGAGAACACCACTGGGGTAATCCAATAAAGGCAGCACAGGGGAGGGAGCAGGCTTAACAGTCCAATGGAAAACTGTGCAAGGGGTAACAGACAAGGAACTTTCCAGAACAAACAGGGTGTGTCTAACTTGACAGGTAGGGGTAGGGGGCAGTGAACTGGGGATTGACAGGGACACATAAGGAGACAAGGGAGGTACAAGGGAGGGACTGGGGAGACTGACATAGGGACTGACAGGCACTTGGCAGGAAAACATTGGAGTAAACAACTTAGGGCTAAACCATTAGGGGAACAGAATGGGGTACATGGGACAAACCATTATAAACTTATTAACAGAAGACAATTGTAAAACAACAAACCACCACACACAGAATCACAGAATATGCTGAGTTGGAAGGGACCCATCAGGACCATTGAGTTTAACTCCCAGTCCTGCACAGGACATTCCAGGAGTCATACCCCGCGGCTTTGCTTTGTCTTCCCTGGTCCTGGGCAGTTCCGGAGAGCCCAGCAAGGGCGCTGCTTCTCGGGGCGCCGCTTCCTCCTGGGCGTTACTGTGTTCCACACACCAGGGTGGGGCTGGTTGTGCTCTGCTGCCGTGCGCAAGGGCCGAGACAAAGAGGGAAGGAATGTCCAGTTCGCCCGCATGGCTAGCTGGAGAGCTTTTATTGTTGCGTGGAGCTGCGACAGAGAAGTGCAACTCGCTCCCTAGTGCCACGTGGATAAAATGGCACTGGGACCGGGGGGGCGTGGGATTTTATAGGGGGTGGGCCAAGGAGGGCAGAAGCCCTCCTGCCCAATGGGGACAGGAACTGTGGTAGTGACGTGGACCACGGTGACCAATGGGGACGTGATGGGGTGGACACAGGGCTCTGGGACGAACAGGGATGCAGGGATGGGGTAACTGGCAGGGAAGTTTCAGGAAGGGACGGGGGGTGGTTACTGGAGTGACATGGATAAGCTCCAATGGCAGGCAGCCTGGAGCAAACCAGGGGGGAACAGGGGTGTACAAAGGAGTACACAGAACTGGCTAACTTAAAACCCTAATAAAACCCCTAATCTGAACACAGCCCAGGATGCAACAATACCCTGTGCCTGAGAGGATATTCCAGGTGCTTCATGAGCTCTGTCAGGCTGGTGCTGTGATCACTTCCCTGGGGAGCCTGTTCCAGGTAAACCTGGAACCACCTGTGAACCACCATCCAGGTAAAAACATTTTTTCTGGTATTTAACCTACCTCAACTCAGCCTCATGCCATTTCCTCAAGTCCTTTTGCTAGTCACAAGCGTGAAGAGATCAGTACTTGCCTTTCAGCTTTCTGCAACTCTTTACTGCACCCCACTATAGTTCCTTTTAACATCTCTACAAACCCACCAAAAGAATTGTAAAAGGATTGATTTTAATTCCCTGAGAAATACTTTATTTTAATCATTTCCCAGGTGCTCTTCTCAGCTACCATTGAATAAATCTTAACTGGCTTCGAGTTTGGTTGTTTTGTTTTTTTTTTCCCACACCATATTCTTAATAAATATATTAATGGACATAGTATATACTTCTTTTCAACAAGATGTTTTGTGGAAGAGCTTTTTAAAGCAGCTATAAAATAATCTTGATTATTTCAAAAGCTTCTATGCATAACATTTTTAAGCACTCTTCATTTTAAGGAGTCAGTTAAGAGAACTGGAGATAATAAACAAGATTTTCTCAAGTTTGCAAACACTTTCAACTTCCATTGTTTCACAAGATGTTTGAAACCATCTGCTGCATTTTTGCTGATGTGTGCATCATTCCCTATGACAGTGACTGAAATGGGATATCTTACAGCTGGTTTGTCTGACACATCTCCACTAGGCAGCTCTTTGAGCTAAGAAGTTTTATCCTTGCAGCACTATAAAAAAATTAGCTTATCCTTGTATTGTGATGAGTGTTGCTTATATCTCCTAACCTCTGAGAATGTTTCACCGAAACCAAGTCTGAATTTTGAAATGCCTGAATTTGTCTCAACTTCTATATAAAAGCACATGCTAGAGAAAGTATTTCTGAATTTTACTTGAGTTTTCCCCAGCACAGCAGCTCAGTTAAATCTTGCCTCCAACCATGCTAATCTTCAATGAAGAGTCTCTCTTATGAAAATATTCAACCAATCTTGGCTGACACATACATCTTTTGTTAGAAGTGTAAACTTGCCACCATGTCACTTTAGTACCCAAATTCTCATAAAAGAGATCACTACTTCTATATCTGTGCGCTGTGGTCATAGGGAAGATGTTCCCCAGCCAGCTCACTCCCTGAGACCGGTGTGCAGTCATGAGAGCGGCCGCCCCCGGATCTCTACTGAGTTCCCCTGGGTCATGGTGCATGCAGGGGCTCGCAGCTCCCTGCAGCAGACATGTGGCATGGGGAACACAGCAGCAGCACAGTACGAAAAACTAAGGCAAAGGAATAGAGAGGGGTCACTTGTTTGCGTTCCAGAAGTTTTATTCCCCAGAGGATTCAGAGACAAATGACAATAACTGAGGACAAAAAGCTGCTTTTAAGGAGAGGCAGGAATAAGGGGAGGACACAACCTTTTGCCAATAGGAAGGCATTAGGGGAGGGGTGCAGGGTAAGGGCTATCCAATAGAAGCCACCAAGGGGAAGGAGCAAACCTTGTGCTCCAATCTTGTTTTGAGGAAGGGATGAAGGACAAGGAACATTCCAGAAGGGAACAGAGTTACAAGGAGATTAAAATGCACTTGGCAGGAGAATCTTGCGGTAAACAACTCAGGACTGAACCATCAAGGAAGTCAAATGGGGTACATGGAACTTATAACAAGGAATATTTAAAACCTACTACAGAAGAACAAACTGCAAAACAGCAGACTACCACATACTTCTTTCTAAACTTCATCCATTTTCCAAGACAACACAAGTCCTTAGCTACTGTGTGAACTTGCACAGCACAATTAGAGATTACTTCCTTTGAGTGAAATATTTTGGTCAAAATTTCCCTAGTGCTTGCCTAGATCAGCCAAAGTGTACTAAACTGAACTGCCATGGGATATCATATATTTTATATGTAGAAGTAGTAAGCAGAACTAGAGGGTCACAAAAGTCATAAGGACCTTTGCTGCATTAATAACAGGATAGACACAGGTCACACTGTTCTAGAGCTCATGGGGCACCTGAACATCTGCTATGGCCAGTTCTACCATTCCCCTAGCTGCAGACTTGAACATACTAATGAAAGAAATAATATCTATTAAAAAAGTCAAAGACCCATGCCCTGAAGAAGAATACAAAGGCAGACCATGATGCAGTCACTGGGTATCTAAGAGCATTGCCCACTGTGGCTCTCCAGGAAGCATGTAGCTTTCTTCCCCATGTGCCTTGGAGACTGGGGGCAATGGGAGAATTTGAAGCAGCAGCTAGGACCAGTGTGCTGCTTCCAGGTTGATTCAGTACTCACTGAACCACACCAAGACCAAAAATCCTCCTATAAAGCACAGACATTTTTACAACCAAACTAGTTAATATACAAAGCACTCAAGAGTTTTCATGTTTGTTTTCAATGGTTTTGGTGTGAATTCATTAATTAACACAGTAAATTTGCTAATGAATATTTTAATAGTCTTTATATGCTTCATATGCAACTTGAGTCTACAGAGTATCACCTGGAGAAGGGCTACTTCAACACTGGATTGATTTGTGATACCAGTTTTGTTTTGCCACTCTTTCCCTTCCTTTAGGTCAACCAGGTGACGTTTCAGTAATAGCAGTGTCCTTAGTGTAAGTCATCATGGAAGATGATTTCATATAGATAGTGAAGGTTAAATATTTTTAAAATGCAAACAAAATGAATTTTTAAAAGCCTTAAAATAGCTTCAGATTCAGAAAGCCATTTACAATTCATGGGCAGTTCTCTTTAAGAAAAATGCTCTTAACTTATGCATATTTCTCATTTGTCTGTTCAGAGATTTCTCTGCCTCTTCTATCACACAGTCTGTATAATTTAAGGTGACTTACTGTACAGGAAAGTTCACCTTCCATTAAAATGTTTTCTTTAGTAAGCACTCTTCTGGAAGTGCTGTAGTGTAAACATGAGTGGCTACGAATACGAACATTTATTAAATAGTGCTGATGAATTTTTCAATACCTAAGGGAGAGCAATTCACAGCTCAATCATTCGGGCCATTTTAAGTGCTGTACAGGACAATTCCACTACATCTTCCATTAATATTTAATTGCCCATTTTATTCTGTTTACCTTTTTGGTTAATATATAATTCAAAGCACTTCTACTAAAAAGGAGTGGGGAGGGAGGGAAGAGAACAACTGTTAGCCTGCTTTTAACAAATCTCTGGTGAGAAATTTTCCTTCATTTAAAATTCATTGCAAAGAATTTTTATTTAATATTAGTAACACAAATCCGAGGTATTAAAGGAAAACTTGGAAGCAACTGTTGCATAACAGTCCTGACATTGACTCAAATTTGACTGACACCAATTTCTGACTGGCAGCCTTTCACAAAGCACCCTAGAAGACTTGGGGGAGGCCGCATAACCTGAGCACTAGAAAAGGTACAAAAAGTGTGTGACAGTGTTACAATCCCTGTTACACAAAGGGCATTCTGTAGGAAATAATATTTTTCAAGGTTTTAGTGGAGAGGGAAAAGGGATTGGAAAATGTATCAAAAAACATTTGGCTCATAATTACAAAAACAGGGAATATTTACAAAGGGATATATTACATTGTGGTGATTAGGAAATAAACTGCCAGATTAATAGGCCTGAAAGTACTTGGGTACCATGAAGTGGATAAAAAAGCAGCCATCATGTAAGAGTGTTACATGTGGTTTTCGCCAGTCATTGGGACACCACAGCTCATCACAGTCATGAATCTCATAGAAAATTATTTATTTATTAAAAACAATAAAGAGCTGGTTTTTTGAATTTGGGACAAATTACTAGCAGTGGTACTTAGGCTTTGGTCACTATTTCGAGAATCACAAGAAAACTCACATGGGTTTAAATGTTGACATAAATGTAGTTGTTTTGAACTTTTCAGTGGCTGTATGTTTGATCTTTCACTTTCTGTAGTCCTTAAAACATATAAAGCACATTAGGAATTTATGGTCTAGAGTAGCCTATCACTTTTATCACCTTCTGCTTTAAGATAAAGTTGGTTGTTTGCTAAGAAGTTTTTGAAAAATAATACATAAATAATTAAAATTAATAGATTCCTTAGCTTTTCTGACTCACGCTCTTAATTTCCTTTAACAATCATTCAGAGTATTATGCTATTACACATAACATAATATCATGCCATGGAAGTAGGTCTAGATGTGGTATTAGAAAACTAGTGCATTAACTGAGCATTTTCTCTGGGTCAAATATGTCTTATTTTGCAGAATTACATACAATATTAAAGACTAGCATATATGTAATCGCAAGATCAGTGCCCAGCCTTCCTAACAAAAGTGAGAAAATGTAAACATATTATTCAAAGTTAGCATGACTTCAGGAATTAAATAAATATATATTTATATATATATTTATTTACGCAAGGAGAAACAAAAAGCATGAATAAAATCAAACAGTTTACCTACAGTGGTTAAGACATATCTAGCACAATGCATAAAACTGGAAAATGGTTAAAATTATTCTGGGAGGTATTGAAAAATATCGGAAAGACAACAGAGTCATTGGTCATAGCCAGCATGTCTTCAAGAGAGGAAAATCCTGCTTATCACACCTGATTTACATTTATGACAAGGTAACCCACCCAGTTGCTCAAGGGAAGCCAGTTGATCTCTTTGGATTTTAATAAAGCCTTCAACACTGTCTCTCACAGGATCCTTCTGGACAAAATGTGCAACCCACATCTGGATAAACACATCATGGGATGGGTGAGCAGCTGGGTCATGGGTCAGGCACAAAGGGTTACAGTGCATGGGGTGACATCAGGCTGGGAACCTGTCACTGGAGGGGCTCCACAGGGCCCCATCCTCGGCCCTCTGCTCTTCAACATCTTCATAAATGACCTGGACACAGAACTGGAAGGGATACTGAGCAAGTTCACAGATGATACAAAACTGGGAGGAGCTGTTGACTCCCTCGAGGGCAGGGAGAGGCCCTGCAGAAAGACCTCCACAGATCAGGGGTCTGGGCAATCACCAGCCACATGAAATTCAACAGGGGAAAGTGCTGGACCCTGCATCTGGGATGGGCCAACCCTGGATGTATGGACAGACTGGGAAATGAGATGCTGTAAGCAGTGCCATGGAAAGGCACCTGGGGGTCCTGGCAAGCTGAACATGGGTCAGCAGTGCCCTGGCAACCCTGTCCTGGGGTGCATCAGGCACAGCATCACCAGCTGGGCAAGGGAGGGGATTGTTCTGATCTGCTCTGAGCTGGGGTGGTCTCACCTTGAGTGCTGGGGGCTGGTTTGGGTGCCAAAATGTAAGAAAGATATTAAAGTGTTGGAGAGCATCCAAAGGATGGCAACAAAGATGGTGAAGGACCTTGAGGGGAAGCTGTATGAGGAGTGGCTGAGGCCACTTGATCTGTTCAGCCTGGAGAAGAGGAGACTGAGGACAGACATCATTGCAGTCTACAATTTCATTGTGAGGAGAGGAAGAGGGGCAGGTGCTGATCTCTTTGCTGTGGTGACCAGTGACAGGACCTGAGGGAAAGCCTGAAGTTGTGGCAGG
Source organism: Vidua chalybeata (assembly GCF_026979565.1). Taxonomy (NCBI): domain Eukaryota; kingdom Metazoa; phylum Chordata; class Aves; order Passeriformes; family Viduidae; genus Vidua; species Vidua chalybeata. The sequence goes on along the minus strand of NC_071570.1, from coordinate 13,994,313 downwards.
TGAGGTTCAAGAAGCATTTGGACAATGCTCTCAGGAACATGGTATGACTGTTTGGGATGGTCCTATGAAGTGCCAGGAGTTGGACTTGATGATCATTGTGGGTCCCTCACAACTGAGCATATTCTATGATTCTCTGAAAATGTTTATATTTTCTTATAGTACATGTTCATCAACCTTGGGAACAGATTAGGCTTATACAATGGAATTATCTGTGACTTTGCTTCATAGTGTTAAAATCTCAAGATAACTGGGCATGCCTCTTCACCAAGGAACTAGCTGAGAGCAATTAGAATTTGTGTCTCCAGTAAGAGCATGCAAGGACATGAGCAGGAAGTCTCCGTGTTTAATTGCTGGATCACGAACAAGCAGTCAATATGATCATTGAAAGGCCACTCTGTATTGGAATCTTCAGACTTCATCATTATCTATAAAACTGATCCAAGTCTGGCTGAAGTTTAAGGGAAAACCATATCTATTAAGAGCAAAACAAGACAGCAAGCAACACAGTCCTACCCCAGTCCCCCCCACCCCTTCCTCTGATCTTAACAGACAATATTTCAAGTCTCCAGGACTTCCAAACAGCAAGGTTTCAAGAAAGCCAAGGTCAAGAAACAGTAATTTCCTCATTAACAATGCCAGCCATGAGGATGCTTTTCCTCCTCTGCATGATCAGTGTGCTGTGGCTTGCTTGCTAAGGGTCTCCCTTCACTGCTGCTGTTTCCTACAACCTCAGGAAAACAGTATGTGGTGCCTACTTCTACAGCTCTTTGATCTCCTCTGTATTTGTACACAGAGTGCCAGCCACTCATGGCCTCAATTTCCCTGTCAGCTAACCTGAAGTGCTAATATTCTTCAACATGAAGGGCATGCATTTTGAGATGTAAGCCTATCCTCTCTGAACTCATGAAAGTGATACTTAAGCTAATGGTTAATTTTTAAAATAAAATATTTTATTACTGACTTTGATAAAGCCTGAAAATATGCAAGAATTTTTGTTCTATTTGGCTGTTTTTTCTGATTTTTTTTTGTTTGTTTCCTTTATTGCACTCTATTTGCTAAACAGAGATGTATAGAAGCTCTTTCCCATCTAAATTTCACCATCCCTCACACTTCCTTCCTAGACTTAACATGTCACTAGTTAAATATAGCCTGTTCATTGTGTTATATATGTATAATTCGTGCAGTTGGGGTTGTATGTAGTAAGTTGTAGTTATAGATGTTATACACTGTAGCCACAAAATGTTTTAGAATTACTGGAAAAACAAAGGCAAAAGGAAATTCTCGAAGATTGAGTTGCTGGGCACCTAATTAGCATTTTAAAAGCCCTAGCCAGCAGAAAACAATGACTGCAAAAAGCTGGCTATTAGGTCACACTCAAGTGAATCACAGGCAGGTGGCATAGAGGCCGGACCCAGACTCAACACCAGGAGGGAAGACAAGGAGGGGGACATCTGGACTCATCACTAGCTGATGATCTGCTGCTTGGAAGACATCAGCGGTCAAAATGCCTTCTCTGTGAGAGAAGACTGCATGAATATGCAGCTTGCCACAATGACTTACAGCCAAAGGCGGAATAAAAAGTATAAAAACCCTCTGCAGAAATACAATGGTGTGCAAAAACTCGAAGGAGGCACTGACTCTGTCGGGCTCCGTTTTGCACCCAGAGCTACTCTGTAGACTGTGGGCTGACCCAACCGAGCTGCGGTTGGGGAAATTCAAATTCTAAATTGTTACGCAATCGCAAAATAAATGTATGCTATTAATTAATTCAGATTGGCTTGTCTCTATTTACAACAATTGCATCCTCCTATTAAATGCATTCAAATTCTACTCTCTTGCTCCTAAAAAGTTAATCCCAAATGAGGTTAAAAGCATCATTGCTTTTTAAAATATCTTTAAAATCAGATTAAAATATTTTTTAATGTGCCTGTTATTTTCCATCTGTTGTCATTTGATTATCAAACCTCATAGTTTTACTGTTAGACATTCTGAACCAGTAAAATATTTTACTTTCGTAATTAAGAGTTTATTTCATTTAGTACTGATTACACAGCAGAACCTCTTAATTCTCATCACATGCTTGTAGTTTTTTAGATTTTCTCTAGTCTGTTCTATGGATTAGATGAAAATTTCAAGCAGACAAGAAGATAACTTGAACCACTTCTGCCTTGTTGTACTACCTCAGCTAGAAGTAAATTGTTAAAATAATCTTTGAAAATTGCTTCTGTGTTCCCAAGCATAGCACATGCAGACTTGTTTTCTGTTTTCCTCTCCCAAAAGAGTGAGTCCTTAGGCTGCATTCCATCCTTCAGAAAATCAACTCACTTTAAGATGTTTAGTTGCCCTTGTTCTGTGCTGCTCTAAGATGACAAAAAATGAAGGGAAGATAGACAGAGTTGGGCTTCTCTCAGGAAATGGTATATTTTTATTTCCTTTTTGGGGTACACAGTATACAAATGCAAACAACATGCAGACAACAATGTAAGTTTGAAAGTAATCACACTACACTTGGGAGGAGTCCTGCCAATGCTCATGGAAATCAATACATTTGTCCTACTGCAGTAAAATCTGTTTCCTCTTTGTTAGACCGAGACAGCAATCCTGACACTGTCAGTCTGGATGTTCAGAGAATTCTGTCTGCCAGTGCTGCACCTTCTGTTCCATTTCACCCTAAGGGTAAGTAAGACATTATATTCAGTTCGCACACATAATAATAACAACAGTATGATTCAGTACATTCAAACATTTGAAACAGTTCAGTCACAAATGTCAGCAGAAAGCTGGATCTGCAAACTTGTAGCACACACTTGTGACAACATCATTTAAATATAAATGAAAAACGTTACTAACAATTGTCACTAGAAATGGGTTCTGTTCTTCAACTGTTGACTCATCTTATGTAAATACATTACTTCCTTGAACCACATATGCCTGTATCTATTCTTCTGCCTTTGTGATAGGATCACACTGGTAGGTTGACTGTAAGCAGCAATTAACAGGGAAGGTTTCAAAGTCCTTTCATATGTGTAGAAAGCTCTGCAACAGTCTGCAATAAAGATTCATATTCTTTGATCCTATATATGTGCTAGGGCATATCTCTGTAGCAATTCCTACATGTAAGCATCATAGTTTGAACAAACATTAATTTTGAACAAATTTGTGGAAGAGGGTTGATCAAGATCATCTTTCCAGTAGATCTTTCTGGAGAGTTGAAAATTATTAGATAAAACTTAATTTCCAAGCCAGACTCAGCGGGAAATAAAGGAGAAAGAGTTAAAGGGAAAAGCATTTCCTTTAGTGAGCTACAGGTAGAAAATTAAAAAAAAAAAGAATCTGTTCATTATGTAAACAAAAATAAAGTGTAGTTGATGCCCTCAATAAAGTTCATGCTTGGCCTGACTTCATTTGAGGGTGTTTTTGTTATTTAAAGTTGGATTTTCCTATTGTGAAAAGTGTTTTCTCTCAAGTAGGATTCTTCTACATTTTTGAATGTTACTGAATAGCTTAGGAAGCTTTCTTTGCCACAGCAAATGGTCAACAGTTGTAGACAAAATGGGAAGGGAATGAGTTTTAGTTTTAAATTATGTTAATCTAAAATACTGGATTGTCCAGATTGATACTCATCAGAACAGTTTCTTCCCAACTGCCACTACAATTAGTGTTGAGAGGATGAAGAGATAAATTTATCCTTAGAGCAGGACTAATAAGAAGTATAACTATAAAATATACCTATATTTTCATATGAAGATTGCACACACTTGTTATTTATCACTTTCTATGCAAATACTGCAATAACTCTCATTTGTTATATGAGTTTATATATAGCCTTTTAAAAATACCAGAACACGAAGTACATGAACCTGGGATTGTGTTTTAATTTTGTAAGTACATTTTTTTATGTATGTATCTCTCATGTTCAACTGAGTTTATGATCAGTGGCATTAACATTACATTACAATGATCTCACATGCATTTCCAAGAAGAAGTAGAAAAGTTTTTAGAATTCAGAGATTTCAACTTAATGATTTCTCCCATCTAACTTAGATTTATCCAATTATATTAAGCCATTCACTCAATACATAAATATATACACCCATGCCACAATATTCACTTATGACATTCTTTATTTCCAACAGACAGAAAAACTGTTTCTTTGCATAATCTTGAAATTATCATTGGAAAGAAAATCTGTCTCTGTTCTAAATAACCTTTTGAACTGAATTAGAAATTCCCTGATGCATCTTCTCTCGCCAATTAGGAACAAAGATGCATTTTTGTAGATAATTCCAAAGAGTGCGCTTGGCTCAGATGTAAGTACTGAGCTGCAAAAAGCACTACACAGTGCTTGAGACATTTGACATAAAATGTGTAGTAGCAACACATAAAATGTCTAGTAGTGGGATAAAATACAATTAACAGCATAGACACTCTTCTTCTTAATCTGAGAGCAGCTTAGAGCAATGAGACATACATGTATGTCTCATCCAAATTAAGTTGTGGAGAAAATGGGATGCAATTAAAACATTTTTATAATTTCCAGTTGAGTTTATATGAAAAAGAAATAACTTTTCTTACTTTTAAATAGACGTGTTCTTTCTAACTCTAACTTTTTAACTAAATCTTCATTTTTGGCAATATACATGCTTTCCTACTCTAAGACTCATGTTTCACATTTTCTCAGTGATAGAGAACAGAAACGAAAGTATATTTTTCTATACTTAAACAGCATGTACAATAAGCATGTCAGCAAAACTCACAGGATAATGAAACAATGGGGTTTTTTTAACCATCTGTCTCTTCACATCACTTTCTTTAATTGTTACAATCCCGTTTCAGTGATTCGTAAAGAACAATATTAGGTAACAGTAGTAACAATATTTAATTAGATGTTTTAAGATACAGTTTGGAGTTGGACTGCAATTGGTTTAAAGCAATTGGAGGTGTGCATGTGTCAGAGATTTATTTTGCTTTACTTGAATGGCTGCTAAAGGGGAGGATGATGTGCCTCCCCAGCCCTGTTATTTACAACCTTTGCTTTTTCTTTCAACTTCTCCCTTTCCCAAGCCCCCTTCACAATTTTTACAGCCAATGGTAATTTAAATAACATCTAAGGCCTTGCCTGACAAGGTAAATTCAAATTATGAAGCAATCCTTCCACATAGGAAGACCTTTTTTGTTAGACTAGTTGCGGATTGGCTCTGTATGACAGCTTGTTTGCAAAAGGTGAGCTATCTGCATTTCCAATGCAGGCAAGCATCATTTAAGGAAAAAATAGAGATGTCATTTCTCTTATTTGTCAGAGTTCATGTAATATTCCTTCTCAGTTTTCTTTATTGTTTACTTCTTAGGAAAATAGTAGCAACTGCATACCTTTAGATTGAGACACCTGATTTTGTTATGGATGAACATAGTGTTGTGACAAAACAGTGGCACAGCTGTCATAACAGCTGCCACACATTAATCATGACAGTGACAAATAGCATAATTACTTTATCTGGAATGTCTAGCATGCAACTCAGTATGCACCACTGCAGCATAAGCATATCAAGCATGGTTTAATTAAAAGACATCCATATAGGTTAGTCAGACATGGTCTTGGACACACTGATACAAAATGAAAATAAAATTATTTATCAGTCCCTTTTTAGGAACACTCAAAGACCAATTACTTAGTCAACAAGGTAATTTGAATCTTTTTTCCTAATCAGTCCTTTTGATGCCAACTCTGCATGGTAAATTGAGCTACTGGCACGCATGTTTTTCTGACCCAAAACCTCAGCTATGTATCATGTTCAACAGTTATCCATTCTTCCAAGATGGCTTAGATGTTCACATCTGTCCCACATCCTTTGATTGAACAAAATGTAGCAAAATAACAAGCTTCATTGTATGCCGCTGTGTAAAACTTCTTTCCCACAGATTTTGCAACGGAGATAGAAAGTGAAGCTTGTGTCACAATGTGTGCAGTGGGTTCTGCAGTACACCTGCCAAGGCTGAAGTATTATGTAGCAAGAGCCCATTATAAAGACAGCTACCACTGAAAATTCCACTGAAAATACCACTGAAAAACACAAATTCAGCTCAGGCTTAAATTTCAAACAAGTAAAACCATTAAAAGGTACTTTTAATTTTTTTTCCCCTATCAGAACCCTATCCGGTTCAACATTTCTTTGGTATCACTCTCTGGGTCTATATGTGTACACAGGCTTGCAACTGTTTTGTTTAGGCTTTTGTGAATGTAAAATACACAGATAAAATTCTTTTGCCAAGGTTCACTTCACACAGCAAATTCCACTGGTAATTACCAACTCAGAGTATTTTTACTTTGTGTTCCAGATTTGTTAAGCTCTGCATCTCACTGAATTCACTTATTGAATTTCTAGGGGCAGTTCATGAGTTGTACTGAAGCTGACTCAATGAAATATTAATTAATCAATTTTCATAGACATGGATTCATTATCTCGCTGGATGGCATCAGAAAACACAGTACTACAGGCAATATCCTTCCACCTTCCTGCCAGAGGATTTAATTTTATTATTCAATTTTAAAGCCCACACTCATTCTAGGTGAGTTTACACTGGGAGTTTTACAAGCTCTTGCTCTAAGACAAAATTAAGGGAGAAACATTATTCAGATGAACTTCAGTAATCCATAAAATGTGATTTCCTATTAAATAGCAAAGCAAGACTTTCAGTGATTTGTTCTGGATCACAGGAAGCAAAGTTTTTTTAAACACAATGAAGTCCTTAAAAATATGAAAGCCTTATTTTTCCTTTCTTCAGTAGGAGGTACAAAGGGAAAAATGGCAAAATAATTTAGTAATTGGTTTCTGAGATTAGAAAATTTACATCAATAAATCCAAGTTGTAATAACTGGATTTAAGATTTCTACACTTCTGCAGGAAAACTATATAGAGCTATAGTTTCCAGAAATGCATTTTGAAATTATTTCAGCCATATAAGTTTTTAAGATACCCCACAGGCAGCCTGCGATGGCTTCCATAATTATTCATCTTTTCATTGATAATCACATATCTACTGAAATGAACTGCTTGCACATGAATCTTTTACATGCTTCAGGTTTGTAACCAAGATCATTGTACTAACTTCCTCTAAGTTAACCATGGAGGAAAAACAAATGGCTTATTGTTACATCCTGGGTTTTAGGTTCAGATTTGGGGTTCTGGTCTTCGTTAGCTTACTGGTTCCATGTATCCTTGTGTGTCCCCCGTGTCTTCCCCCCCGCCACGGAAGTCAGCCCCAGGCTGCCGGCCATTGAGTCTTCTCCCCTGCCACTCCTGTGACCACTCCCCCGTCCAGTCCCCGGCAGTTCAGTGCTCGTCACCTCATTCCCACGGTCCCACTGGCCCTGAACCCCCATGTCCATCCTCGTCGTGTCCCCATTGGCCATTGTGGCAACGTCACCACCACGGTGTCTGTGTTCACTGGGCTGTGTTCCTGTCCTCCCCTGTCCCACCCCTATATCCCTCCACGGCACCCCAGCCTCAGGGCCAGATTCGTCCAAGCAAGGCTGGGAGCGGCCGTGACTTCTCCATCGCGGCTCCTACAATAAAGCGCCCAGCCGTCACGCGGACGTGTTTGGACAATTCCCTGCCTCTTCGTTTCCTTCCATCGCGCCGATGACAAAGCGCAGCCAGCCTACCCCGGGGTGCTGCCGCAGAAGTGCCCGGAAGTCACGGTGGCACCGACCCCAACGAGAAACCGAGGCACCAAGCCACGTTCTCGGGAGCTGGTCGGGGCGGGAAAAGTGACGTGCCACCGGAGCTTATCTCCTTTGGTATCCTGAATTTGGTGGACTAGCATATGAGGTTCTGCCAACCTCATAAAGCAGAAATCATATTGTCAGGGTAAACAGTTTGTTTTTTTCTTTAAGTTTGTTTTCAGTGGAGTTAAACTTTGAACTTCAATCTGAATTTCCTGCACAGCCAGGTTTTTAGGCTATTTGGCATAACCAACTGCAGCCTAGAAGATTAAATTCCAAAATCCTTCCTCACTTACCTAAGACATTTAATAATGAGGTCTTCCCTTTTCCTCTATTTGTGTTCATCAGATACCTAACAGAAGTACTCTTTCCCTTACAACAGGAACCAGCAGCCTTTTGGTGTGAAAATTAGCAGCTGCCAATTGTATTTATCTCTTTGACTAAGAGGTTTATTATTTATCTTCCCTGTTGCAGTGTCCATGTGGCAGCACTGATATTGAGCAGCTGGACAGATTGCACCCTGGAGCCACATCTGTAACAATATAGATCAACACCACTTTTATTGCCCCAATTCTGGAGAAGTTTATCTTCTGTCAGTTAGATTTACTACCTACTTTATGAATTGTTAAGGGTTTTTCCTTCCTCTCCTCCAATTTGATTTTGAAAGCATGCTACTGTAATCTGGTACAGCTGATTAGTTGAGTATTTGTTGGTTTGTTTTTTTTTTTCCCCTAATTAATAGGGATTTCCAGTTGGGTTTGCAAAGATAGATCTGGAATGGTGAAGAGAATAAACAGTGATTGCTCAATGAAACTGGGAAATGGTTGTAAAGGACCACAAAATACAAACCAATAAAAATTACACAAATAAGTGAGTGCATCATGGATCATATCTGTTTCAGTCACTTAGTATTTGAACTGATTAATCAGTAATTACTCACATTAGGCTTTCTTCTTGAGAAAGTTGAGTACTAAATTGCTTGCTTTCTATAGAGAATAACAAAAAATGCATTCTGATTACAATAGTAATCATATCCTAGTGATATTCTGTATGTTTTTTTAACAGTTTATTAAAGGAACTACGTCTTTAAAATGCACCCATGAACTTACACAGTAATATCCAGATAGCTGTCACAGTAGCAAGGCAGATTCAAGAAACAATTTGGGCTAGTTTTTGGGGCTAGTAATGACTGAAAAATACTAGTTCTTTTTCTCCTTCAAGTATTGGAGAACCTGCCAACTCAGATCCAGCAATATTCAAGAGGTGGGACATTGAACTATCTTACCCCACAATGTATACACTCAACTTGTCACTGGAACATTGCTTTCTCCATTTTTCTCATTGCAGCAATGGTCTTTGATTTTATAAAAGCTGAACTCTTCTTGTTTTTTCCATTTCATTCCTTAAAATATAAAAAAATATTTATACCACTTTCCCACTTTGGAGGACTATAAAATAAAATATTTGAAAATCAAATACTCTTGAGTTCAACTAAAGAGATAAAACTAGTATTTCTACATATGCCAGAAGATATCAGTTTTCATGTCTGTTTGCAGACCAAAGATGTTTTGTGTAATTCCTGTGTTTGTTACATAAATCTCCAAAATAATTTTCTGTCAAGTGTTGTCTCATCAATTGTTAATTCTGTTTGTATCAAATTAACACCACACGTATTCAATTCCTGCAGCTTCCTTTTCCTGTTGATAGCTTTGTGAACCTAAAACTGGAAGTCATGGGTCCTATGTCCAACCATTTAAGATAGCTAGGTAATGACAGAGTTCACTGATGCTCTTTGCATTTCCATGAGATCAGATCTCCACTGCAGCATGACATGTGTTAGCCCAAAGGAGAACTCCAGACAAAACCTGACTATCTGTACACAGTACAGAAGAGTGCTGCAATGGATTCAAACAACAGAAGCATTTTCAAAAGGAATTAAAAGGATCAGAGTATAATTTGATGTGCAGTGAACATACCCAGAACTTCTTTTCACTTGCTATAGGCTAATATGAAAGGCTCTGGGCAGAAGTCCACCAGTAATAGTGTTTCCAAAACAGAGCTGAGAAGGATGATGGGTAGAAGAAAGAAGTCAAACACTGCATATTTAAATGATAAACTAATGATACAGAAAATTCCTTCTTTCCTTCTACATAATTTCTAAATATTATAATAACTCAGTTTCATCAGTTCTTTGAAAAAGATACTTATATTTCAAATGACCATTTGCAGTAGGTTAAGACTTGAGGGTTTGTTCTTTGTGTTTGTAAATGCAGTTCTAGCAGATTTTTTTATGAAAGTCCACAATTGAGTCACTAAAGCAAAATTCAGCAATATTTTAAATAGTCAATCCTTGTTTAAACATTTTAATGTTCAGTGATATCTTATTTTTCATCATGGCTAGTTAAGATTTCATTCTGGCTGTCTGGAATATATATTTCCAATGTTTAAGTTGAGCCATGTGAATTACCAGATTAAAGAAACACTGTATTTTTATACTAGAGCATCCAGTCAAGTCTTGTTCATAAGATATAGCATGAAATAACTGAGAATAAATTAATTCATCTAAATAAATTCATTGTTGCTAATGAAATAGATACCAGGTTTCCTAGACACCTTGGGAAAAGGTTAGCACTTTCTTTTAAGTATCGCATCAATCTTTATGAATTACAGTTACAGTCTGTGTAAAATGACTGATTTTAAAGCATATGATATTCATGAATATGTCAAAGGTATACCTAGAGAGAGATCTTTATAGGGAGAAAATCCTGCATAAGACCTATTCTCGTTCCTTCCATGGAGATGATAGTTTTAATGTCATAGTGTATATGTATGCTTTTGTTACACTTCACACTTCACAGAAGGGCTGGGCAACAACAGGCTGTTGAAACAGTCACCTTTTTAACAAGCTTTAACAACCGTTATATTCGGCAGATTGTGGCCATATGGATCTGCAGTCATGATTTCCTGTTCAGCCTTCATATCACAATGTACATTGTAGGGTGACGTGACAGATCTAAGCCATGTGCAGGACTCCATATTCCTCACTGAGATTTCTACCACCTGGTCCACTCTGCAAGAGCTACAGCAAAATTCTTCAACATTTTAGAGCAACAGTTCACTTAACGCTTTCTTTAGACATGAAATGTTCTGAGAAATTGAGAAGATAACTTTAAGCAGGTATTCTCCTGTAACTTGTCCTCATGTCTAGCTATGATTGCTCTCTGATCACGTTATAGTGGTCACTCTACACATATTTTCAATCTTCTCTAAATATGTCAATGAAGATGAACATGAAAATACTGAATTTTGCTGTGTATGCAGATCTACAATAGAAATATTAACCATTTCCATCTGTGACAAGGTCTCTTTTTTGTTAGAGTTATGAGTTATCTTTTGGAAATGAGGATGGAAGTAAAGGACAGCAATAACACTGATGATGTTGTGATATGGTAGCAAAGTTTTTCTAAAGAGAATATTAATGTAGGAAGGCCTAAATGGTCTCCATTTTTCTGAGTAGCTAAATTATTAAAGAGCAAACAGACTGAGGAATATTTAAAATGTAGGCCTGTTTATTTTACCTCAGAGGAATATGGATCATAATTTGAATGTTTCAGGGAAAAGGAAATTCTTGAGAGATGTGATGTACTATGTTTTCACATCTTTTCATTAGAACTATCAAATACAAGCCTAATTAAATTATTAGGTTTTAGAAAACGTTTTCAAAACTGGGTTAAAGTTGCATTTATATTTTTAACCTTAATTCTGTTCTGCTGAAAGCACAAACTCAGTTTTGGAAATGTTCACATGTCTAATGAATATCTCACAGACAGTTAAATGAGAGTTAAGTATGTACATGCCAGAGACTTCTGGCTTACTTTTCGGTGAATCTTGTGTTTTCTGGTGTTGTTTGTTTGTTTGTGGACTTGGTTTTGTTTTATAAATTATTGTCTAGTCATAGGGCAACATAAATACATCCTTATGGTTCCAGACTTAAGTGAGTTCCTCAACAATACAGATCACTCTGTCACTTTTAGTTTTGCTAGCTCAGAGATTTCTGCTTTTTTTGGGCGCTGCAGTCATATTCTTGGAGTCATCATCAAAAGCAGCAACAAGCACTCTGAGTACAGAGTTGCATTCAAAACACAGGCCTGAGGCTTTTAGGTCTTTTGAAAAATTAGACTATTATATTCTATTTTGTCATCTCAGCTTGATGCACACATGAATGTGTCACTAATGCACCATGAACAAAAAGCAAAATCATGTTATGATTAGTCATTATTGTAGAGGAAGAGGAGATATTTGGGAATATGTTTTAAACTTTGGGCAGTTTTCAGACCACCACATCCTATTTATATTTCTATACCACACAAAATCGAGGTGTTACAACCAGACTCTGAATGTTTTATTTGTTCTATGATGACAGACATAGGCACACTTAATATTTGAGGATAACAACAAAACATTTTCTGGTTTAATGCCTAGGTACATGATTTGAATGGATACACTCCTATGACATTATAACATGTATTCTTTCTCATATTGCTATCTAATTGTTACTGTAAACCATATTTAATAATAAAGAAATCATAATAATAATAATAATCCAATTATTTACTAACAGTAGTGTCCTTAGCATAATAATCACTTTACAGTTCAGTACCAAGTCTCCTAGCAGAAGGACATAAAACTTCAGCAAAATAGAGTAAGAACTTTTCAGCTGAACAGATTACTGACCTATTTATTATCTCTCAACAGCAAAAGAAATATTACATAAAATTTACTTTGATTAAGTAAAATTTAGTTTAGTTTAGGAAAGAAAAATATTGTTTGTCATTGTAGAATAATATTATACCAAGTTAAGCTGTCCATGACTATCCTGGGAAGCAGTTTGCTGAGCTTACGCTTTATAAAGATCAATCCTATAGAAAGGCATTATTTTTTCCTAGTGAATTATTTGGCCTCCAAACATCTTAACTAGTAAAAAAAAAAAATAGATCAGTAGACATCAGATCCCATCTGCACATATAATGTCTAGATCCACACAAACCTGTTATATTATGTTGTTTTACAATTTATGCTGAAACTTTTGCTGCTATTTTTTCCTCTTTAAAACTACAAGCATCCTTAGTACTCCTAAAGTAATTACTATAGTAAAAAAAGTACCCTTTAGCTAGTCTAATTAAAACTGTGTTAATGTTTACCTGATGCTTACTCTATGCTGGGAAGGCACTATGCTACACAAGTGATTATTCATTCAACAGAAGCAGAAGATTTAAATTGGAGAAACTGAGCTAAAATTTCCAAGCACCACACAGCCCTGAAACAAATCCCTAAATTGTGGCTGTAATGACAAAAGCTAGTTAGATACCTGTATCCACATCAGAGAAAGAAGAAGAGGGAGAATGAAGGAAAATGGAGAACACCTCTGGAAGATCTGATAAATTGGAAGCATGTGGCTTGGCATTATTGGTATGTAAAGTAAAAAGTCAGCCAAGGTCCAGAGCCAACCAACAAGTAACCATGCATTCCACTTAGGGTTAAAAGGGAGTTTTGGAAAGCCAAACACATAGGGAGGGAAGTTTGTTTATAGCTAAAATAACCATAACAGGTATCTATAAAATAACTGCTTGTATGAGCCATCACTGCTAGAATACAGCTTGCCTTGCTTGGAAAAACATTTAAGTGGCATTTCCCACAGGGTTAAGAAATTTAATAACTTCTCTGAAGATGGCAAGAAACTAATTTAATAACTTCTCTGTAAGATTTACATCTGAAAAAGCTCTAACTATTACCAGTCACAGTAACACCATCCCATGGACTGATCTCTCTCCTCAATGTACAGGTCTAAGAAGAGAGTTCTCAGTCTGTCTTAGTGACTTGAGAGGTTGACCACTGCCCCAGATGAAAATACAGCTAGAACATGCATACTATGAACCCTTCATATTAACTACCTCAACTTCTTTTCCTTCATTTCTCTGCACAACTCTGAGGCGATTAAACTATACCTTATAAAAATACCAAGCTATTTATAGAAATACTTAGTCACTATGGATCTGATAAATTATTGAAGGGGTTTAACTTGTATGAAAAGTAAGTGAAACCTTAGAAAAAAACAGAACTTGGATGAACTAACTTCTTTAAACTTGATCCCCAGGGGTTTCAAAGTATCTAAGACAGAAAGTAACCATTACAACAGTAAGAATGACTCAGGAATTTTCAGAGAAATACTGCATACTAGCTTTAGTCTGGCAAGGAAACTCTGAAGAAACCTGAATGAAACAGGTCCATTTCATTGGGGATCTGCTCTGGTCCATGTGTTAATAAAAATTGTGCAATTTCTGCCTCTATTACCTGAAAAGGATAAGGAATCCACGTCTTTTGCATGCGCTGCACAAGATAACTGAACAAGAAGAAACAACTTAGGATGTCTATTACATATATCTTTAAATGAATGAATGAAAAGTTTGTGCTGGGCAGCACTTAATATCCATTAGTGATTATGCATAATTTTTCAGGAGTAATATCTGGTACATTAAAGAAAGAAATTGAAAATGATATGATGGAACCATGAATTCAAGAAAGCCCTACCAACCCATTACAAATCCTTGGAACAAAAGAACCTCTTAAAAATATATTGAAAAGAAAAAAAAACTGGGAAAAGAAATTGAAAAGGAAAGGAAATTACTACATGTTACTATAACTGGGACAGATTGTATCAGAGGATTATTAGAATTTGGAGGAAAACATTATTATTTTCTAAATTGAATTGGATTATTTATTACAGTTCTAAGAAGTATTGAACACAAGGAAGATTCCAAGCAAATATTAGATTAGACTGGGAAATAATATAAATGAAAGAAGTGGCTCTGAGATAAATCTCTATACAAACATTACAAATATTAAATTCTCCTTCATGTAGCTCTGATCTGATAAGAATAGCTTTACATTTTCTAAATACCTAGTCCTGTAGTTCTAGTCACTACCCATGTAGAAAAACTATTAGCCACTTTCTGATTGTAGGAAATTCCAAGTTCAGTAGAAGTACTACAGAGAAGGGATATTTTTCAGTCCTAATCGGGTCCCATCTCATACTTCATTCACTTCACAGGCCTTCTGTGTGAACAGATTCTCTATATTCAGTAAATGAGAAAATGGCATGCAATTGTACTCTATTCTAACATTATTCATTTTTCCAGTATAGACATCATTTTTACAAAGATGGGAAACTGAAAATGTGGAAATCCTGAGTTTGCTGTTTGCTGTGGAGGCCAAATAGTACTTCTTTAGATATTCTTTTGTTAATGCTTTCTTAACAAGAACTCAGAGGAAATTTATAATAAATGTTAGAACTGCACACTCATGGTGATCATTAAATGCATGTCTGCAGATGAAAGATCATAGATCTGTGTGAATGTGATTTCCAAGACATAAAATGTACAGTTTGTGTCCAGCTTTTGTTACTAGTATTTGGCTCAAGAGCAGTCCAGGCTTATCCTACTTATGCTTGCTGGATGCTTGCCATAAATATTAGGAATCAGGGAATTTGAAGTTTGAATAAATCCTCTGAATTGATGGTAATAATTAGTAGGTGAATGCTTTCCTTTTCTGGATTTTGTATCACATATCAACTCATTATTCAAGTAATTTATGAGTACTTTGAGTTTGTAAATATTATCCTCCTCGTCTGATGTGAGCATTTTTTCTCATATACTGTATTTGTGATTTTGTTATCACTCTTTTACCACAAAAGTCTTTTGCTATTCAACATAGGCTTTTGAATCAACTATTAGGCTAAAATTATCATAACCAGAGACAATATCTTGTCAAGGATGACATCATGTGTCACTTAAAAAATAGAGAGTCTATGCTACTTCTGGTTACATTTTGGGACATGACCCCAAGAGTGAACTGATGACACAAGTAAAGCAGCAAAGCCAGAATTGTGCACAATGAAACCAGACAGAGCTGCATTCACTATTTCACCTTCTTTCCAAACCCTACCCCCACTCCCTCTTTATCAAGCTGATGGGAGAGAACTGGTCACTTGGAAGCAAGAGAGGGAATTTCATTCTGATCAGAACCAAACTTCTTCATACAAGTCTTGATGTCATAGTAAATCAAGAACTTCAGGATCTGGGTGTTGTAGTGTTGCAGGGGCAGGGAAGGTGGTGGTAGGGTTGTGGTTTTTCGGTTTTGTTTTGTAGAAATACAGAAAGTGTTTAAATCCCATACTGGAGCTATTTCCAGGCTTTTGACAGGAAAGAAAAAACAAACAAACAAAAAAAAATAAACAAAAAGCCCCAAAACAAAACAAACAAACAAACAAACTCAACCAATTATGGTGAATAAACACTTATTTTAAATTATGATTTTAAAATGCTTTCTCCTCAAATTAAAATGTGTCCTAACAAGGCACTTAAAAAAATCAAATCTCTTTAATTCATAATATTTGTATGAAACTTCAAATTAGTGGAGAGATGAACCCAACCCCTTTCTCCCTGGGAAAGGCCACTGAACTGCAAGGAGAAAACAGACTAGCTTCCTTAGCCGGGGACTGGCTCAAGGGCTGTGCTCAAGGAGGAGAAACCCTGAGACCTAATGGTGAAGGAGCAGGAACAGTGTCACTGCACAAGCCCTTCAGACACCACCACTAATTACCAAAAAGGTATGCTGTGAGGGCTCTGCAGGTGTGCTGCATCAGCACTGACAGCCTGCTCTGCTTTGCAACCTGCTTCTGTCCTCATCAGTACTGTCAGAATTTGAGCATCTCATTAACATCTCTGAATTAATTTAATCTCTGAGCTAAAAAAAAAAATCTTCCCCACTGTGCAGACAAGACTGCTGCTACTCAGGGCATAAGCAAGGATCAAATTCATACATGCAACCAGTGTTTTAATTAAGACAAATTCTAAATTTCAGAAGAAAACTGTGTCTACTAAACAAGCTGAATACTTGCTGGAACCTGTGTCCTTACTGACTTCCCTGGGGGACATCTCTTTGTGTGCTTGTAAGGCTATAAAGAAGCCTCAGGAAATCTCTGTGTGCTACAGTTTGACTGTACATTTTGGTCCTGTCCTGATTAAAATTTTAATGGTCATTACTTTACTTAGCTTATAAGGTGGTTACTTAACATCCATAAAGTATGTCAGATCCTCAGAAGGATGTAGGAAGAGTAACCTGACAGTACACCAAATTTTGTAGTTTTCTCCTTCTGAGAAAGAGATCATTAGATAAACACATGCAGGTACTTGTTTGGCAAGTACTTGAGCATGTACTGATGATCCAATACTTCCACTAGGAAAATTTCTTGTGTACTGATACAGGACTGATTAATTAATTTATGAGCTGAGCTACTGGTATTTTATCTGATGAACCTTCTGGCAGTTAAATTGTGAATAAAGTTTAGAAAAATGGATTAAAGGATAGGGGGTTATGACAGAAGAAATATTTACAAATTGCATTTTTTATTACTATTTGCAAATATGTGATACTTATTTGTATTTTTCTTTTACAATGAGAAAGGCTTATTTCATCTGTCTGGGATACCTACCCACCTATTTAATGAACTTTTAATTACTTCATGCTTTATCATCACAGTTCCACCTTTTCCTTGTATGTACCACATTGTCCTTTATTGCCACATCTGAAACATAAATGGAAAGTGAAATTTCCAAGAACCTAATTGACTTAATTCGCACAGAAATCCTAGAAGCTTTTAGCTGATAAGTGCTTCTGAAAATTGTATTGAAGCTCTGTGGCACAAATATAAATCTTACTACGTTTTATATACTTTTGATGTTGTAGTTGCAAACTGTAAGCCATTTTGCAATGGGCTAAGAGAAATGAGGGGAAATTCCATTGGTCTTTTTAAAATATGTGCCAAAGATCTTGCAGGAATTCTTCTAACCATGTGATATGGAACATTGTTATCTTACATGTCATGTTGTATGACATGATCCATGAAGCTAGTCTCCCCTAATGGCAGAAGAAATCTAAAAATGGAAGCAAGTTGTTTCCAAGTTATTTCACAATTTCACATAATTTTGTGAGCATTTTCAAAGACTTTGCCGAATATTGTTATCTCCTGGCTGCATAATAATGTACAAAACAGAATTTTCTCAGTTCTTCAACTAAAAGATACTTGTTTCCTTGTGGTTTCATTAAATTGAATATATTCCCCAACAATATAATAAGAAATTTTTGTCCTTAAGCAAAACATGTATAATTTTTTATTGCAATAAGAGGCAGTAGTGTAGAATTGAGCTGTGAAAATAAAAGGATTTAAAATTTTTTCAACAGTAAGTGGTTTGTTTTACCCATTTATTAGTACATTTTTCAGAATTTTAGACAATTAATGTCTTTATTCTGTCTATTTACTCTATAAAAACGGACGATGTTCAGAAAGCTTGGAAAATTCAATGCCATTCCTCTGCTGTTCTGCAGAAGAAAATTAAGACATAACGCTGCTATGAGACATACCAATCTCTGCAGATCCATCTATCAACAGCATAGAAACTAACATTCTAAATCTCTTCATCATCAAAATGAGGCAACACAGCATTTGAATCCAGATCACTGTGTCAAAATTTCATTCTATGTATGATTTCCTCAATATGTTCACATAGGACCAGAATGCAGCTACAAGAACAGTTCTAATTCAAACTGCTTTCCTATTATTAAAACATTAAAACATATTATACTATTTCTTTTAGCTTTTTACTATATGGAAAAAATAATTTAGAAAATAACCTTAAGGCCCAGAATTAAGAAGTAAATGACAAAATAGCCAAAGAAAGGGATAGTAGCATTATATTCCATCTCTCTCTCTCAATATCAAAATCTCACAACAGAACTAAAGTAATGGAATTGGAGGGGAAGGAGGATTTAAGAGTTGGATAAGGAAGAAACAATCAAGCATAGACCTTTTGATTTTAATTCTAATTATTTAGAAAGAAGGAAAGTGTCAGTTTTTATCTTAGTACAGATCAATAAGCTTAAAGGGGTAGCTCTGTGATCTCAGAATATTTCAATGTGTTTAAGCACTTAATTTTTTCCTGAACCAGAACTATTTTCCCTCATGTCCCAGTGGTTATGCCTCTCTCAGCATATGATTGTTTTTTTTCTCTCTGGAGCATTGCCAGAATTCATCCTTGCCTTGATCCTGCCTATGCTGATACTATATTAGCTCCTTAAATGTTTTAAATATTTACTTCTTCCTACCAGACCTTTGTTCTCTGAAATTAACCAGGAGTAAAAGAAATACTTATTTTCCTTTTGGAAAAAAAAAATTAATGAAGTAACAAGCCAAATAAGTGAGGAGAGTAGGAGGGTGTGAGAGTTGTGTGTTTGCTCAACCACCCCTCAACAGAGCTGTGGAATATCTGTGTAAGCAACAGAGGTACCCAGAACTTCCCCTTAATTCATTCTTCTTTTCTTGTCTGTTCAATTATCCAACTTAAGCTGCTGCAGAATTACCAACTTTCCTATTCAATTTTTCTACATGAAAATGAAACATTTTAAGGGTCTTTTTCATTTCAGGTTAAGTGCAAACACCTACATTGCTCTGCTTTTAATGGTTTCCATGACTGATGATGAACAGATGGCAAGATTTGGTTACTTCTTAGAGAACCAGAATGTTGATTAATAATAGAATAAATCTGGCACAGACCTAAAATCCCATTTCTCTTTGAATTTTTACTCCACTGATTTATCTTATTTTAAATCTACCTTCTGAATCTCTTTTTAGCTTGCCCCTTTCTGCTTCTGAGCAATCAAATCTGTTTGGAACATTTCCTTGTCTTGATTTTTTTTTTTTTTTGCCATAATGTGCTGTAATGTCAGGGAGCAGGAGTTGGACTCAACGATCCTGATGGGTTCCTTCCAGTTCAGTGTATTCCATGGTTCTATGTTCAATGGGAGGTAAAAATAAAATACAAAACAAAACCAAAACACACAAAAAGCTACAACAAATTAACTAAAAAAAACCCACCAAAAAAACCCCTTTTCAGCTGATGTCTTTCAAAACAACATGGACACAAAGAGTTACACACTCTTGCAAACATCTCAGAGGGTAGGACTCCACTGATCTTCCTGTATTGTGCAACTTTCACATTACTGACCTTAGCCAACAGATACCCAAAATAACCTGGTCCCATATGTGATCCTTTCACATGCTGGATATTCACATTTATTTCCCTATTCATCTCATTATATCCCCTTCATATTTCATCTTCCTTTTATGTTGATATCACCAAGTTTTGCCTGAGACTGAGCCTAAAGATATTTTTTCTTCTAAAAATTAGTTTAAAAATGCTAATATTAAAGTGCAATGAATAGGAACACGCGGCGGTTACTTGCTATGACCTCAAGCAGTCGAAAAGCACCGGCTAGCACTGCCTTTGAGAGGCCGTAGCTGCCACGTGAGCAGGCACTCCAGGGTTATAGCGTCTGCCTCCCTGATGGTGCGGAGTGCCCTGGCGTGGGTAATGCAGCTTTGGTAGCTTCACGCTGAGAGGAAGCGAAGGAGTGAGAGAAGGACACTTTGTTTGCTGGTCCAAAGAACTTTTATTCCCCCATGCATGGTGGGATGCTCTCTGAACTGAATGTAGCGCAAATGCCAACGGACAAAGACCTTGCGACAGATTAAGTAGGGGGTGGGCGGACAGGGGTGGAAACCTGCCTCACCCTATAGGGACAAACGACAGGGGAGTTGTTGCATCCCGGAGTTTGGGTTTAGATTAGTGTTTTTAATTTATGTTAAAATAAGTCAAGTGCTGTAATCCCGCGTTTCCCCCGCGTTGTTCCCCCCGCGGTTTCTGGCCCCATGTTGCCTGCTGCCGGCTCTTACCCCTGTGCCGCTCCTGTAACCACCCTGCCGTCCGGCCCCGGGAAACCCCGTGCTGGCCGCCCCGAGCCACACGGTCCCGCTCAGCCCGTGGCTCGGTGCCCACCCCTGCGGGGTTCTCTGGTTGGTCACTGTTGCTGACGTCACGGCCACGGCAGCCGCCCCTATTGGCCGGCAGGCTGTGGATCCTCTCGCCCCGCCCCTCTATAAAGCCCTATCCCGCCGGCAGTCAGACGCCATTTGCTCCCATGCGAGTGCCGGGAGCAGTCGCGTCTTTCCATCGAACCGCGCCATACGTGACCAATAAACCGTTCCTGCCAAGCACGGAATAAATGGACAAATTCCTTCCTCTTTGCCGGGTCCCTAGCGCACGGTAACAGAGACTGGCCGGCCCACGCGCCCGAGACACGGAGCCGTGTCCGGGAACCCGCGGCAGCAAACCCCGGCAGCACGTGGAAGCTACGCCACAGCCGGGCTCCCAAGAGCCGCGTGCAGCCGGGGAGAGCAAAAACCCACGCCGCAGGGAGTGACTGGATCATAACAACCTATGGGAACATAACAGAGGTGGGTACAGCGTTCTGGGACAAATAGAAGTGCAAAGGTAGGGTGCAGAACTTTCACGAAGAAACAGGGAGTGGTTACAAGACTGACACCCTGACAAGGAGTGACAACCCCTGACTGACAGAACCATGTAAGGAGAAAACTGAGAGAAGGGAGAAGATTGACTGGTAAGAGTGACAGGAGCTCCCATGGTAAAGAGCTTGGAGCAAACCACTGTAAGGGAAAATAGGGGTACAAGGAACCAACCTAACTAACATTAATAAAATCCCAGACTAAATCAACCCAACCTACAACAGGAACATATTTCAATACTTTGGCTCCTTGTATACCACACATATTTCTGGTCTTTCAAAGTCACAGTATACTAACCACAATTGCTAATTGTTACTGGTTGTGTTCTTTTTTGGAAGCAGAACAGAGGTGGGGGGAATAAGTGGGAAGATTGGAGATGTGCCAACTTCCTTTGAAAACTTTGATGTAAATCAGACACCTAAGAGAACGACACCCATTTAAATTATCTTTCAGACTTCAAGAGGTCCTGTCCTTCTTTTTTCAGGAGCAAAGAATTCTCAAAGTTGTATAACAGGAAGCATAAAGTGAATTTATAGATGAATAAATGGTAGAATGGCAAATATTTCAGATTTTTTTTCTCATACATATTATTAAAATGTGTATTAATTGCACAAACATTTTAATAGTGCAAATATATGGTCAAATGGGGCTATAAATCAGCGATCAAATCTGAAATGTATGCTTCCAGCTGTTTCCCAGTACTAGTGGTATGTTTCCTAGTACTAGTAAGTTGGTTACTCAACCCTGCAATTAGGTGTACAAATCCACATCAAAACTTTTGGAGCCTGAAATAATTACCTCATTATGACTCACAGAAATTAGAACAGGTATTGTCTCTCTAAAATGTAGTACAACTGCCAGAAAATACGGGAGTAAATTAAGGAAACATTGGAACAAAAGGAATAAAAGGAAAGATGTGGGAAGAAGGATGAAAGTATTTAAGGTTATTACTTTTCTTCATTACTTTGTTCTTTATTCCCTTCTTTTGTATTCTCTGAAATCTCTGAAATATTGGTCTGAAATACAGACTTTTCAACATATCAACTGTGTCTGGCTCTCAGTGGCCATGGGATGGAGGTTCGCTGGCTCGCTGTCCCGCTTGTGGCCGCAGGGCAGACGCATGCATGGCCACCCCAAGTCTGTTGTGGGTGGCGATGATTGCTGCGGCGTGGGTAGCACAGCAGAGGCACAGGGCACGAGGAAACCGAGGCAAAGGAGTAAGGGAGAGACACTTGTCTGAGTTTCCAAAGATTTAATCTCAAAGAGGGGCAGAGCAAGAGATAAATCTGAACGTGAAGGGGCTGCTTTTATAGGGATGGGGGGAACACGGGGAGGACACAACCTTTGACCAATAGCAGGGCATTAGGGGAGGGGTGCAGGGTAAGAGCTCCCCAATAGAAGCCAACACGGGGAGGGAGCAAACCTTGCAATCCAATTCTGCCCTGAGGAAGGGATGAAAGACAGGGAACACTCCAGAACCAAAGGAGTGTGCTATATTTGACAGACAGGGGTGAGACAAGGGAACAAGGGAGGTATACAGGTGGATTGACATGTGGATTGATATACATTTTGGTGGGGAAAATTGTGGTAAACAACTCAGGACTGAACCATTAGGGAAGCCAAATGGGGTACAGAGATGGAACCATTACAAACTTTTAGCGAGGAATATTAAAACATACTACAGAAGAACAAACTGTAAAATAACAGACTACCACAATCAACTATTCAAGAAGGCACTATATGGTTCTTTCAATTTGCTAGCTCTTTGGGAAAAAACATGTCTTCAGGAGAGATATTTTTTTTTTTTAATTAACAAAAACACGAAACCATCTCATAACCTCTATTTCCTCTTTAGCCAGACTTCACTGCTCTCTAGGGTATAAATTACAGAACTAAGTCCATATTGAATGTATTGCACATGTTCCAAAACAAGATTAAAATCAGAGCTATACCAACAACCAATTGAAGTTGGTTTTTTTTCTGAATTTGATTCAGACTGTGATTATCCTAACTTGTATTCATATCTAATTCATAATATAAAGTGGATGTAAACACACTTCTAGGAACCCCCCAACTTGACTTCCTTTTTCCATTTTTCCCAATTTTTGCCTGTGAAAGATGAAAAGCAATGAAAACTTAACCTGAAAGCATTGGTGACATGAAGACATTTTGAAAACATTTAATATGCTGGATCAGATTACTGGAAAAGTGCCATTGAAAAGGTCAGGATAATTTTAACAAATGCTTAATGCCATTTGAACTTACTTTAAATTAACATCAGGGAAGTAATAACCAAGATATTTCTACCAGAGCACATGAAAAGAGTCTTTAGGTGTCTGAGCATAGATGTACTCCTCACCATCTGACCAGGAACTTCACAGATCAGTTTCTCACTTTGGGTGGACTTCCCAGAGACCTTTATGTTCATCTTCTCAGACTCAAACAGAGTTTTCCGGTTCTATTTGCCAAACTGAATTTCTAAAATACTATAAAGAACTTGGGCATATATCCTCTTCTCTTTGATGCTGCTTGTACTATCACATCTTTTTCTTCCCTCATAATACAATTATTATCATCATATAAAAAGCATATCTGTTACAGACAGTGCTTTTATCATATGTAAAAGTAACTCTATGTCAAGAATTATTTTATATATCGGCATTATATCACGCTTAGGGTTTGGTAAGGGGGTCCAAAGAAAAACAACCTAGTATGAGCAATACATATTTATTAGCATGAATTTATCTACAGAGTTGTGATCAAATCCTCACTCCACATTATTTTGATTTTCTTACTGTCTCTATTTTCTTACACATACAAACACAATTTATTTCCCACACTCTAGCATTTTCCTTTTACTTATGAGTATCTTGTCCTCTGTATTTGTACAGAGGGATTGGAACATGACTACCCACAGGTCCATCACATCAAAACTGGTTGAACAAAATGATGGGACCACTAGTGAGAATTAATGGACTGGTGGTAATTTTTCTTTCCTTTGATTTGGGTTGAAATCCAGGATTTGGTGGTTCTGGAGTCAGCTTGCACCAGTAGAGCTGTCTGATGGAGACACATTAAAATAACCCTGAGGTTGACTGGTAAACCTAGTAGGGCCCCTGGTATTTACTGTGCAACAGTTTTCTTAAAGAGAATTAATAGGAAAATCTCAGGGTAGCTATTTAAGATAAGAATTATTGAAATATGAAGTACCATGTTGATCCACCAGTCAATAAAATATGTCAAATATTAAACAGAATTACTGAGAGAAAGACAGCTGTTTGTTTGTGGGGGTTGTTTCTTTATTTCTTCTTCCTATGAATAAACCATTTTATAAGGAGTTGCAGAAGTAATGGATACAATTTAAAAAATAAAAGCATGACGATCTGGCTCTGTCACTGCTTGGTTAAGATACAATGTCAGAATTTGTGCTGCAGAGAACAATCCATGCAATAATCCTAACCATCATCATTAATTAAAACTTGAAAAACAAATTTTAGGAAAACAGCTCTATCAAGCCAAGACTTATAGCTTCTTTTCAATTTTATCCTTGTAATTAATTTCTTATACTTTTTCTACTGACTCTTTACATGATAACTGTTTGCTGCACAGAATATCATAAATTATTTCAGATAATTTCAGTATATGCCTGGGATAAATGACAATTTTTCTGCTGTGGAAGGCCTTTCACTTCTAGTCAAGCTCCATTTCCTGCTCTTACAGACTATGCCATTTTCCATCCTTCCATACAAAATTGCCTCAAAGGCATCCCACAAACAAAAGTATGCAACTGAATCTATTGCAACTTCTGTCCCACAAGCTAAGGATTAGACACCTCAAGATGGAGTTTGAGTCAGACATTGTCCCCATTTCCACCCCAGAGATGTCCTGGAACACAAGCAGTTAAATAAAATGTAAAGTATGCAGCATGACTATGGAGTGATTTTCTGTCTTTTTTTTTTCATAATTGCTGGCCTGTATTTGAATTAAAGGTACAACTAGAGGTTATGTTATTATAGATGAGCGAAAAAGAATTCTCGCTGTAAGTAATTATTCTCTCCCTGAAATACACCTGGCTAATAAGATACAATATATTAACATGGTAGAAGAGGAAGTACGGGCAGTTCCCTTTCTTCTCTTCTCCAGAAGCAGTTGTTCAATAGAATTTTGTCTAAAACATTTGTCTGACTTGAGGTTCCACCCCTCAACACTATTTCTTAACATGTAGTCATCAAAAAAAAAAGGTGAGGAGTGTAATTGCCCTAGATATTCTTCTCTTGTCAGCCCAAATTCAATTCCATCTTTCTAATCTGACAATTATGCAAAGGCATTGGTTCCTGGAGAGATTAGCTTTTCATGAGAGACTTACCACATCATTCCTCAGGTTTCCTCAGAACAACTGGGTGGATAAATTTATGCTTCTTAGAAAGTGTAAAGATGCTTTCATTCCTCTTCACATTGTCTTAAAAGATCACATATGATTTTAACAGTGCATTTTTCTTAGTGTATGAACCACAGAAAAGTAAAGTACAATTATTAGTTAATGTGTAATTATATAATAATTTATAATGGAAAATACTCTCTTCCAAATTTTACGCATGCTCTACATTAAAAATTCTGGGCCACACTGTTAGCAGAAACTCTTGAAGGGGTTCCAGCTTACTTTCCCAGAAATGTTTCTGCCAGTCTGAGTATCAACCTTGTTACTCTTTGTCATGGCAGAGAATGTACTTTTCCAAGAAGACAGATATTTTGGCCAATAAAGAGTTGTGAATCGAAGGCCTGGGTTTTTATTTCAATAGTCCCTCTGCATAAGCTTTTCACAGCCTGATACTGTCAGCTGTGCTAGCCAAGAGTGATCTCCACACACTCAGTTGGACTGCTGCCAGATGCTCAAAGAGGAAAATAAGGTAGGATTTCTCTTCTATTTCCATGCAGCTCCATGAACTTAGAAATTTTATTCTCAGTGCTCAGGCTTGATACAAATCCAGTTGGATATATGAAAATGATGAGTTTTAGCTGAACTGTTCATCCAGCTTTAACAGACAAAATATTTTAAATTATCGTTACTTCAATTAAAATCTATATTTAATTTGAAATAAATTCAAAACAAAAGTAAGCATGCAAAAGAACAACATTCTTTTCTGTGGGCATTGGCTGTGACAGTGCAGTTTTGGGGCTCATCATCCCTGCAAGGACTGGATATATAGAATTGTCCTGTATGTGCCTCCCAGGATTAAACTCAGGAAATATTTCCATTTGAATAAAACAGTGTTTATGAAAATCCTTGGGTGATTCTGCTATTGCTCATGCTTCAACTCTGCAACAGAACTTTGACATTGCAACAGTGAGCATTACTACCCTGAAGCTTTTCCTGTCATCTAACAGAATTCTCAAATATATTTTCAGGCTCCTTCTGAAGGACACAGCAATTATACTGATATCTACCAACAACATTTACAACAGCCACTAGTCTGGCATAGAGCCACCATGCCACTCTAACCAGCTCTGTGCCAATGCCAGAGTCTTCAATTTTTACAGCAGATCTGGATATCACCTCTGTCAGCTCTTAGCTGTAGGGAAGTAGCTGTCTTCCTTGCCACCCACAGGTGGTGAATTCACTCTGTAATTCCCAACTCGAGGAAAAAATAAAGCGAAGACAGTAGCAATGATTCTATGTCCACTTAAGCACTTTACTGAAAAATTAAAAAAACAAAACCTAGCTTCAAATATTTCACTTGCTGGTTTCAGGATATGAACCAACAGAGAAGGCTTTCCAGATAACATTTTGTATCTTTTGTATCTTTTGCACAGTAGGACATCCTCTGCAATAAGCCCTCAAACCAGACCTCAGCAATCTGTACTCAAGAATGCCCTTCAAATGCTGACAAGCACAAAGATCATCAGAAGTTAAACTGAATGAGGTTTTGGATAGCTTTGACAGTTCTTGGGTCCTTCAGTAGCCAAATATCTGAAGATGAGACAGCTGACTATCTCTGTCCCTCCTAGTGATGGACTTAATGTTCAGGTTACCATCCTTCAGTTAAGAGGTAAATTTTACCCTGTACGAAACTATAAAAAGTTGGGGTAGACAGTAGTCTCAATGTTTTTAAAACTATTACATGAAGTTAAACTAATATTTTAATGAGTTTGATGCCATTCTTTTGAAGTCACATAATTTACTTCAACCAGATTCTTGCCGAGGCAAACTTACACTGGTGGTTTGAGTTTCTCTGTCACACCCTTCAGCCTTATTTTAGATGTATAAATACATGTGTATAGAAGCAATATGTTGACAGAGTTGACACAGATATTTTCCAATATTGTAATCTTCCAAGTCATCAGTTATGAAATACATATAGAGAACAGAAAACTTCTGTGAAATGTTTCAGAAAACAACACTGACTCCTTTATGCATATATACTTTTTCATCAGTCATATTTTGTTTAAAATATTGCTGATCATTCTCAATTTCTTTTTTAAAATTTAATCTGACATTTTAAAATTTAATCTGACATTTAATAACTCCAGTCTGAAGTTAAACAAGGAAACTAGATGACCTCTGATAAAAGTAAAATTGAAAACCACTCTCTGCCAAAAATAAATGGACATTCTAGCTTCTTGCACTTAATGAACTTTGTCTCACAGAGCTGCTCTAGGAGAATGCCATCCATTTGTAAAATAACCCTTATTCAGATAGCTTTGTCCAGTTAGAGATTGGATGTGCTTATTTTATTTGCTCAACACCAGATATTGAGCAAATTGGGTTAATACAGCTTTTCTTCTGAATCTACTGACTTTAAAAAAATGGATAGCAATGACACTTCTTATCTACTTTGCCCTATCAGCTGTGGAGTATACAATGAGCAGTTGCTGAACAGTATTATTTTCTACCCTTCACAGTGCAGAAAGCTTTGATAAATTACAACAATAAAGGCTTCAAGCATTACAATCAATACTTAATGGAATAATGTAAATCCAGCTTGTGTATGACTTGGGGATTGTGTCCTTTTGCAAAGAGCAAAAGATTAATGCACAGCAGCAGAAGTGCATCTTTTTTCCCTGCAGTCTGAGATACGAGAGACAAAATAATGTGCTAAAGTTGCTTTGCTTGTATTGTGTAGTTATTACTTTTTTTTTTTTCCCAGCCTAGTTTAAAAGGAGGCAGAAAGACATTGTGTCTCCCAGAGCTCTGTAAAAACCAAGTTAATGGTATTCTGAGTCTTTAGACACATTTACACATCCTCCATCTGGTTGGGAAGAAAAGAACCCAGATTTCAGTAAAAAAAATTGTACAGATCTGCCTTCAGGCAAGAGAAAATGCATGTGATAAGGGAATAGCCATGAAGTGTAAAGGAGTATTTAGGTCTTAAGGCTTATTGACTGGAGACTGTAAAGGAGATGTGAAGGATGTGTGAAAAATCCTAAATAAAAGAGCTGGCATAACATATAATGTGGGTAAGAAAATGTGCTTGGAAGGGATGCAACTGTCTCTAAAGAACTTGGTCAGAGGAGAAGGTGGAATGGAAGAAATGAATGACAGGAGTGAAGATAAGCAGCATTCTGCATCCAGGGCTTGTTTCAGGAAACATACTGTATTCTGCAATTCAGTCACCTGGGTACTTTAGTATCAATAATAACAACACTCAGAATGCACAAATTCATCACTTCTCTCTCCCTCTGTCTCTATCAAGTTTTATTTTTACTTCAAGTAAGGAGTGTTCAAACTCAAGGGGCAGTCAAGATGTCAGAAATAGCGAACAGAAATCATATTTTTATTAACCATTCCATGCATCCAAGGGACATTGCTCATTGGAAAACCCATTTGACAAATTTGGTATCAGTAAAGTGCATAGTGTTTGTTTGCTAAGATAAAGAGTGGAGCAAGAAGAATGAACAAAGATTTAGCCATAACTTTTATTTTTTATGCACATAGGGTTACTGGAAATGTTAAGTTTGGTCATGTATGTTCCAATACCAGGCCCAAAACCTCTTGAAATGTTTGGGCAAAGTTGCTGGGTTTTAGTGTTTGTTTTTTTTTTTTTTTTTTTTTTCCTTTCTCCTTTTGCTGTTGAAATGATGACAAATGTCATCTTTCCACTTATGTGAGTAGAAGACAAGGCTAGAGATTGCTATGTAAGGCCTGGTTTCCTGCTTCTTCAAGAAGCATATCGGAGTAAAACCTTTCTTTCACATCTAAAGCACAAAATGAAAATGGGATTTTTCCTTTTCTTCTCACTATTACCACTGGTAACCCAGTAGCAATAAAGTTAACAGTCATCTGAATCCTAGCTCAAAATCTATTCATGGACAGCTTGATACAAATTTGGGTTTATGCTAATGTTGAACTTTATCTGACCTTTAGCTTGGCAGGAGTTCCCTCTTAAGTGTTTGACCTCAAAATGTTCTTGTGGAGAGCAATCCTGCCTCTTTTAGGCTAAACAAGCCAGAGTATTCCAGTCTTCTAAGAGGCTCTGTCTTTATTTCAGAAGCCTTTCTACACACCCATTTCTGTCCAAGTAATCTTTCTGGAGGAGAAGCAGCTAAAACTGTCCCTTCTGTATTTCAGACAATAGGATCAGAAAATCTGCACTGAGATGTTAAAGATGAAAAAAGGGGTCAGAACACTATGGAAACTTCTCTTCATTGTTGATTCATAGAATCAAGTCTTAACTGTGCATTGAAGAATAAATTAAATTTCATAACTTAAACCTGACAAGCCGTAAAGTCTGATTTGAGCTGACTGCTACTACTCAGAAATGGGATCTATGAGAAAAATCAATACTTCCATGAAAATTTCAGTTGAGTCCTTGGTAGCACACACACACAAAAAAAGTAAATACAATGCTAGAAATTACAAAAAGAGTGGTAAAGAAATAATGAAAGGAAACCAAAACCAGAGAAAATAAGTCACTGTATCAATCAGTGGCATGTCTGCCTCTTGGACACCATGGGGTATGAAACTTTCCATCTCAAAAAATGAATAGAATACCTGGAAAACATTCAAAGGCAGCAAGAAAGCTAATCAAAGCCTGCAGCATGGAAGAACAATTAAATAGGCTTATACTCATCAGCCTGAAAAGAATGCAAATGAAAGTGGCAGTGGTAAAGTTTTATAAAATCATGGGTGTCAGAAAGTCAGTGGAAATGGAAATGCTGGTAAAGAAATGGGAGTAAAATTTCTTTCTGTTTGGAGTGCTGGAGCAAGATCATATCCTGCAGATATATCCTGCACAACACCAATCTGTACTGTGCTAGCTTTTCTCCCATCAGAGAAATGTGTTGCTATGCGTAAAGTGAAAAGCGATATAGCAAAGCAATCCAGAGTCTGTCAAGACAAATTTATGCAAAAGCATTCTTCTACTTACCAGTATCATACTCAGCCAAGGCTTTAACTGAGTATGAGTATGACTATGAGTATGAGCATGAGTAGCATATATACCACTATGGAGCTTCACAGAGATGAATTTAACACTGCCTGTAGACATCTAAGTAGTATTCTTTAAATGGCTGAAAAGAGCGGCAGTGTGTTACTTTTCCTGGCCCCAGTTGGCTCCGGAGTGCCCGGTTTGGGTGCCTCGGCTTCTTGTCGGGGTCGGTGTTCACCACTACTTCGGGCACTTCTGCGGCTGCGCCCCGGGGTGGGCTGGCCGCGCGTTGCCGTCAGTGCGAGGTAAGAAACGAAAAGGCAGGGAATTCATCCAAATCCGTCCGCGTGTTGGCTGGATGCTTTATTGGCCATGGGAGCTGCAATGTAGAAGCCGCAGCCCGCTTCCAACCTTGCTTGGATGAATCTGGCCCCAAGGCCGGGGAGCTGTGGAAGAATATAGGGGTGGGACAGGGGAGGACAGGAGCCCTCCACCCAATGAATGCAGATGCCATGGCGGTGATGTGTGCCACAACCAATGGGAACACAACGGGGGTGGACACGGGGCTTCGGGGCCAGCAGGATTGTGGGAATGGGGTGATGAGCACAGAATTCTCAAGAGTTGGCAGGGAGTGGTTACAAGAGTGACAGGGGGAAACTCCCATGGCCGGCAGCCTGGAGTTAGTTACTGCAGTGGGGAGAAAACCTGGGGGACGCACAAGGGTACACAGAACCAGCAAACTAACAAAGATCAGAAACCCTAATCTGAACCCAAACCCAGGATGCAACAGAAAACAACAGGGTAGTCAATATCGTAATAACAAAAAAATTAAAATATCTCATGAATATCTGAAAAGAAGTCAGAAATGTCTATGATCAGAATGAGATCTCTTTTTGGATTTCCAACCTAAAACAGTTGAAGAAAAGATAATTTTCAAGTGTTAACACTGCTGTATTTCTCAGCAGAGGAGTTGACACATGTCCTACTTCAGTTGCTGACCTAATTTAACAAAAAGTCATCTCATGGGACAGACTTTTAGTGACTCTCAGGACAGAGCATAAGAAGGAGATGAGAAATGAAATCCTGCCATATGCTATAACATATGTACAATAACATTGAATGCTTGCACTGCAATGAATTAATGTCAACATCAGGCTCTCCAATTTAAGCATACCATGATAAATTGTAAACTGAGTTTTATGCAGAAAACAGCCACATTTAAATAAGATAAAACAAAACCAAGAAAGTTGGTTCATCACTCTTCTTAAAATGTAACAACGCCTAAGTATTATATTTTAATTTTAAATTCTGACTATTTTCTGTTACAAATGACAGTAATTTTACAGCACCTAATGGTGTAAACTACGCTAGGTAAAATGCCCCATATCTCTTTGTATGACTTTTGGACAGGAGGGCCTAAATGAATTAGTACTATTTGCCACTTGTACCCAAAGGCTCCTTCTAGCCTGGACATATATTGTTTTCTTTCTATTATAAATAGTAGGACAATTCTGGTACTCAAAAGGATTTACAATCATTCACTTTTCAAAGAATTTACATATGGTTAAAAAACAGTTCAAGAGGTTCAAGTGACTTCACAAAAATTACAGACCTTTTCAATATTAACTAATAGAAAGATCTTTGTGGGACTAGGGTGTAAAATCAGTCTGACACAGATCTTCTGGGTTTGTTACTTTAGATCATCACTCTACAAAATTGTGTTACAAACAGCATGATGTGGGAATTGATTTAAACCTCTCTGGAAATGAAAAGAAAGAGCATCTTATTTACTCTTTATGGAAAGATGGTAAATGAACATTTCTGAAACAGCTCCTTGTAGCTGAATTTTTGTTAGGATTTTGAGAACTCCTAGAAATCAACTTTCTTTCTTTGCAACAAAATAAAATAAAATTTAAAAAGAAAGCCCAGTATGCTACTTTTTTAAAAAAAAAGCATTGTCAGTTTTATATGATCAATGATCAGGATAAAGAAAAGGTTAACAAAACAGGTAAGAATTCAAAGGAAAATGGCTCCAGAAGGCTGGGTTTTATTTCTATAGCCACAACTAAAATTATCATGGGAAGTCAGCTAGAAGTACTGTATGAAGTCACACTGAAACCATAGTAGGCTAGCATTTAGGAAAAAATTATGTCTCCATAATAAGGTGTTTCTTGGACAGTATTTGAAATAAAGAAACTTTCAAGATCAAGGAACAGGCTAAAACAACAAATTTGGAGAGGAATGTGTGGGGTGGAGAGTGATAAGAGGAACAAGAAGTTGATCGCTTTATTATGCTTCCATTTTTGATTATTTTTCCTGCCATGTCTCTTAATTTCAGTCCTCAAATACAGAACCAATGCAGTTATATCAATGTAAATGTGATTTCATCAATGCAACATCAGGTAGCAAGCTGCGGAATAAGAATAAAAACTGTCCTTCATCTGATTTACAGTAGCTCACACTGAATTACATCTCTGCGTGTTCTATCTTATAATATAAAATATGTATTTATCTATATTTCTCCACATTTTAGAAACTGGTTTTCTAAAATGTTTTTAGAAACTAGTTTTCTAAAATGACAGTTTTATTTCTTTGTCACTACCAATGTGAGCAAAGATAATATTGTGCAAAATGTACAAAGAGATATGTACACACTTCAAGGCCTGCTACATATATAGCAAATTGACAGGTAGTGGCATTTGCTGCAAAACACAGAGAAGAGCAGGGGCTCCAATGTATTAATTACCAAGACCAGTACAGCTCTACGCTCACTTGGTCACTGTCACTAATTTTTAAGCTGGATTTTCTGTATTAATATTTACAAAATCTTTGATTTGGTGAATGTTAGTTAATTCTTTTGCAATGTTATGAAAGTGCTAAGTACACTTATTAAGGGTTCAAAATAGGAAAATGC
Source organism: Vidua chalybeata (assembly GCF_026979565.1). Taxonomy (NCBI): domain Eukaryota; kingdom Metazoa; phylum Chordata; class Aves; order Passeriformes; family Viduidae; genus Vidua; species Vidua chalybeata. Next base: position 13,960,834 of record NC_071570.1, on the reverse strand, counting down.
AGTACATTTGTCCATGAGGGTCCCCTCCTTCACATGGATTTAACATAGTGAAAAATACCCATATGTTACAACATATGGCAGGATTCCAGTATCTCTTCATAGGATACCTGATTCTTTATTCTCAGTGTAAACAAATGGCTCTTTCACAGGGGAATACTGAATAAAATTGGGCCACAGACTGAATAATTTTGTCTTTTCCTAGAGCAGAGTGACAACAGAAAATTGATAAACCAAAACAGACAGCAAATGTTTTTTCATCTTAAAGAGGGAAAAACCCAAAGAAAAACCACAATTCACAGTACAGTTATGGTACATAGGTGTGCTGGTTTTACATTAGGGCATATGTATTTTGAGCTTTTTGGTATATTTTAGAGGGTTGTTTTTTCCATATCCCTTTTAACAACCTGTAACATTAAGGGACCAGTAGATGGTAAGTGTTTTCCTAATTTTTTTCCCACCCCAAATCCTTTCAGAAACTGAACTTTATGACACATATTAGAACGCTCAGTTTCAAAATTACCTTAGATTTATCAAGAAAACCTCTGTGCCCAGCATCAGAAATACAATCAAATGTTCAGTTCCATTTCATCCCATTTTTAAGGTGAAGTTTAAATGCTTAATTCACAGGAGCTTGTGACTCTATATACCTCTACACCATAATATCACAAAAATATACCAAAACCTCTTTTACTGCTTTACAAAGAGAAATACTGGAGACTGGATTAACTCTGAGAAAAAATAAAAGTAAAATCTTGTCTTGTTTTAGGAAATTACTTGCTACAAGGACATCTAATATTTTCATACTTATCATAAGGAATGGGTAGTGAAATCTTGACCAGGTTTTTATGTGAAATAAGAATGGCACCCAAGTTATCTGCAGAACTGATTTAAATATCAACAGCCTTGATTTATGCACATTACATACACATATGTTTTGAGTATCCAAAAATACAAACCTATAGAACTGACAAATTCAGTAGACTGCTACTCTGACCAGGTATCTTTTCTACAATCAACTGTGTATGTTTTGCAGCCAATAATAGATTTCAAGAAAGAATATGAAGACGAAACCTCTGATATGAACAAAATCTGTACAGAGAGACAAATCAAGATCCATGAAAAATGAGCTCAGAAAAGTAGTTAATTTCTGCTTCCTTTCTCACTTGCTGACCTGCCTGGTCTCCTCTTGGTGCTAAAGTTAGCGCTGTGAAAGAACAGCTACTGCATTTGCACCAGGCTGCAGGCCCTCCAGGGAGAGATAATTGAAGCACAAATTGGAAATGGCATCACAGAAATAGCACTTCTTTTAGAGGTTTTAATTTATTTTTGCTTCAGCTCTATACCAGTGTACAGTGGCACAAATCCAGTTGACCAAATCATATTTCTAGCTGTGATAGGCCAGAATAAAAACACTCTGGATAACAAAGATTCTAGAAATTTCAAAATATTAAATTAATTAACTAAAAATATTAAATTGAATTAACTAAAACATAATTGTCTGTATATGTACATATAAAATAATTTTCAAGCCAAGTGAGACCTTTTTACAATGCATTTTTAGTCAGAAATATCTCCTTCAAGTCAAGTGATTTATGATTGTGTTACAGTATTTATTTCAGAAAGTTCTTTTAATTTCAGACTAGAAAGACTCCTGGAAGAATGCTGGTGTTTTTATTTCAAAGACCATTACATCCTTGAAAATTTATTCCTTATATCGAGTATGGTTTTGCTTAGCATTTTTTCTTTGGTCTATTAGACTCATTATGGTCACTGCATAAAAGAAGAGAGAGGCATTACTGTATACTTTTCCCCATGTAAAAAATTACAAAGTAATGTTAAATTATCTTTCAGTTTTCATTCTGATGAATTAAAACATAGAATTCTCTTTTTTTTTTCTATATTTATTTCTGTAAAATATGTTTTCTGTTCTTTGAATCTCTCTTGTGACCCTGTGCTGAATCGCCACCAAAGTTTCCATTAACCTCTTTTGGATTAGGAAGAAAAAAATTAAATTACATTGCTCTTAGAGTCTGAAAAACAGAGCACCAGCCACCACAGTGTATCACAGTAGTTGTATATGTTTATAGAAAATAGGATAATGACGATGTAGTCATTTGTCCCATCATAAAGTCAGCTTTATTGTATGCATACAAAAGGAGTGTAACCAATATAGGGCTGATGGAAAGGAGTCTTAGTAAGTGTTCGGTATCAATGTGTACCAAGAATGCCTTGTTCATATGTTGTTTCATGTTACATTGGACTAAAAACTAGAGGTATTCCTTCTACTATTTTTAAAAGACCTGTGTTATAAAGAAGACCTAAACTCTTCTTAACCTGTCTCTGAAAAGAGCCAAAAGTAAGTTAGCCAGAATTTATCTTCAGGTGAGAAAAATCATTCCAGAAAATACTTAGTGAGTTTGAAGACCTAAAGCAATGCAAGTCTAACCATATATAAACATTTTCAACACTGGCCTGCTGTGATTGACAGTCACTGTCTAAACCAGCAGCATAATCATAGCCTAAATCTTCAGGAGTCGGATCTGGAGAGCACAGAGATAGAATGAAAAGCAAAGGCTTGTTTGTAATAGATTTATATGTACTTAGGTGCGCCTCTAATTTACTCAGACACTGACAGGTTTAACTTGAGTTAGGCTAATGAACAGGGATGAAACAACTAGAGTTTTTCCCATATAGTTCAGTCAGATTGAAGCAAAGTTAAATCTTCCTCAAATGAAAAAACAGTTCATTAACTATCTTGTTTGTTTTGCATTACAAGTTCCCCAATATATTATTGCTTAAATATTATGAGGTCAGGCAACAGCAGGCTAATTCTTATTAGCATCACATTTTTGCCCAAAATTTTTTGATCTGCACAATTAAGTAGGAAATAGAGAGAAAAACTTTCTCAAGATTTTCATGCCTGTACACTCAAGCAGAAAGAAAAGCAGGTGAAACTGAAAGAAACTTTCAGCAGTATCTTTCAAAATGGTTTGAGATTCACCATACAAAGATCTGAAATCTGCTAGTGGACAGCGTCTGACACCAATAGTTCTCCATATGAAATCCAAGTCAAAATGGTATGTTTCATGTACACACATGCAAATGGTTCTTCCATCTATGACTAATCTGAAAGCTGCATCTAGGAAATCTGGAAAGACTTCAGAGAAAATCAAAAAGGTCTCACAGCATCATGAAAAAAAAATATCCTGGGGAGAGTAGCAGGGAAAAAGAAGTCACAAGTAAAATCCAACTACATTCCAGATGTAATATGATGATAAAATAATAGACAATACATGAAGTGACTTGTCACAAAAGCAGAACAATTATATTCCAGGAATTCCCTTTCATCCCTATATTAATGAATTTTTCTTTAATTTAGCCAGGTAAGAGAAAGAAGTGGAAGTATTTCACTTATTGGGTGGCCCTCTCTGAGTTTTAAGTGCACAAGTTTTTCTGCATGAGATGCATGCAGGCTAGTAGCTAGATAATATTTTTGTGCTCCACTTTGCAGAGAGATTTCTGGAAGCAGAGCCACTGCTTTAGACTTTTAAAAATGTACTAAAATAAGCTTGCCTTTCTCTCTCTTTGGAACATGGTGGAGTATAGTGTGGGCTTGTCAGCAGGGAGCATCCTCTACAGTTTTGTAGGTTTTTTTTCCATTAAGAAGGAATAGACTTCAATGACAGTATTATATATTGCAATATTTTTTCTATCACAAATAGTTTCTTCAAGTAAGAGAGAAATAAGTGTTCTGGTTTGGGCTGGGACAGAATTAATTTTCTTTTTATTATCTGGTACAATGTTGTGTTTTGGATGTAGCATGAGAATAATTTTAATAACTAATATTTTAATCGCTGTTCAGTAGTGCCTACCTTAAGGCAAGGACTTTTCAGCTTCCCATGCTCTGCCAGCCAGCAGGTGCACAAGAAGCTGGGAAGGACCTCAGCCAGGACAGCTGACCCAAACTTGCCAAAGAGATATTCCATACCATAGAACATCCTGCCCAGTATATAAACTGGGGGGAACTGGCCAGAAGGTACCAATTTCTGTTGTAGAGCAGGTTGGTCATCATTCACTTGCTGCTGAGCAGTTGTATTGGGCATCTCTTGGTAACTTCCTTTCTCTTCTGTTGTTGTTGTTATTGTTGTTGTTGTTGTTGTTATTACTGTTCTTGGTATAATACCATAATATTTAACTTTATTTCAGTTATTAAGTTGTTCTTATCTCAAACCAAGAGCATTTTTTCCTTCATTTTCTTCCCAATCCTACTGGAGGGGGGCACAGGGGTAATGAGTGAGCAGCTGCATGGTACTTCGTTCAAAGTGGGGTTAAAACACAACAGACAGGCAAACACTAAGTCTTAAAACCACCATAGGGAGTCTCCCTGTAGATCTTTCTGATGTGATAGAAGCAGCAGGAAATATTTTGGATTTAGTGTTTGACAGCCTAGTGTTTCTGTCAGTAGTCTGAAAGCAATAAATGCCTGTTTGAAAAAATGCATGATGATTTAAAGGTTCTATTTACTAACGAGTTGAAAGCTACTTCTGAAAAATCTAACAGTTATCAAAATAAAGCAAGAGTGGGACAATGGTCAGCAATTTAATTCAACATGAAGTAACAACCATGAAGATTTGTTTTGATAATATAATAATACCTCCCCTCTTTTCTTATTTGTGTACCATGAAAATTAACTAAGTCCCTGACTAAATGACATGAACAAAGACTCCTTGTTTTTAATCTGAAGAATAGGGACAGGTTCCAGTTCTGATATGAAATTATGTGGAAGTATCCTTTGCTCAGATTCAGCAGGCAGTATTGCCAAGTGAGGAATCAACTGAAATTTTTAATATGCTTCTTTTACATGTAAATTTAAGAAAAGGTCAGGGTTACCTCACAAAAGAAAACTAAATGTTTGGGCCAGGTTTGACTGTGTATTGAGTTCTGGACTATTCAATGCATATGCATTATCACAAAAAGCATTTAAGCACAAGACCAAAGGGTAGCTTCGGCAGTTACACATCTCAGTTTAAACCTTCTGGACTGTCTGTCACTTGCTAAGTATTTTTATGACAGATGCATAGAAAATGTGCTCTTGAATTTATTATTAATTATTCTTGTTGTGTAATGACAGCAGGGTCTACTTCAGCTCCTTCTTCAACCCTGTAGTGAAGAATCAAACTTTTCACTTTTTAACAACAAATTTTGTATGCTTTGGTATAGTGTTTAATTTTTTATTGAACTTGAAATGACTTAGGTGTGGCTGAATCTGCCCAAGAGAGTATTGATAGCTATTTGAGCTAGTATTGTTAGCTATTTGTGGGCAGTCCTTTACTGCCTACAAACCCAACCCATCCTCTGTAACTTAATAGTTTAAATATCTTTTTCTTAAATACCTGTCTCACATACCTCCAAGCACCTTCTTACTGGTTAAAATTTCAAGACTGAAAAATT